>NC_063200.1:23485017-23520017 GCF_017589495.1 Alosa alosa | reverse complement strand
TGAGCTTTTGCACCACGCTTACCTCCAGTACCACACACACACACACACACACACACACACACACACACACACACACACACACACACACACACACACACACACACACACACACACACACACACACACACACACGGAGCCACAAACGGAGTGCAAACAAACACACTCACACTCTAGCATACAAACACACATTGCCTGACAAAGACACTAAGCATACACACACAATTTAATTACACACACATAAACAAACACTGCTCCTCCATTGACGCACACACAGGCAAGTTCATACAGACACAGACTAACACACACACACAGACACACAAACACACACACACAGACACACACACACACACACACACATCACACATGGCTCTGGCAACCCAAACACAGCCTCTGGTTAGACATAACTGGCTCACCGCGCGGCTAGCGCCACCCGGGGACAGGGCAGAGGCGGATGTTTACCGCGGCAGAATGTCACCTCTGCATCCAGGCGACACTCCATCGCCGGCGGTCATGGACTGTGCGATTAGCACGGGGGGAGGGGAGGGCTGGCGGTGGCGGGACTGGACTTGGGGGCAGACAGGCAGGAAGGCCGGCAAAGTCTGCTCAGTGACCTCATGGTTGTGATGCGCTGCAGAGCAGCACAGCCAGCAGCGGAGTTTGCATACCAGCAGCCCCCCGTTCAGCCTAATTAGAGTCAAAAGTTAAAACCCGCATCCCAGTTAGCTGCTTAGGCTCACACTGAGTATGGCTCTGATCAGAACCAGAAGGAGCTTCTTTTGCGGCCATTTGAATACATTTTCATTTTAGTGTGTCCACACGCAGAAGGGCGCTTTAAATCGTTAAGCAGTTCTTTATGTTTGTAAAATAAAGCTGAGAGGTAAGGAACCTTTCATTTGAGGACTATAAGTAGACTTAAGTAGTCATATGCACACATTTATAGTTGTACCATGTAGAAACACAAGGTCCCAAAGATGCATGTTGTTTAGTTTCACTGTAGTATTACTGCACCCTCTTTGCAGATATTCAACAAAAAGTTTCACAAACCCACAAAAACAACTGCAAAAACGTGCACATGGCAAAGCTACTGCTGCTCACTGTAAGTAGGCTGCATAGTGCCCTTGTGCTCTGCAGGGTGACCAAGAAGGAGTGGACTTGTGCGACAGCCTTGAAAAACCATTACCCAGTGGTCAAGGCCATTCATTTATGCACAGCGATACTTAACCATATCCCTCTGTGTCATACCCTTTATGGATACAGTAAGTGCTTTTGCAGCCTGGACTAACCAACATGGTGGGGGGAGTCCAAATGGTTCTCTCTCTATGTACATGAAGAGTGTAAAATACAGAAAGTGAGAGGAGCAATCACATGTTTTCTAAAAGGATAGACCAAACAGATACATTTAGATGGAAAAACACCAACCAAAATCAGAGGCTTTTTCATCCCAAAGGAGAATATGAGGCAAAAGAAAGAGGGAACAACCTCTCTAAAAAAAAACAAACATGTAACTTGCGAAACACACGTGGAAGTGAACCAACTATGGAAAAAACACAGAAAGTGGGGAAAAAAGAAATTACACATTTTCACAAATTACACACAAGATACCCTTTAAGGATGGAGATGGGTTTGGGTTTGAGACATTTTGAAGGTGTCCCCTTTCTTTCACTGCAAAACTAAGGCAAAGGAGAGGAGGGCCTCCAGGGAGACAGTGAGGCGTCTCTTACTTGTGGCCCATCTCGTGGGCGATGGTGAAGGCCAGGCTGAGGCCGTTGTCCTCGGCGAGAATGCACTTCCTCTTCTCCGTGCACATGCCGCTGAGGTACGCGATCCCTGCGGAGCGAAAACGGAACAAAAACAAAGGGCTGACATCACCTCGGGGCGAATGGGTTTGGACCGAGAGCGATGACAACACACGCTACCACCTCTCCTCCCCATGGCTGAAACAGCAACATTTTTGGTTGTTCTGTTTTGCCATATGCAAATAGTTTACAAAGTGTTGGTTTGCTTTGCTTTATGAAATATCAAAACACAGAAAGGCATGCAAAGCTGGATCAAAAAAGGCTAATTAAGAGTGTGAAATACTCATGAAATATTGTAGACCATGGCTCGCTGTCAAAGTTCACTTGTCTCAATCCTCAGAGGACTGTTACATGTCACAGTTTTCCAACAGGGTTAATGGTGCTTATGAAAACATAATTTTGCTCAGATGTTTTGAAGCTTGAAGATTGAGACATAGGTCATCTGGGCTGCTTAGCGAGAAACTGCTTCGAATTTTATCCCCATCGTTCGCACAAAACTATCCTGAACTTAAAAGGTGTTCCCTCCCACCCACCCCCTGTTTCAGACAGGCTCCTTAAGTCAGCACTCAAGGTGAGCACAGTGGCAGGGGAGGTTTTTTTTTCCGTCTGGGAACATTTGAGAAGTCTAAACAAACGAACTTTCCCATACATCCTGATTTCAGGTAAATTATTCCGACCACTTAAGGGTTGTTAGCGTCATGTCTGGTGCACTCTTTGCCATTTCATGTCCACATGACAGCTGCAACTCTGTCGCTCCTGCCAGGATCGAATTCAGCAGGGAAAACAAAGCAAAGGACTTGATTCTGTCTTTTGCTCTCTTTCTCCATCTTTCTCTCTCTCCCTCTCTCTGTCTCTCTCTCTCTACCTTTTTCTCTCTCTACCTTTCTCTCTCTCTCTCCCTCCATCTCTCTTGTGTATTGGGTTGTATGCGCTGACCTTTGATGGTTTAATCACCCTCTTGAAATGGATCCAGAACTAATGCTTTCCATTACGAAGGCCAGCAGAACAATCATGCCTTTGATGGGGAAAAATAAATACACAAGGTGTAGTTTCAGGGAGTGGTGGAGCTGGATGGGGGGGGGGTGGTTGTAGGGGGGCAAGATGTCCATTACTTTATAGGCCCTAAACTCTGCATGCTGCATCTAAACCTGTCACCCTCCTCAACTTGTCTCCTGCTTTTTCAGCTGGACCCTTTCTCTGGCTTCCCCTTGTTTCTATCTTCGGGAGAGAAAAAATCAAGTCTCCCTGAGGTGGCTATGCGACTGTCTCCCAGCCAGACGAAGAGATTAGCGGCTAATCTGGCCATTAATGAATGCTTAGGCCCATCTGTGGGTACTCTTTGGCCGTGCCGCCAGCCGAACAGCCAGGCTTTTCTGTTTCGTCCCATTCACATTCAGCTTCAGTCGGGGGCTCTCGGTGGTGGTATCGCGGGGTGTTGAGTTTTGCTCGAAAAAGTGTGCTTATAATAACACCACTCACACTTTCGAAACATGAGACAGCGGCGTCGCCTTTGATTACCCCAGTGATAACACTCATCCACAATGCCTTGCCCATTCATGTAAGGGCTTAGATGTAGCAAGACAACATCAGCTGGCAGAGGGCTGCGGTGCTATGCTCTTATATGTTTCACAGAGGGTTAGGATTAGCTTGTTCTCTGTCAAAACCATGACAATGCATCTCTCTGTCTCTGTCTCTCTCTCGCGCTGATTAATTGTCTCAGCTCTATTCACGTGTAAATCCCACAGTCATTAGGTAAAACGATGTGGGACAGAATGGCGCGTGCAGGGGCGAGCTCAGACGAGTCTGTGTGAAGGCAAAGCCCGGCTTGTCGACTCCTCACCGCACACATCCGAGTGTCACCAAAGCAGAATGTGCATCCTGCTCCAAGAAATGTGGATATGACACTGTCTACCGTGCGGCCCAACGCCAGTGAGGTAAGGTTAGATCTCTGTCCCGCTTATTACCTGGAACCGCGGTTCCGAGCACGAGCAGGCCGCGGGCATTTTATCCCCTTTGTAGCGTGCCCTCGAAGCCATTTCGCTCGATGTTTGCGCTCGATAACATCAATGTCTCTATTTTGTTTCCTCCCTCTGTCCTCATCCTTGTTAAGCCATCTTAAGGGAGCTATTGAGTGAAAGTCATACTCTCTCTATAATAGAGTGAATGCACTGCGATTCAATATCATAATGACTGAAAATTTGACTCAAAAAAAGGATGGCAAGTATTACGCAATGAAGACACATGGTGGGATTCAAGTGTTTGCCTTTTTTATTTTATCTATGCACATATTAGTCATTTGAATAAAACTGATAACTTTTTACTGAACCACTAAATATACTGTTTGTTGTATTTGTAATCTTTTTTTCTTAAACATGTACCGGTATTAAGCCTATGGTTCATACAAACCCTGCAGGCATTTCTTAAAGTGTTATATTGAGATACTTGAAACATGTACATGAGTATATTAAGCCCCTTGAACTGAGTATTATGGAGTGTCAAGACTGTCATTTTTTTCCTGGCAACAATGAACTGAAGTTACCAAAATAAATAATTTCAAGAGACTGCGACCAAACGATTAGATTTCATTTTTGTATGTTTATGTTCCTCGTCCTGCTTTCCTCCTTATCTTTATTTTGCAATACTTGCGATGGGCTTGGCCCATCCCCTCTATTTGGACTCAGTGAACAGAGAGAATCGAGTACTTGAGGCAGTGATCCTGACTGACCCAATCGTTGGAATGCAGGCAGCGCTGTTGACTGGACGGCCGACTCAGCAGAGAAGCAGCTGAGGAGACAGACCCAGTGTTTACTCCTCAAACAGACACACAAGAACCAAGACGAAGGAGAAGAGGAGAAGACGATGACAGGACGCCATTAACCATCGAACACTAACTCTACATCATACACATGTAAGTGTAACCTGCGTTGTGTTGAATCTGTGCGGTTCAGCCCTGCACACGCCCATACTCAAACCCGCGAAACAGCTGCACCTTGGATCGGGAGTCGAGCGTGCTGACAACCGAGCTAAAAGCCCAGGCTACTAGCTTTCATGCCAGCAGCACTCTTGAGGTATCGGGGAGTGAGGTTTACCAACGTTCCACACGCACAGCTAAGCTAGCTGGCATCCGTTACATAAGGATACATGAAAGCAAAGACCTCACAGGGCTAACAGCTCCATGTTAAGTTTCTTTCATGTTAAATTTTAAGTCTTAGAGACTTCACAGGGATATGATTATCGTCTGCAGCCAAGAGCAGCTGAGATACAGACACCACTCTATCATCTGATATCAAACATTAGGGGCTCTATCTTGCACTCTAGCGCAATTGACTTTGGTATACTCGTGCTTTTGTCTTTCCTATTTTGCAGTTTGCAGTCAGCATATTGGAATTTTCCCTCCACAGGTACGTAATCGCCCATAAAGCGTTTCAACGCGAAAAGGGTCCCTGTTGATATTTTGCAGTTTCAGAAAACAATTCCGCCAAAAGACCAGGAACCTCCTGGTCTAAAGTCCCTGTTCAGATTCAATTCATATTTTAAAGGCAGCATTTCCACAGGCCTGAAAATGAATGCTATGCACACAGACCTACAGACACCCTCTGATGGAAACAGACACCCTTGATAATATTTGTCCGTTTCAGATTGGTCAACTAAAAATTAGAAAGCATCTACATGCAATATCTTTACACAACAACGACGCCTAATTACGACCTATTAATTTGGACAACTTTATACAGCCCTATAAAGGCTAAAGTTACCTTTAGTTGTGTTCCAATTTACCGTTGTGTATGGCTTTAAACATTGTGTGCGCTCACCAGCCTATAAGCATAATTCCAGCTGCGCTAAGGTTTTGACAAGCACCACAATTTTGTTGTAGCCCATCTGAAATAACTCCAAGCTTTGCTATGTATCCTTTCATTGTTTTCAAAAAACGTTTTATATTCATGATGGCCTTAAAGTCTTGAGTTTGTGAATTAGCTTAAATCAGCTTATTATGTGCTGTTAACCAGCAACTATAGATAGAAATAGAAAGCAGCAAGTAGCCTTGGCTACAATTTCTGTAGTTGCTGCATCCATTCATTGTTATTCTCTCTCCTGCTCAAACAAAAGTTTTGCGTGCATTAAGTTGATGATAACGTGTTTACAAACTCTACTTTACATACAATATTGTGAATAGCCTACTGTACTGTCATGCAGTTAATGGGATACTGTGCAGAGTTGGAAAGTTAGGTCAACTTGGAAACTGTTTCTCGTTGAGTTGCCTGATGGTAAGGTACAGCTGTAGCTTACACCTGCAGGCCCCTTGCTTGGGCGCCTGTGTTGCACAGTGCACTTTGCTCCTCTCATCTATACGACGCAGTTCCCATTTCTCCAAACCATACATAATTACAATGACAAATATTGGTACACGAGGGAAATCAGTGTGGTGAAATGTGAAAAAATAGGTATAAATCTAGAATACACATTTCCACAACAGATGTGTTGATGACATAAATTAGGAAATATTAGAGGACTTAATGAGACGTGATGTTGAACTGCATGCCCATGCCATTTAACCCAAATGTCCCAGCAGCAGCACGGGAGAGGAGAGCTTATCTGACAGAAATCTGCATTGTCTATAGTGAGGTAATGTTAGATAGATTACATTGCAAAAATATCACCATGCATTCATAACCTCGTAATTCAGTGAGAGTGATCCCAAAACATTGGAAAGTGACATTTCTGTATTACATTTTGTCAAGAGGAAAAATCAATAGCAAACTGTTCCCAACTGACTATAGAGCTGTGAACCGTTCCTGGCTGCACCTGGCAAATCCGCCATCATAATAGCAATCCGCTATGGAACAAGCGTGCCTGTTGTTAAAAGGATTGTGAGATGATGCTCTGATTGGTTTATTGCACGTTACGCCCAAACCACACCCATGAGTAATATAGCTACTACAGACCACCCCATTTTAGATTTGCGTCGGGCGCAACAGTCATTATCCCGCCGGTAAAATAGCATCAGCCCCCAAGATCCGCCCACAAAGCGACTTGCTCAAAGTCAATTGCACTGGAGTGGAAGATAGAGCCCTAGAACTCTTTCTCTTTCTGGGTTCCAATGATTAAACTATTGGTTATGTAACAAACAAATGTGTACAAATTATTGTATAACTATTCATCATTTTAAAAGCCATACAGATGGAAAAGATGATAGATAGGAGAGTCTTGCAGCGTAATGCATAATATAACATTATTTCAAAGGCACTAACAGGTCACTGACATGTTCTCTGCCTCGAAGGACCAGACACAACTCACATCCTGGATGCTTAACGTTTCTCCACACTGCTTTTTCCATTCACAGCTCAACGCCACAGAGAACTCCTAGACTTCAATAACTTGGATTGGGCTGCACGTATCCTCTGCTGCATCATCACTGGCCACAGATTTATCATCTCTGTGGAGTAAACAAGCCAGCGATTGTCCCAACAGTGACAGCAGCTAACAAGAGATGGGCTAACCAGCTTGGAAACACATGAAAGATGTTCCAATTCTGGTGCCATAACTTCCATGACTCAAAACTTTGTCACATCTCGTGTGAAGATCTGCATCAACAAATAATTGTTACTAAGCTATTTTGTCGATTTGTTACTGTTGTAGGTCCTCTTTGCTTATTTTCAACCGTCATAAGACAAGTTGTAAAAGCCATACAAGGATAAACTATGACTGGAATTCTTGGAAGTCTTAACCAACTACTACTTCAGTGCAAAAGAAAGCATTATTCTCAACAAGTAGACAAAATATATTGACGTGTAATTGTTCAAACGGCAGGGAGAAAATCTGCTCTCCATTCAGCTCCAGTTCCACTGAGGATAGTCTCAGAGCGAAAGGAATCTTGCCGTGAGCGAGGCGAGTCTCGTAAGACAATGTGGGACTAATCTCCGCTGGACTGACTGGCATCTTAGACAACACAAATGGTTTGAAAACAAACTTTCTGTTCACACAAATACCTAAACTGAAATACCTAAGCTGCCATCTTCCGCTGAGCATCATCGCAGAACATTCCGGAAAAACAGAATGTCTGGAGAGTCACAACACGGGGGCCCCGGCTCTGGGTCTCGTGACGGCACATGGCGGAGAAAGGAACAAGGCAACGACAATGGCTAGATTGGGAAGAAAGATCTGGATGAAAAGTAGGTCAGCTGCAGGCTTTCCCCCTTTTTTAATCATGTTTGAACCAGAGGGTATCCATAGCGATGCCTTTGTGACACGGCACAGACATGTCACACGCATTCCACACCAGGTGACTGAAATGCACTACGGAGGACCCACAGGCATACTGAGGAGAGAGGTCACATTCCTTTTCACCTTAACAGAGCTGTTAAAAGTGTCACCAGCTCATGGGACTGGGTGGCTTAACACACCAGCCGACTGTTCATACCACATCATTTAACATGTGTGCACCAGCACCTGTGTACATATAGAGTATCCTGTGCACAAATCCACAGTATAGTATATCCATGTATGATCATATGCTGTTTGAACTACTTAGTTCTAATGAGCTGGCCTTTTTAAAACTAAAATCATACCACCTAATAGTTCCTAATGGCAGTGGACTCTTTGAATTGTGTGGAGGTCCTTGTTTAAAGGTAATGACTATTATTAGAGAGAGAGAGAGGGAGATAGAGAGAGAGAGAGAGAGAAAGAGAAGGCATTGATTATGTGCAGGCCACAGCAGGGTGCAGAGGCTGCCACTGGCTGCCGTTCCTGTTGTACAAAGCTCCGCTGCATTGTGTGTGGGGATTTTTGGAGAGCTTAATTGGGGCGTTTTCTGCTTTGCAAGCTGTTTACGTTCATATCCGCCCTACCACGTACACGTACACACACACACACACACACACACACACACACACACACACACACACACACACACACACAGACACACAGAGTGTCTGGGACTACCTGTGTGGAAAGGCATGTGTTGTTGGGCCTGGCTGGGTGGTGGAAGTGCCCATTAATGTTTCTTCATAAAAATCTAAGGGTGAACAACAGCATGGTCTTTACCTCAGCTTGGCTGTATGACTGTGTGTGTATCTGTGTAAATGTGTGTGTTTCTCTGTGTGTGTGTGTGTGTGTGTGTGTGTGGCGGTGAACATGTTGAAGGAGGAATGATGGAGGTCTGTGTGTGTGTGTGTGTGTGTGTGTGTGTCTGAACAAGTTGAAGGGGAATGATTGAGGAACCTCACACGTAGCTTTCACACTACACCCTACCACCCCCACACACACACACACACACACACACACACACACACACACACACACATACATACACACACACACACACACACACACACACACACACACACACACACACACACACACACACACACAGACAGACAGCTCTTGCAGAACAGAGGGATAGTGTGTACTTCACACACAGCCCCTGGCCCCGCCTCTTGGCACACGGGGCGCGAGAACACTGCTTGCTGCCCCACCACAAAAAAGAGGACCGTGAGGCTGTGCTGCTGGCGGGACCCCCGATAATATGCTGAAAATAAACAGTGTTTAATGTATGTCTCGCCAATGCTTTCATCGTCCATGCATAACCTAATAACAGTTGATCTGGGGTCGTTGCGCAAGCCTTCGGGTACAGAATGGCACGAGGCTCTCTGTGAACTCTCCTGCTATATTCCCGACTCCATAGCCCCTGCTAAATCCCTTCATTGTTTGGCCTTGTAGATTGCAACTTTTCAAAACATGCAGACGTAGATATTGAAGTTTTGTCTTCCACTGGTGCAGCAGTAAATGGACAGAAGAGAGGATGCAGTCGTGCATTATTTATGATAATAAACACATAACCATCAGTGCTGTAGATGCAACTTGGCCTTAAAAGAGGGTGAAATGGGTCCAGCCATGCATATCAATAGGATCATGGCACAATATGATCCTATTATATGAAACATGCTGTGACTGGTCAGGCAGGCGAAGAATGGCTAAGGAATGGTATGGCAAAAAGTGTCATTGTTAGCAGACCTAGAACTGAGACTGAAGGCTTTTTTTTTTCATGCAGTCGGAAAAAACAAGGTCACTGCCACAAAAAAGCCACAGACACCACTGGCTGTGTTGGCTGGAACGTCTAACCGAGCCTGAGGTAACGCAGTTGAGCTCTAAACCCAGGGCCAACATTTTTCAACATCATTCCACGTCATATTAAGTTAAATTATGGCTTTTTAAAAGAAAAGTGAACAAGAGCAGTAAGTCTTTTGCGTAATGTTTTCATTCTCTTTGTGCATTAATGACTCATCAAGCTTGGGATTAAACTAAGCTCAAGGGGACTTCATGCTACTCTATAAGTTTTAGACTGAGAGAACTCAGACAATTTGTCATTGGGAAGTTGAGTTAGCAACAGGTGCAGATGATAAAGCCAGTCCCACACACAGAGAAGTTAACCCCACACTCAGCACTCAACACTCAACCCCATCATCATCATCAACCCCATCATCACTCCCTCTTCCACTTACTTACCCACTGTGTCGCAGGGTTCATCCTTATGGACGCAGAAGTCCTTCCTGCAACACAAAAAGACAGAAAACACCTACATGTAATGAGCAATTCCACGCAAAACTGTCTGTAACGCCAACTAAATACCATGGAATTGTGTTGGCGTTATGGATATGACAGTTTTGTGTGGAATTGCCCTAATATTAAAACACACACATAAGATTTTTTGATTGGCTAAAGTCGATGGGATGATATGACCCATTTACACCTGACTCTTTCGTTTGACTCAGTGAGCAACTACAAGGCAGCCTTATTTCCCAACCACCTCCAGCAACCTACGGTGGCAGTGCAACCACGGTTTCCCCCAGGATTAGTAGAAAGGTTTCAACAGTCCTCAATCATTAAAGGTCATCTCTGAGAATTAAACAGCAGGGGGATGATTCTCAAATTCAACTTCCGGGCTGCGGACCAGCTCGGCCCTGACCCATCCAAGGAATCTCTGAAAAAATGACAAACTAAGGCGCAAACGCTCAAACTAAGACAATGCCAAAGGACATATTTCTCTGTTTCTGATTTTCTGATTCACCTCCCTCTGCTCCTGCTCCTACTGACTTGACCAATTGAATGGACACTGGCCATCAGATATGGCAAGAAAAGTGGACAAGAATCAATTCAAAGCAAAAACCTACATTGGTCCACTATTGGCTTTGTAAAAAGTATACTGGCACAAAGCCAACATGAGTGGGATTCAAAATTGCATTGCATTGCACTGCATCAAAGGCATCTGCAATTCATGTACTGTAAGTTCGCATACTATATCACTGGGAGAGTCTACAGTATGTGATATCTGACTTCCAAGTCATTACTGCCAACAAGGTAATTCCTGCCTGGATTGGTGGGATCCTGGGAAAAACCTATCCTGACATGCTTTATGAAGGGGCGCTCTCATGTCGGCTCAGTTGTGAAATTAAAGTTGGACTTAATTTACGGCCAAGGCAAGGATCCCATTTGGACTGCCACGAGGGGCAAACCCAAACACATCCCCGTCTGCGAGCACATGGGACAGCCTATCTGCAACCATTTCTGCTCCTCGTTAAGACGTTCCTGGCCACGTGACAGGCCGGGTGGCGTCTCGTTGCGTCTGCGTATGATGCGTCTGCATCCGCCTGCCATAGTCTTAAGATTTCCTTTTACGATTCACGAGCTACTTGCTAAACGTATTACGAGACATTACGAAAATCCCATAATATTTACATTCCTCCAGTAATTAAAGCAAAACATGGCAACTGTATTTGTGTCTGAAACTTAGCATTGACAGGTGTCCACAAGAGTGGGGACGCTCCGCCATTGAAAATGGATTGAGTGGAGCGTGCCAAGCTAATCCCACTTATAATTACTTTTCAACAAAGTGTTTCGTTGTGGTGAGAGCTTTACATGGCTTTTGTCTGTTGAGAGATCTTATTAACTGGTGGCTGCTAAACTTGGAGAAAAAAAGAGGTTCTCGCAGATAATGATACATTGTTGTTACTATTATAATAATAACGTCAATTTTCCCATCTCAATAACCTTGACAGTCTCTGACCTTGTGTCGGGTGCTATTTGAGAATGTGTGTCCTGTGTGTGTGTGTGTGTGTGTGTGTGTGTGTGTGTGTGTGTGTGTGTGTGTGTGTGTGTGTGTGTGTGTGCTTTTTCGGGGCGTCACTCTGTCGCCCTGCATTTGTGGCCTAATGTGTCCATGTTTGTGTGGGAGAGTGTGTGTGCGCAGGATGTGTGTGTGTGTGTGTGTGTGTGTGTGTGTGTGTGTGTGTGTGTTGTTTATGTGTGTGTATTAACTAATGCCAAAAGCTGACTCAAAGGCGCCCTTTGACAATGACAAATGAAAGAGGCCTCAGAAACTCCCCCCCAACAACAAATACAAACACACAGACACACAAACACATATCACCACCTCAAAACGCACTAACAAGCAAGACACAAACACACATACACATCACACACACGCACACACACACACACACATCACCACCTCGAAGCGCTCTAACAAGCAACTCAGAGACACAAATACACACACACATTCACAAACAGCACACACATACAGTACACACACACATCACCACCCCGAAGCGCACTAACAAGCATCTCACAGACACACACACACACACACACACACACACACACACACACACACACACACACACACACACACACACACACACACACGCACGCACACACACACACACACGCACACACACACACACAATCACACACACAATCACACACACACAGATGGGAATGTGGACGGTCCGTGAGGCCCTTCTGGGAGCTGGCCACCTATCAGCCGGCTCCAACATCAAACAGCACCTGAAGCCACCCACCCCCCACCCACCCACACACACACACACACACACACACACACACACACACACACCCCTCACCCTCTCAGCAGGTCCGAATCATACTCCGTCGACCAGCGCCAACTTCTAACAGGATTTATAGAACAGGGAGGGGGGCGCTTTCTCTCTCTCTTTCCCTCTCTCTCTCTCTCTCTCTCTCTTTCCCTCTCTCTCTCGTTCTCTCTCTTTCACTCTTTTTTTCCCGATGGTATAATGTCTTTGGCACGACCCGTTATAGATCGGTGGATGTGAGCGAGGCCCCATTAACGGCCCAATTGAAATGAAAACCAGAGATGCCTGCCGAGCTCCCGGTC
Organism: Alosa alosa; assembly: GCF_017589495.1. Lineage (NCBI taxonomy): Eukaryota > Metazoa > Chordata > Actinopteri > Clupeiformes > Clupeidae > Alosa > Alosa alosa. Next base: position 23,507,036 of record NC_063200.1, on the reverse strand, counting down.
CACCCCCGTGCAGACTCGGACGCACAGACAGACTCACCGCTCGCTCTGATGCAGCGTCCAAAAGAAGCAGCTCGGATACAACTCCCAATGGAGCAGGTTGCACTTCGTTTTACCGCATATGAAGCAACAATGGCAGTTAATACTGTCTTTGCTAAGGTATGAAAAGTACATAAGAGTGACGTTTTTATGCCAACATCTATGCTAAATAACAAGCAGAGTTTCGTTGAGCACTTCCTGTCACAGCATGGCATCATAAGAACATTATAATCATAAGAGCATATAATCTACAGGATGTATACTGAGGATATACTCAGAAACATCTAGAACATCTACAAAGCTTACACTCCTAAGGACATGGGATGTGTTTTACATTTGCACACACTTTTTACGTGTTGTCAGTGCACCTACACCAGAGTTAGAGGTCATCTCATGAAAAAGCATTACGTATTGCAACAATTAACTGCACTAAAAAAACATTGTATCTATAAACAACCACATTACACGGCAAACCTATGGAGTTGCAACATCACATGATACACGATCCCAGTCTGCCTTTAGAGCCAATGGAATGCAGACAACCTACATTACGGCACAAAACGCAGGGCAACAATGACGCCGAGGAGTGACCAAGTGAGCCCAGCTGGTGATGATGAGGCACTCCCCATGCAGACTTTACCTCGTGATGAAGATGGCCGAGTCCACCGAGGGAGGGTCATCTCTCCATCTGGCACTGAAGTCGGACATCATGCTCTTCCTGCCGTACTCCTCCTGCTGCCATCGGCAGAAGCTCTCCAGCATCTTCTCCCCATGGTGCCCTATGTACATGTCTGGCTAAAGACAAACGCAAAAGGTCAAACAGCATCATCATGACAAGGATCAGCAGCTTTTGGAAAATGGAAAAAAGTTTTGATAAATGAGAGAGATGGTTTTACTTTGTTATGTCTTCTTTTGGCAAGGTAATGACAGACAAGATAAACACATATTCAAGATCCATAAACCATCATTTCTTAAAATAAAACTGTGTTTGCACAAGTGTAGGTTGTATGTGTTGAGCTCTTACTGGTGTCTCGGAGAGCAGAACCAGTTTGGTTAATCGGATATTGATCTGGATGCCAAGGCTCTTGTGTTGGAACAGGTTAAAGACCTAGAAAGAAGACGAAGACGTCCAAGTGAAGTCAGTCTTGTCTCACACTCATACAGACATTTGTAGAACAACCGCAGGTTACTTTTTTCAGAGATGGAGATTAGACAAGAAGAAGAAGAAGAAGAAGAAGAAGAAGAAGAAGAAGAAGAAGAAGAAGAAGAAGAAGAAGAAGAAGAGGAGGAGGAGGAGGACAAGAAAGAGGAAAATTAAGAGGATGAGGAAGAGTAGAGGAAGTTACCATGTTCATGATGGTGAGTATGAACCGTTTGGCTGCTTCGGAGCCGTGGTAAGAGACCATGGCCGGGTCGGCCACCACCAGCGTCTCCACATTGTACTCCTGCTGGAGTTTGTAGGAGTAGCGCTTCCCTCTGCTCGGCTCCTGGTGCTTCTTGCTCTTACTCTTATGCTTCTCTGTGGAGCGGGCAGGGAAATGGTCAAACCCAGAATGGGCCCTGGCCCTGATAACACAACACTGGTACTACTTGTGTATCATGTACTACTTAGTTACAACAACAATGAAGTCTCGTGAAATAAGGTCATTTCATAATCTCTTATGCAATCGGTAGCTGCTATGTATCTGTATTATAATTCAAGACTATTAAAAATAGCTATTGTCAGATTTTCTGTTCATCAGGTTTTAATTCACATAAATGATACTTCTACATAACGCAACCCAGCACACAATAATAAATGTAACAAATAGACCTCATAAAGGAAATCCTGCGAATATGGCTTAGATCTACATGATGATCTACTGAAGACTACCTGACAGCAGCACTTCCAAATGCACACAAGAAATACAGACTCCCTTCTCCCTGTCAGTACTGCAGCCCCAGACAGGTGCTTTCTTTAAACAACGGGCTCCGGAGAGAGAGAGAGGGGGAAAAAAAGACAAGGATGTGAAATGAAAAGCAGACACAATAGGAAGGACGGCAGGATCATTGCTGGAATCCTTCTTATTCACATCAGCCGTCCACGTTCAAATGCAAGGCAGACTCTCCTCCCTGCGAGACCTGGGTAATTCCAATGCTATTCTTCTTCCCAGAGAACGGCTGAACTGGACATGTGCACGAAGCTATCATCCAGTGTCCAAAAGCGTTGCAAAATACTCATTAAATCAAACCAAGGCACATGTCTGACCCCTATAACCCCATGACCTCTATGCCATGGAGTTTAGTTCTAGTTCAGGTGAGAGTATTTAATGTCTTGATGTCTTTTCTTGTTGCTTAAACAGTCACAGGCACCAGAGGGCCTTGGCAGGTGCAGGTGTGAAGTCCACAGTAATGTCCACCCAGTGAAGCTCTGAAGTCGGCTGTCCTATATAAATCACCCACGGATCTGCTCATAAGCAATGGCATGTGTTTATGCCAGAAGAGATCATTCAATAGCACTGCCTGTATACACATGGGGAATGTTCAAACTCTCTTCTCATGAAAGAAAAAAAAACTCTTGCCTGTGTAAGATGTTCTCACACAGATCTTTCTATCCACTACTGTCTCTTCAATACAAACCACCACATGTTGTCATAATATTAGGCTACACATTGTTATGTTTAGGACTTATGGTTATGTACTTAGCACAGCTCTGCAGAACTTCGATTCAATGCAACGAAGATCCCAGGGCGGATCACATTTTGACAGCACATCTTCTGACATTTGAGAAGCTAACACATTCTTCTGCACAGATTCTCCATGGTTGATAAACCATGTCTCCGCAGCCATTGGCAATATGAGACTGTAGACTTTGTTCTTAAGAAGCACTGACATTCCAAACATTTTGTCATTACAACATTGTACTGTAGACTGCTGAATCATGACCGCGGGACTGCACTGCACCCACTCACACACAGTCTCTCGGGTGTTGTTTTTATAGACTGGACTCAACGTTACTTGTTACTTTAACAGGATCGCGATCTCCATGGTCGTGAAACCGGCCGCAGTGATAAACACAATGAGCATGAAGGGGGTGAGACAGATGTACATACCAGGGATGACTCCGCAGTATTTGGGCGCAGACTGTTTGGCCAGCGAGCGCCTTCGCCGGTAGACTCGGTGGGCATGTCCCGTGACCGCCAGAGTGTGATTCAAAGGCTCGATGAAAAGAAAATCTTCATTGAGCTGAATAAAGCCCATCTGAAAAGGACATCACATCGACAAAACAAACACATCAGCTCAAGCAAGGGCAAAAGGGCTGCCAAACGCCAAGTCATGGGAGAGAGCAGAGAAAGCACGGGACTCAGGGCTCAGTGACACATATGAGAAAAACAGGCTTTTCATACAATGAGACATAATTAAAATGATATCAGGTCAATACAGAGGAGGGTTACAGTTCAATAATATAATTATTCCATTTCACCAATGGATAATTACTCACAAAAGAAAAACAGTAAAAAAAAACTCCATTACTGACACTGACATGTTTAGCGTCTGGTTTCAATGAAAGTCTCTACTAAATACAGTACATAAAATATGTATAATCACATTCCACAACTTGTTTGTACGCACACTTTGTCAAGCAATACACATTGCACTATACATATTGGAATTAAAACTGAAATATTACACAGCTTCATCATTATCATCATCATCATCATCATCATTATTCTCTCTCTCTCTCTCTCTCTCTCTCTCTCTCTCCCATTGCATACAAGTAGAATAACATTAAATGTAGCCTGTTTCTGATAAATATAATGCAATACAAAACACTCAGTAGACCAGGCGAGATACATCTCACATCTCTCTCTTCAAATCTGAACAGCAGGTCACTCATAGTCCAAATTATAAGTCCCTGTCCACTGCCCCTGTTCTGTACGCCAAACTCCAACAGTTCTGTGCCACCTTCAATAACCCGAAAATGCCCATATGCACCCACTGCCCCAAAGGAAAAAAAAAAGGTCCCTGACCTCCGCTTCCAAAAAAACAACCCCACTCCACCCCGGCCTGCACCTTACCCCCTCCCTGCCCTCCTCCCCCAGGGGCATTACCTGCTGTTGGACAGGAATGCTGCTCTTAGGTGGGAGGTCAAGGCTGGGCTCACAGAAAACTCTTATTTGGCTGGGGCTGGCTTTCGTTCGCGCAGACTAAACAAGTCACCCACAACCCTTAATTAAAGAGGGCTGATTAGGCGGTCGAGTCAGATAGAGGGCAAGGCTGCGCTGCGCTCTGCTCAAACCCGCACACACACACATAAACACACACACACACACACACACACACACACACACACACACACACACACACACACACACACACACACACCAAACCAGAACCCTGAACCACTGGCCAGCAGCACACCTCTCTCGTTCTCTCGTTCTCATTTAATCAGACACAGACACAAACACACACAGTCTTTCTGTCTCTCTCTCTCTCACACACACACACACACACACACACAAACATGCACTCGCTCTCTTTCTTTCTTACATATACTCACTCTCTCGTCTCTCTGTCTTTCACACACACATTCTCTCACTCTCACGCATGCACACATATGCACACACACACTTTCTATTGTGATTACTCATGGGAAAAGAAAGCCATGGTGCAGATAGCAATGAGTTCAAACACTTCAACAGACCTCATGTGCAAATCATTTTGCTGACATTAATAATGTTGCAACCAGAGATCAGCATACATTAACCTATAGCAAAAGTCACATTCCAGGAAGAAAAGTAATTTCTCTTTTTAACATTGCTACAGTGTTTCCCATACATTGAGTTATTTGTGGCGGCCCACCACAATATCAACATTGACCACCACACAATGATTTTCCAGGTTGTACTAAATTGTGCTTAAATCTGGTTAGCATCATAACCACGCTGCGCTAATTTGTTAAAAACTGTTGCATTCTGTTACAAGTTAATTCTGCAAACCTACCACCACAAATAGAATTCAATTCTGTGGGAAACACTGTGCTATATGTTACCAACATACATTTCATTTTATTGCACATGTGATTCTACAATGGTAGAATAAGCTTTTAAATGCATTATGTTTCTAGTGCCAATACTGTATATCAATATGATTAAATTAACAACTTCATTCCTTAAATATTTCAAGTAACATCATACTTTTCACCTATACCCACAGCTGAACACAGCATACACTATATTTTTAGAAACTTCATAGAGAGGGACCAGCTCAACTTCAATCAGCCTGACATGACACAGTAAACCACACTTGCCCCTCGGTGAGGCTTCAGAATTTACTCTGCACTAAAACGAACCCACTAAGTCAAACACCTCGGGTGACACCGCCGGGGTTAAGCATGTGCCACATTCCCCATGCTACAACAAAGCCTGCGGCTCATGCCATGTCTGCCAACAGCTCGACAGCCTCAACAGCTCCTCAGTCAGAGCTTCAGCAGCACCCCTTTCACATGCCGGTGAGGCTGGGGCATCCTCTGGACACGGTGGTGGCTGACCACAGCATTCAGTGGGGGCAAAGCATCCAATCCTCTGTCTACACACTACACATGGGAATGAATAATAAGTGTTCCTCTAACTTGGTGGCCTATGGATGAGCTGTGCATTGTATCTATGGGATATATAATATGATATAAATAATGTGACCATGTGGGTTATAGGCTACACAAAAAATAGTATCACTGCTATAGGGTCACTGCTTGGTTTTTATGCACATTTTTTGTGTCATATACACTAAAATTCCCTGTTTAACACAGCTCAAAAATTGTCTTAGTGAGAATGAATTTTCTTTAAGTGCAACAGGGGATTTAAATACTGCTTTACATTTCAAGCTCCTGCTCTTTGAGAGTTAGAAGAAAGGCCTACTTTTCCACAAGCCAAATTCTCCTCGCGTAACGTTACTTAAAGTCTGTGTGGCGAGCGCTTCAGTTCGTTTAGAAGGCCTAGATTCGCCGTCCAAAACTTTGGTGGACGGAGGCCAAGCCATGGAAACCGCAAGTGTTCACCCCCTCAATCTCAACGGCCGCTAATGGCTGCGAGCTGCGGTTTTCTGATAAGTTCATGTTGTCTATGATCATGTGATCCAGGACCACAAGAATGTGGGGTGGCCGGGGAGCAGGCATCGATAGATTCCCACACACACTTTCCGGACTACCAAAAGTGGCACCTGAGGCAGACGCCAGACAGTGTGCCCCCAGGCATAGTTACTATTCAGAGGATGCAAAACAGTTGGCCTGGCTACCCACATACCCTATCTTTCAGATCAGACCTAACTTAAATATAATTTAATCAACAACTTCTACCTAGTTGACAGTCAATTTAAAGCACAAAGGGTCTTTCTTTATGTAAACTATAAAGGACTTTAAAGTGTGCTCTTTAATGCAAGTTTGTGCTAATGAAAGTTTACCGATTTACCTCAGGTGCCCCAGAGACTAAAGTTATGACTCCCACACACGAAGTAATATATATGCTTTAAGAGTTTTGATATGCACTGCCATAACTGAATAGATGGGATAATAATTCATTTACGTACAAGTTCAAACACAAGTGCTACAAACACAAGTCTGACAATTGAAAAGCGAGTATTTACCAGACCGGCGCAGGTGCTGAATGAGGCGATGGATCCTGCGTAATTGAGAACAGTTCCGCTGTAATAACACGCTGCCTCCGCGTTGGCAGATGAGAAAGCTGGCGGGTTGCGCGGAGATGCCTTTCGTGCTTTCGGTCTCTTCTCTACCATGAATTTCTGGGACAAGAAACGCGTATCCCGATTCAATATGAGTTCCAGATCTTTTCCAAAGGCTGGGATTTTGAGACGCAGAGCCGAAGCAGCTTTAGTTTGCGGTCCTGGTGGTTCCCGGTGGTACAGTTCATGCGATTCGTAGCTTTCCCAATTTGAAATGGAGCGGACCTCCCGAGAACTGCTCCCGGCGTTGGCGTCAGCCTCTCGGATATTTGGTTTATCAGGAGGCGGTGGACTCGTGTCTGGAAACAACTCTGGGAATACGATTTCAAACTCCGAATCCTGAGAAGACTGCGTATCTGAATAGAGAAGAACGCACAAAATATACAAATATATTAGGATTCTACCAATGTATGCATAAAGGGTAATTTAGAGGGTAAAGCGCTGCGTTTCCACACATAACGGTAAATGTCACCTGTGGTGAATACTCGTACATTTCCATTAAGCCGGCAAGGATAAAGACATAACTAATACATTTTGGAACTATTTGTTATCGGTACATTTACAAAGTTGTGGTGTTTCAATAACTTTTGTAGTGGTGGGTTTTCTCTACCTGCAGTGGCACACATGCCCAAAAAGCACAGCTGATAAAAAAGTCGATTTAGATGCATATTCTCTATGAACGACACAGCCCTGTGGTGTCTTTATAAATTTACTCGCCAGGAACAGAAGCTAGGTTATGTGTTGGCGGTGTAATGCCTGACAGTTATATCCATGTCCCGGTGTGTGCTCTCTCCTCGCTCACATGAGGCTGTTTCCAAATGAATGAGTCCCGCGTCCCGCAGAGGAAAATTCAAAAGTCAGCATAGAGTAGACTAAAGGAAGAGAGAGAGGGAGAGCGAGAGTGTGTGTGTGTGTGTGAGAGGGAGAGAGAGAGAGAGACTTGTATGGAGCAGTATTTTGATGTATGGACAGTACAGTGAGCGGTAGAGAGCACTAGAGGACCCGGACTGCACGCTCTACATATTGTGCTGACACAGTCGCTGCATAATATCGCCACACATGCTGCACTGCTTGGAGATAATGTATTGTCAAAATAAGTATTTTATTAGGCCTAATTACATTGCCTCAAGCTAAGTTCATGTTCAACTCTCAATCGGCATGGAATTGTCTGTGATAATCCTGTAATAAAATGTTGTGAGTCTTAATCGTATTTATCTCATATCTTGGTTCATTGGGTCATTAGAGGGACATTGCATGAGCTTTTTATTGTATTCAACATGCCAAAGTATACTTCATGTCAGGAAGTTAAGTTGTCACTGTCCATCATCAACCCATTGAACTGACTGAAAAACCATGTGACATGTCACTATCTAATAATAATAATAACATGTATCATACGTTTCATATCCTGTTTCTCTGCAGGAGAACTGAAGTCATCAGAAATCTTAGTTTGTGTTGGATCCATTGTAAATGTTATAGCCTAAAGACTCCGGCAGCAGTCTCACTTCCACTGTAACTCCGTTGAATCATGAATAAATATTAGTGATTTAAAAAGCATCGCAAAGCATCACATCTTGAATATCTCAAGAAATTCCAAGCCATGTTTCTTTTTCCATTTTTTCAACGACTTACTTGACTTACTCGAGCCATATAGACTAAGGCCTTATAGAAACCTCCCTTCTTATGTGGATCCAGTTGTGGAACATTTGTGCCAAACAAAAACAATGCCCTTGGACAGATGCTGAAATAACCATTCCCATCCCCTTATTGCAGTGTTCATAGCCTATATGAGAAGACCGCATTTCCTTCACCAGCAAATCTGCAGCATTGTTTGTTTTAACGTATCACAAAATGGAAAACAGAGCCGGCGACCATTCATTCGTTTTTTTAAACTGTGACTTATATTCCAAAAGAAGCGCCAACGCAGAGGTCAGGTCTGTGATGCCTGGGAGGATTACCAATGTGTAACGGACTGATGAAGAGCTGCAGAATGTTATCCCCACCAATGCCAGCACAGCTGCAGCCGCATCCTCAAACTCGACCCCGTTTTTTGTTTGTTTCCTTGTATTGGGTTGCAAACCAGAGATGCAAAGTTGATTTAGATGTTTTCATTACGTCACGATTGTGCGCTGCATGTTATGGACTTCTCGGACCTATATCGACCCGAGAAAAAAAAGATGATGGGAAAGAAAAACATCACTAATCCCGTTGGCAGACACACAGGGTGTAAAACCAATTACGGGCCCGGCCGGGACGAGGCATTGCCAGTCCGCCATGGCATATTTGGTATCAGCTTGCGCAGTGGGGATGATGTAACTCTGGAATCATTCGCTCTGATATCAAGGTAGTGTATCAGTCCAAAACAATCCATGTGTGCATGGCTGGTGTTTGGCAGTTGCTGTCTGCCTGGGATTGATGTTTGAAAGACTAGATGCTCTGATCTAACAGACGGAAAAGCAAAGACAGCAGCAGTAGATCTCAACCTGCCTTGTGTTACTGCACTTATATTTCAGAGATGGGGCCTCAGTTGACCAGCCCTTTGATCAGTATCATGTTCTTGGCATGGTTCAGCCTAAGGCTATGTAGTAGGCTAAGAAAAGGGCACCTTACTGGGCTCAATTAGATGTGCTGTGTCTGTCCAAGTGTTTTGTGTATCTGATACAAGCTTGTCTGGATGATTACTTGGAGCTACTGTCAAGATGTGTTGACACAGTACAGATAGCCTACCTGTATGATGAATATATGTAATAGGTATTTACATGCAAATTCACATTCAATGTAGGTAGCATATCATCCTTTTTACCATATAAAACGTTATCTGGGACAAGTGGAGACATTCCGACATTTATATTTATTTCAACTTGAATAGGTTAATAATGCCAGAACTCTGTACAAACTCACACTAAAAAGTGGCTAGGAAGCCATATGAATGCTGTGAAAGTCACAAATGCAAAGACATCTGCAATGAGGAGATATTGAATGTTAAACAATCAGGCATTGTGAGATGTTTTCAGCAAGAATAGACGTTTGCTCACCAAAATCAATTCCTGGGAACAATCATTAAATACACAAACAATGGTTAAACAAAAGCTAATGCACCCTTCCAATCTTGGATGAACAAATGGTTTTGTCACTTAACACAATGCAGTTGAATACACCATTAACTCTAATTTTGTATTTCCAGGAGCAAAACTGACTGCTGTGTTTTGCTGAAAGACTGTCCCTCATTCTTCACCAACTCAATAGTGACATGACTGGCCAATTTGGTTTATAATGTGCCATTGAAACAGACCAATGGCACAAAGTCATAACTTCGCACAGCCACATGGAAGGAATAAAGTCATTGCCACCACAGTTTCTCCAAGTACAACACATAGCCAATAACACACATAAACACACACACACACACACACACACACACACACACACACATTCCACTTCTGCTAGGTGTCCAGCAGTTCTTTTGAACCCAGGTCCGTTTTCTGCGATAATGGCAGAGTTCACAGAGGAGATCAGGGCAACTGGATCTTTTTCTTACAAAAAAAAAGAAAAGGGGAAAAAAAGCAGAGAATCTGGCTCACTGGTAAAGCGGCACAGACACATTTCAGAGGGGCTGTTTCATGTTCCTCTCCTTCCCCTTCAGGCCCGCGAGCGCTTTTTCCCCTTTCAACTCAGGCAGCCAAATCTCTTCTATTACACAGTGTCTAAGGGAACCGACCATGTCTTCGTTAGGTCGGAAGAAAGCAAAGGGAGGGAGAGAGAGAGAAGCATGGAGCAAGAGAGATAGAGGGAGGGAAAGAAAGAGGAGACCCAGAGATTGGGAGAGTGGGAAGGAAAAGGGAAAAAACACACTCCATTTTTTTTTCTTCCTTTCTTCTTTTTTCCTATTGGTACCTGCCGGGTCCCAGATGTAATATAGTGTTCGACATGCTCAAATTAGCTCCATTCAAATTGATACCTTCCCCTCCTTCCTAGTTTGATTCTCATTGTTTGATTCCACACTTCCACACGCCTCTCTCCATCCAAGAGCCAACCACCCCCCCCACCCCATCCCCACCCACGCCTCCACTCCACCCCACCCTATACCCCATCTCCCTCTAGTAGAACGCTTTAAACACATTAGGACTTTTCTTTATCTCTGCTGATCAGAGAGTTGGCCCTCAACACACCAGGGCCTGGCAGAGGGGGGCGATTTTCCATTATACGCAGAGCTGGGAGACCTGACAACACGATGAGGTAATGCGATGCTTTAAACAGAGGGAGTAATAAAGCAAATAGCAGTGGATTGACTGTATAGGGAGGAGATCTAGGATGGAGTGAGAGGGTGGGGGGCAGGGGACGAGAGAAAAGCGAGGGGGGGGGGTAGTTGGTGGTGATTCAAGGGGACAAATGTGAGTGGCCTTGTCGGGGAGACAAACTCTCTACTGAACACGGGGCGGTGGAAGTGGAGCAGAGTCCAGTGGCGGGGACGCGCTGTGTGTCTATAAAAGACGTGTGAGCGGATGACTAAGAATGTGTCATGGCAACAAGGCCATCTGGACTCGAGGACAGACGCTGAAAAATGGTGGGAGTCCTCATAATAGTTCTGCAGGGAGATAACAGCTCCTCATCCACACAGGCGGATAATCTTGGGAAACAGGAAGGGACGCAAGATACCCCAGTGCACATAACTGGACATGTAATAAAAGAGATATGTGGTCCAGGTCACCAGATAGGAAATCAATGATCAATTCTCAATAGGATCCAAGAATTTCTCTGTTTTGGGACTAGAGGAACCAAAACGAGTTTGGCAAAAAAATTATACAATCAGTGAAAGCATGCCTCATTTCTCCTGTCCTTCCAAAAGAGGTCTTTTATCTGTACCCCAGCCATCTCTGATCTAGGTCAGATTTGTCACTAGGAACCACCATGCAATAACCAGTCTTGACAAAAGCACAGTTGCATTTTAATACTTAAATCAGTACACATCCACTTCAATGCACTCCACATACAAGAATTGCACTGATTTAGAAAAACAATCCCATTTAACCGTCTCACTATTATTTAAGCCAAATCTGTATGTTATACTGTACGTCTTTGGCTCAATTAGACTTGTGTTCACACAACAGGGAAATAATGCTATCCTAATTCTATTAACTACGTGCACTGTTGCCTTATAAATGTACATCGAGCTCAAGGAGACTCCATCCCTCAGCGGACGTGCTTTATGTCTCCGTCGTTATTTACGCTGACATTTATAATGGAAGCATCCTTTGTCGACCATAAACACTGCCCACTTTGCATGTGCTCTACATATTTACAGTATCAGCGAGCGGACCAATTAAAGTTAACCACCAGCCCGCAGGCTCAGAGCACACAGCATTTGCAGTTTGCACCAGTAATAAGCCTTTGGAGACCTCAGGAGTAACCCCCCCCCCCCCCCCCCTTACCTGGTCTATATTAAAAACTCATTTATGGACATTTATGGGGCTGTGGATGGTGGATGATGGGGTATCGATCACGCAACAAAGCCATTCAAAAATTGGCCAGCAGTGTTTGAGATGTGTGTGTGTGTGTGTGTGTGTGGGGGGGGGGGGGGGGATGTCTCCGTATGCTCACGGAGTGTTGAAAGCTGTGGCCTTGCAAAGAAGAAGAGAAGAAGGAGGGGAGGAAAAAGAGGAGGAGGAGGAGGAGAGGAGGGACAGACAGACAAACTGAAGATCCAGGATTGTGTAACAGGGGCTACAGGGGAGGCAAGGAGCCAGTTTAGGCCTCTTTTGAACACAAGGCACTCTTAAAACTCGCCCTGTTCATGTGCTGCAGTACTTTCCACATCGTAACCACCCCCAGGCCTTCGAAACATTGTCAGTGCTGGCCCATGCAGTTCCACTTCACTATAGCTCAACATTACCGGCCTACTTTCCCTAGGTATGGTAAGAATTTATTTTTTCTGACACCACTTTCTCCTTCTCTTCATTGCCAGGGTGAAATAATTTAAGAATCATTCTCTTCAGCATTCTTGTCCAGTGATGTGCATTCTATTTGGAATCCCATGGCATAGCATTAAGGCAATTTCCTGACACAAATTCAAGAAAAGATGGACGTTGCCACAGTTTAGATGAACAGGGCTCGATGAGTGACATTTTGCTGACATTTTCACAAGGCTTCCATTATGTCCATGAGTTATGACACCGGCTCTATCGCTTGACAATACACTGACACACAAAACACTGTGCAGGTCACAGCACTTTGCAGCTACTGATAAAAGCATTTACTAATGTTTATGTAGGTTATATAAATAATTCTCACTGGCTCTGTGAGGGCTCTTACCTCTGTAAGGCCCAGTTGCTGAAAGAGTTAACCTGTTTCAGATTTGAAAGGAGAACTTGAAAGGCAACCTGACCTGTGTCAAGAGGGCAGACAGTAATGCTGGGGATTTTTTGGAGGGGAGGTTGGGAGCCATTTCTGCGGCTTACCACCATCCAATCTGAGTCAAAACAATGGGGTTCCCCCCAAGGACTGAGGGCATATAGAGTGGCCTGTACAATGTTAGCTGGAAAAGAAGAAGGGAGAGAAGAAGAGAGAGTGAGAGAGTAAGAAAGAAAAGAAAGAAAGAAAAGAGTAAGAGAGAACTACATGAGGCACCAGGAACCATAACTCTTTTACCCAGCTGCTGAACCCATTACAGTGGGGACTCTTTTGATGCTCGCGCGTGTGTCTCAGCTGAAGGAAGGGACTGCTTGTGCGGTGTCAACTGTTTAACGCCCCTTGTGCGTCCTCCTGCCCATGGCATTTAATGGCACAACGTCCATCATGAGCGATTGGCTGCCGTTTATCTGAGTGATGCATACACACAACATGACTAATTTGGAAATGATGTAAATTCGGTGTAAGTGCATACACAGACACACATATACACAAGCACACACGCACACACACACTTGCTCTCACACAACATTCTTAAGGATCTTTCCCATGTGTAGGCCAATTCTGCTGTCTTGCATTGAGGTGTCAACAGCAAAAACGAATATGTGTCTCCTGCATATTTCAAAGCAAGTCATTAAGAAGATTTATAACAGAGGGTTATTTCACCACTGTCTGATGGAAAACAAGGGCAAATATACGGCAAGTTAAAAAAAAAAGAAGTGTGATCAAAGTCGGGCAGATGCTTGGGCGACCACAAGGCTCCCGCGCCCACCAGTGGTGCATGTCCTCGACGCCAGCTCCTGACCGCCATCACCACAGAGGGCTCGTACCAGAAAGGATATGATGCGTGGCCCAAAGCACGGTCCTCCCTCATCCAACCTGCCTGTGTGTGCGTGTGTCTGTGTGTGTGTGTGTGTGTTTTGTGTGTCTGTGGTGGCGTCCTGATTTGACTTAGTTAATGTTGCCAGGGGACTAATGTTGCCAGGGGACTTCAGAAGCCTCACTGTCTGCCCGTCTAGACGGCACAGAAAATTCAGGCACTGATTCGGGCAGCACGGCCCGAGGGGCCCTGACCTCAGAGCTTTCATGCGAGGAACCTTGGCCAAGTGTGGAGGCTGAGGTAAGAGAAGAGCCAAATCACCACCCTAGTCCTGTGTGCATCACAATAAAGAGGCATCTCTCACAAAGCAGAAAAGACCTGAACAGAGACCTCTTATTGAAGCCGTTTTATAAACAGGCATCATCACATCTAACAGTTGCAGTTCGGCACAGAGCTCACTTTCTCTTGAGGAACCACGGAGAGAAAAGTTCTATTAAAGTAACAGGAAGCGTACAAGAGTAACTTTTTGTATTCATTCAGGAATACATCACACTAGACACACAAAATAACAATCAATCAATCTTCTTTTTTCCCCCATTTTGGATGCATTTCTTATTCCCAAAGTAAATATTTAATGTTAGTAATCTGGACTCAATGCAATATGTCCGTCATCTCTGGAACACCTACGAATTATTAAATAACAACACTGGTCCACAAAAGTGACCTTAGTGCAATACTATGCACTTCATGCTCTTGACTGTGTGCATTCAAATGTGGACGCCCACTGTAAAGTTTTATCACAATCTAATTTCATGCCACTTGGGCGAGCCAAAGGTAACCTTTTTTCGTTTTATCCTTTACTATCCCCCTCTGAAGGACTGGAGAAAAGGCGTGTAACTGGTGTCCCGTTGTGTAGGACACATGTCTCTCCTGGTAGGACATTAAGGCTTATTTGTAAAGAGGGGATAGTCTGGGTCTGTTCAGTTAAAACTGGTCTCATATGTGATCTACTGTATCTTGCTGTTCTTCTGTTGCAGCAGTTATTTCCTATTCCAACATTTCTTTTTGATTTGAGTTTGTTTTATATTTGTGGGAATCCTTCATTTAAGTTCATCTCATATTTATCAAATGGGTCAGCACTATCACTACACCAGTGATAATGATGTGCTTTTAACAACCTTCAGTAAAACAATCACCACCCCAAACGGCCAATACCTCATTCACTGGATTTTAGAGGGAAAAAAACTGCATGACGTGTCATTGAATGGTACACCAGGGACATCACGATGATCAGTCATCGCCTCAACAGCATCCAACACTGCGATGTCTGTCATTTGGAAAGCTGACTAATTACGAGTAATTAGTAAATATCGGTGGACTTTGATGAGTCTCGGTCCTGCCCGTCTGACAGAGTTCACAAACTCTGCCATCACAATGACTTGCTCTTCTGACCCCTGGCTGGCAACGGCGAGACAATGCCATCCCTCAGTCCGCACACTGGTATCCCCTAATGATGCAGGTTTTTTTTTCCCACCAGCATTGACCGCCACAGAGGATGACCGAATTTCCAACACCATGGGCTCGTCATGTTATTACGATGCAAATCGCCCCATTATTGGCCATGCATGGCAGACCTTTTTTTCCTCTTCTCCTGTGTAGCTGACTGTGGTTCATGCAAGCGAATGAACAAGCACCAGAGAGAGATCAAGAGAGAGAGAGAGACAGAGAGACAGATATATATAAAGAGAGAGAGAGAAAGAGAAAATGAACTCTGGCCTGTGCCTGTTGATGTTTTTGGTCGGGTTCCCCTCCCGAGCACAAGGGTGTGGACCTATGATCTAATGTCCTTGCATTCATAATTGCGCCTCTTTCTCTCTCTCTCTCTCTCTCTCTCTCTCTCTGTCTCTCTCTCTTTCTCTTTCTCTCGTGTGCTCTTTCTCTCCCTGTGAGCAACTCACTCATTCGCTCCTCTTCACTCCCATGCTAATGTCTGTGCACAGTGTGGCCGAAGGCCGGCCTGACCTGTGTGATAGTCATCATCCGGCCATCCCACACACACACACACACACACACACATTATGTCACTACTCTGGTTACACATGAGCACAGCCGTGGGGATGAACTCATATGAACCGGTGACTGGGGTTCATGCATTGTGTGCTAATTCTCTCTGCCCCCCCCCCCCCCTAAAAAACAAACTCTGCACCATGTGCCCACACATACACACAGCACACAGAGTTAGCTGTTATGGTCACTATTGGTACAGTGCTCAGACTATAAACTGAAAGGTTGCAATGCAGGGTTTCTATGTGCCTCGCTTACACACACACAGACACACACACACACACATCACACCACAGAGAGAGAGAGACAGAGAGAGATAGCTGTAAAGGTCACTATTGGTGCCATGGTCAGGACTATAAACTGAAAGGATGCAATGCAGGGTTGCACACACACACAAAATACTGGTTTTCTACACACATCCTCCCTTCCACCCTTCACACACACAAACACACACACACACACACATTGCCAACTCAAACCTCCAGTATCACTGCTATGTCCTGGTTATAAACTGAAAGGAGGCAATGCGGGTTGAATGGTTCACAATGATTTCATGTAACAATTTCAATCTAATGGTCCCGCTGCCCCCAGAGTGCACTGTAAAATGAAATCATTGCCTGAATGCGGGAAAACTGACTGCACAGAGGGAAATTGCTCTTCCCACAGCGCAGCGAAAGCGCTCCGAGTTGCTGACAATATGAAGTGATGTTTTACTGCTCGTGATTTCTGAGGGCGTGTGCATTATCAAGACGCAGGCCGTAGGGTTAGATGTTAACTGTTGGGTTGTGTTTCTGCTAGGCTCCCTAAACATAGACATTATGCCTGCACTTTCCTGCCAGATCCAGAGTATGTGAGCAAAAAAAATATGACATATGCCTGATGTTACAAATGAGGGACTGAATTATAGGCAACGTGTGCAATGCAGTCGACCAAGATCAAAGGTCAAAGTTCAGGTCCCATAATGTCCAGCTATTATGGAGTGAAGGAAAATAGATTTTTTTTTGCAGGTGGCCTCCTGAGATATGGTGCAATTGCCGCAAATGCACCCGCTTGGGCTGCAATGCTGGATCAATCATGCTCCATAACAGACATGCAAGCCCTGTGCGTGCTTCCAAGAGGTCAGGCAATGTCGATTTCCTTCCAAGGTATGATGTCCAAATTCCATTAAACATAGCATGAATATACATTCATAAATAATAGTCAATAAGCACCCCCATACTTAAGTAATTGTATATCCTTCTCTATCCGTAGGGTATATAAAACAGTCAATGCTGAACTTTGCGAAATGTGTTGTGCATCAGTATCTAATCAGAATAGTTAAGCAGAATGATATAGCGGCCTAGCTGGCTATCAGGAAAGAAAATCTCTGTGTAATTGAATTGATTCCTTGAAAGAGCTGTTCCTGTTTATGGTGGAGAGACAAAAAGGAGGCAAAATCAAAACGGCATTTCCAAAAGAATTAATCAGCGGGGAGTTCCATGACATCACTTCCTGTGTGGATGACCGTCGATATCCAGTGAGACCATCCTGTTTGTTTGGACAAGTGTTTCGTGGCATGGCCGAGAGAAGGCAAGCAGCCTAAACAAACTGAAATTAGACGTTTGTTCTCTTCGAGGGCTTCCAACATGACACTCAGCAGGCGCTCACATCACCTCCCCCAAGGCAATCACCATGAGGTTTCAATGTTTTGATTTGTCTGGTATCATGGTCCCCAAACATCGTCATGTAATGGCACAGAGGACATTACGTGTTAATTGAATTTTGAACCCCTTCCATCACTGTCTGGTTTGATTTTTCTTGATTTTTTCGTGATTTAAGACTATCTGTCTTTGGCTCATCACCTCTGGTGCACCTGAAGAGAGGCATCACAGGTTTTCTACCAATGAATTATGTCCCAGACACAAAGTTCTAAAGAACTAAAGAAAGCCAATATGGTCGCAACGCATAAGTCCATGTGCTTTTAATTATTTGCCATGTTTAATTAAAGGCTTTTTCATATATTTTTCTAAACAGAGTGCCTTTGTGACTTTCCTGTTTTGACTATACTGAAGTCTTTGATTGACTTAAATGTCTGTTAGGCTGGTGAGGGGATAATGAGGCTTAGATTGCTTTACAGGAAGGCAAACAGACATTGTTGTGAGAAAAAAAAGTTTCACATAGAAACAGTGGGTAACAATGAATTTAAACGTTTACTGTACTGTATATGCATGTTGAATTCCACTGTTATGATTCTAGCATAAAGGAAAAAGAAAAAAACTTCACAAGAAAATGTGAGCAGAACTGGACCATGCTGTTCAGCCTATTAACCTGGAATAAGTCCGTTTGGCTGTCACAAGCAGAACCGGCTGGACCAATAAACACTGGACGGGACTGGAGCTAACCCTCGTGAGCCGACACACACACCCCCATCCGAGCCACTGGTGTCGGCGCCTTTTCATGCTGCTCTCCCTACAGGTCCCCGGAGAGGGCCAAACAGCGCCGCGGAGGCAATGGATCGAAGCGGCATGAAGGGGGAAAAAAAAAAGGAAAAGCGCAGCGGCAGCAGTGTGCCGCAGGGCGGCTAATGGCATTCCCAGCCGGGCACGGCAGCGCTCGCAGACACACACCTGGAATACGAATGCGGCCCCATGCCGCCAGGTCCTGGCCAGGGCCGGATGGACGGACGACGAGCGAGCGAGAGAGCGGAAGCGACCCAGGCATGATGGATGAGAGAGAGAGAGAGAGACAGCAGTGGCCCTCTGTGCCACTCCATGCTGAATCCTGACGGCCAATGGTGCTCCTCCTTAGGGCAGAGAGGCCACTTCGGGCCAGACAGGGTATCCCATCCTTCCTCTTCCTCTGTGAAGTTTCATACTCTCCCTGGCCACTGGCTATTATTATTTTACAGTTATACACTGAGGAACTCGAATAACAGTCTTGAAATGTACTCATACATACACAACAAGGATTGTGTGTTTTCAAGGATATAGTCAGTAATGGCAGTGACGAATGAAGAATTTTTCAATCTCCAGGCTTTAAATCTCATTAGTGGATGTTACATCAATGGCCTCATGTCCAGCTGTATATGAATAGCTAGTAGTGATGGAATCCTTTGCCATACCGCAGCAGTGGGAAGCTCTCTACTCAAGGCAAGGGTAGAAGGTTGGTTAGACTCAAGGGTTAAGTGAGAAAACACATTCAATTGTTAAAACAAATGCACTGTCAAGCAAAAGTTTGTGGTCAAAGGCAGAAAGACAAAATGAAAGTAATGGCAACATCCACTTCTATGACCAACTTTTCCTTTTTTGTTTATTTTTAAAGGTGACGTCACACAAATGCACTGTCAAGCGACAGTTTGTGGTCAAAGGCTTACAATAAGACGCAATGAAAGTAATGGCAACATCCATTTGTATGATCAAGTTTCCCTTTTTTGTTTCTTTTTTAAAGGTGACATCACACTCCCCATCCACCTTTTCACCTCTCACTCATGTTAAGACATTCCGTCACCTCTCCAAGCACAAATTATTGCCGGGGCCCGTGATATGATTTCCGTCTCTCTCTTTACCGTTGCGGCCAAAACTCTTTGCTCTCTTGCACCGTATAGCGCGAGCCTGTGCAGAGTTGGAGCCTGTTACAAAAAAAAAGCTATTAAGTGCACAGCCGTGATAAAAATTCCTGCACCTCAACCCCAGCGGCTTAGATAAAGTTCTTTTCACGTTTCAAGTGAGTGCAGCTCTTAAAGTTTGTTTCAGAAGTTCTCACTGTAAATAACATGGTGCCAACATTATGAAAACAGATGTCTGCTAATACCTCAGACAGAGAAGTAATTTGGACATTTTGAAGTTTACAGTTTACAGTTTTAACCGAACAGTCCAGGGGTGTTTTACACCAAACTTTGTGCATACCTTGACAAACGTAAGATGAGTTAAACAAAGCCCTTCTTTATATAAAAAAAAAAAATTGTAATGGTGAGTTATGTTACCATATAATAGGGCATTACGCTGGGACTTCAAGGAAAGGGAATTTTAAAGTTTGACCAAACAAGAGTTGTTGGCAAAACTTGAGATATTTAGATAGATAGATAGATAGATGGATAGATAGATAGATAGATAGATAGATTGTTGATCCATTTAAATGGTGATATAACCTTTCATCACATGTTCTTGAAATGTATGGCAAAATGTTAATTACATATCATATCACCCAGTTGGCGTGTCGATATAAACACTTCAGCTTTTGGGGCCCATAAACCTGCTTCACAGAGAGGCTTCTAAAAGACATAGCCAAAGAGTTAGAATAATCCTGACAAAAACAAGAGGGTTCCAGCAACTTTACTTGAATTATCTCTTGGATCACAAAAACATGGCGAAATGGCCCACATATTCACTTCTGATAAATGAGAGACAATTGCAGGGCTGAGATTTGCGCCTGGATTTGCTTTTGAGGAACCGAGGGACGGGGGGTGTTCAAACCACTTGTCGTAATGTAATTGTAACAAATGAGGCATTTCGCCATGATTGCTCCTACTTCAGGGCTGGCTCTGAACTGCACGACCTCGAGCGGTAATGGGGTTATGGTTTTGCGATAAGGCCTCCCTTTAGGGATTCTAAATGAAACATGGCTCTCAATTAACATCACAGAAAGAGGTCTACTGGCGGGACCCAGCAAAAAACACCAACCCCTCACCCGTACTCCTCCTACTCCTTCTCCTGCTGGTTCACAGATGCAAACTGAGCTTTAAAAATAAGTCTGGGCCCTACCTGAACAAACACAGACGAACCATTAGCCAGGTTCGCAGTTTGTCTATACTGGGGTGAAATGTTTGTGGGAAACAGAAGTGCCCCGGGACAGGCTCTCTAAAACAGCATCTTCTCGCATGTCGCTCTGGTTCCATTCCCCTGCTCTTAACAGCAGGTTTGGGGATCAATGCTGTCTACCTCCGAACAAAACTTTAACCCTTTAAGAGTCAGACCATGTCAGTTATCCAGCATGTTCTGCTGTCTTCCAGCCATCACATGCACTGTTGTCCAAAGACATGAGTAGTTACATGCAACCATAAAATACAGGCAAAACTTCCAACAACTGTTCCTTGAACCGTTTCCCTATACATGGATAGCAGCATGTTGAACCATAGAGGCAGAAACAACAGAGCATGCACAGACTAACGAACTCCCTCACACGTTTTCCAGTCTATGCGTGAACTCGCACGGTGACCCCTGGAGATCGGCCAGGTCTCATGGTCTAAAGGCCATAAGCCCCACGCCCAAGCGCAGACACCATTTCATGGGCAGATCCTGTGTTTGCAGGAGAGGGAGAGAAGAAAGAGCAGCTCCAGGCGGGGTTAACACATCTCTGTTTGTGTTTCCTCAGCATGGACAGTCTGCAGGCCTCCCAGCCTCTCTCTCTCTCACACACACTTTCTCTCTCTCTCACACACACACACTCCCTCTCTCTTTCACACACACACACACACACACACACACACACATACTGTACACACTCTCTCTCTCACACACACACACACACACACACACACACAGATACACAATCTTTTTCTCTCTCTCTCTCTCTCTCACACACACACACACATACACACACATACATACATACATACATACACACACTCTCTTTCTCTATCTCTTACACACACATACACACACACACACACACACACACACTCCCTTGCTCTCTTTCTCTCTCTTGTTCTCTCTCTTTTCAGGCCTTATGGAGAAAACATGAGCCCACTAGGACTCGGGAGATTCTGCAGGAGTCAGGATAACAGACAGTGGAGACACTTTAGAGACCCTGAGACAACATTTAGCACACTGACTTCTTCGGATACGTGTCTCATAATGGGAGATGTGGGCAGATCAGTAATTATCCCAGAATGAGCGCTCTCTTAAATGAGTGAGGATAACATTTGGCAATGCATGAAGCGACTGACAGAAAAGTATGTAGATATAAGAACAGCACCATTATTCTTGCTCAGTCTCTCATT
>NC_063200.1:23402517-23482517 GCF_017589495.1 Alosa alosa | reverse complement strand
ATGCATATGTGTGTGTGTGTGTGTGTGTGTGTGTGTGTGTTTTTGTGTATGCGTGTGTGTGTGTGTGTGTGTGTGTGTGTGCGTGACTCATCAGCTCAGGGATACCTTGGCAAACAAACAAGGCCCTTGAGGCAGCCCACTCACTTCTCATCCTGCCTGACCTGCAGCTAACTAGCCAAGAGCTTGCTTGACATACCCTCCATGTTCATACGACACACGCACACACACACACACGCATACACAGAAACACTCACACGCACACTCACACACACACACATACACACACATGCACGCACATGCACACACACACACACATACACACACACACGCACACACACACACCCTTTCTCCAGTGATGTCCCATTCGTTTGTAGAGTGCAGGCTTCCAGCTCCAAAATATCCACTTCCTGCAATTTCTATTTAGTAATGATTAGTGGGAAAGCCCATTTTGAAATGTCTTGTGGAAAATATATATATATTTCTTCTCAGTCATGAATAAATGTTTTGGCAGTTGTCTCTATTGCCTTCCCTACACCAGTGGACAATTACTCACATTAAAGCGTGCTGTGCTCACCGAAATTGCTTCGTTGAAGTCTGCCACTTTTACCCTCGTTTTAAAGGTAATGACCTCTCCGATGCAAAGCTGGCTGACTCCTTCCAGCAGTCTGAACAACTCTATGAACTTATGTCCATATATTGAAAAGCTATGGGTAAGGGCTGGGGGGTGACACTTCTAAAGTTGTGATGCAGGTTAAGAATGTGTTTCATTTAGGGATAAATGACATTGAGTTTAAAATATGATTGAGCCATGTAGAGTAGGGTTATTTGTACGTGTGTGTGTGTGTGTGTGTGTGTGTGTGTGTGTGTGTGCGCATGAGCATGTGTGTGGACATGCATGTGTATGTGTATGTTCATGTGTATGTGTATGTGTATGTGTGTGTATGTATGTATGTATGTATTTGTGCATATGTGTGTCTGTGTTCCCTGGAAATGACTGAATATACATTTGCTTAGACTAAGTAAGCTGGCTGTTACAAGCACACAGCATGTTTGGATTTACTCCACCCTGGAGTGCTTCCTTTGAAAAACACCATAAATTGTGCACAAAAAAAAAAGTTCCACAGTTAAGCCCAAACAATGGGCCCAGTATTGAAATCTTTAGAAAAGGGAGCAACAACAACAAAAACACAAGTAAACAACCCACAGATTTGAGCGCAGTGCAACTTGCATCAAGGGATTTCGAAGGCAACCGAGTTCTTTTTTTAAACGCCCCCCACCGCCTCTCTCTCTCTTTCTCTCCAGCATCAGTAGTCAGAAGTCCTGTGAAGTTTTGACTAGGCAGCAGCGCACGCTGTGCCTGAATTGGGCTCGAAGTGCGGCTCCACTCATTTCAGCGTATGTATGCCGTGCCGTATATGCGCAGACCCCCAGGTCATATGGAACTGGTTTTAAAGGGTCGGGATAAATGGGGGGCTTGGGCAAGGAATGCAGATCTGTGTGGCTATAAATAGCGCCGGCCGACAAAACCTCTGACTGTCACACATGACCATAGGCCCATTTTAATGTGTTGCGTGGTGCGCAGGGCTCTATAAGCTGATAAACCCTTAACACAACTCTTGCCCTCGGCTTGATCCTAAGCCGTCACCCTTGTGGCCCCTGCACTGACAAGCATCGACGTGCACAAACGGTTTCGGGGCTTTGTTTTGTTTTGCCATTGGGGGATTAAAAGAGAGCAAAAGGGGAGGAGGAAAACAATCTGGCATTCAGAAGTGTTTGTGTAAAACAAAACACAGTATTGTGGAGTTGTGCACTGAGTTGAGTCCAAATGATTCGACTGCTGTAAAATGTCTTATAGACACGTTGAAGATGTACAAGAAAAAAATAATACTCTGCATGTGTTAATGTCCTAACTTAACCAAACACAGTTCCACTTCTGTACTTCCACTATGGTGACTGTGCTGTCATTTAGCAGTCCGTAAGAAAACACACCCCCCCCCCCATTCATGAACCACCTCTCCAGCTCAGGAGCTAAGACCTAAATTCTTGATTCTTCTGGTCACCATCTGCTATAGGATCCCCCACCTGAGACTGGAGGGCTGTATTTCACCAGGATATCCACAGGCCTCTTTTTATGCCGTTCGTTTTGATATCTTACTCCTCCACCATATGCATTGTCTGCACACAGGACCGATTGTTAGCGCATATGCAATCTATCAGGGCCCTACCTGTTTGTATTTCAATCTACCGAGATCGTTTTTCTTGTTTATGCGCCGCGGGGCAATGGCTGCAGTGCTGCTCTGGTCCTGTGGAGATTTTTCCTACTCGTTAAATGAACTTTGCTAATTATTCTACCTTATAAAGAATCCAGACCTCGGTCCAGCTGTCGAGTCCCTCAGGACGTGCGGAGGTTGCCAGAAATGGCGGCAAGAGACTGGGGATGAGGAATTAAGCAAACACAGCGTTTTCTGCGTCATTATTTATGGCCATCCAGGTGGATTTGCTAAAGAAAATAAATATGTACCACACTTAGCATGGACTCGGGAAAACATCAGAGGCCGGACTGCCGTGGAAAAGCAGGGGGATTATGTCATGGTCACGGCCGAGGAAAATTTCACCACAAATATTAATGATACGCCCAGTTAAATCATAGACACTTGGGGGCAAACCCATCATATAGCCTAGTCTACACCAGAGGTGAAGAGCCGAGAACATCCATGTTGGAGGTTCTCTACACAATGCTCATTTTCATTTGCAGTGCCATTGCCAACTGTCAGGCAATTTCCCACGCATAGAAGGCAGCTGAGTAACGATGTGCTGGTAATTGACGTGGAAACATGTGCTATCTCATCTTAGCTGGTGTAACAGCATAAATCCAAGCACTCAACACCAGTGACAAGCTCTTAATCTTGGCACCTGTGGCATAGGGGGTGTTGAAAGAGGGCATTCATGCTGGGAAACAAATGTAAAAATGAATTGAGCTTGCATTTCCGATCCTCTCCCAATGATTCCACTTCATACCGTATGCGACTTTCTTGAGTAGCCTACACAGGAGAGTTCAACAAGACATTAAGATAACAATAAACACGTTATTACACTTGTATTACACTTTCAGTATAATTACATAGGCTATTAATGCAGTATAAAAGCGGATCGTGTCACAAGACTTCTATACAAGCCTCAGCAGAAAGTGTGCAGCATGTTTCACCCTTCGACAAAAGTGCAATCCAGAGAAATCCGCAGTCCAAGAGGAAAACCAAAATGTTCAGTGATAACACTTGATATAACTCGTTTACTTATTCCCCACTGCACCACTATTTGAGGCTCTCAAAAGTCATGACCTGCCTTCATAGACATGGCCTCAGTGTTCCTCTAGATAAAAAAAACTCCACTGAATGCCCCCTGACGCTGAACTGAGGAGAAGTGGCCTTTAGTATATGGTCAGACACGAAACCAGAGAGAGCTCCTGTCTTGTTATGTAGGGGTGGGGGATAGGGGTATATCTGGGCATATCTGGACCAACACATGCCTGGTGAGCAGATGTTAAACAAAGGCGGTGTGCTGGCATCGCCACATGGCATAACCGTGAGATTTAATCATAGCTTTTAAACAATGTAAGAGCAAAATGATCGAAATCAGTGCTGATCTGAAGGATCACTTCTGCCAGCCGCATGTGTACATTCATGCCTTGTTTACGATGACAGGGTGAGATGCGGAGAGCAGCCTCAAAGCAGATTACACTGCTGTGGAAACGGCTTCCCTACAAGCGAGTGCCAACGCGGGCCGATTTGATTAGCTCAGGGGCACGTCTTGTTAAGGAGAGCCTTTCATGTGTGCAAGTTAACATATGAAGCTGAGGGGGTCTGTGAATTAGACTTCATTGAATGAGAAACCTGCCACAAGAGAGGCCGTGGAGTACAAAATCTGAAATACTAAATGAGTATCAGAGGAGCTCAAGACATCTCTGGGCCCCTCCAGAGGCTTCAGGGATGCTTATACAGTGGTAGTACCGTAATTGTGGTAGCAGATTCAGTGTTTGAGCAGTTGCTGTTGACTTTCTGCAACTACCATGCATGTGTGACATGTATCTAGCTCAGAGAGAAGACATCTGAGTGTAACACAATACACTGTACGTGGTGTGAAATGGACATCTGCTGTTTTAGTGGCCGATTTTTGTCAAACTTATGCTATCGGCTGGACAACAGGGAACAGATGGTGTGTTGAGCCAGGGTAAAAGCTGGACCGCTGGTGCCCTCACCAGGCCAGTTGAAAACATCACCACCAGATCTCTGCCAGCAGCTTTGTTAGGAAAGCTTTGCGAATGCAGGCGCTTTTGGCCGTTTGACTGAGAGCCGTGGCAGGGAGGTGATATAATGTGTGGACGTTGAATGTGAGCTGTGTATCATTTTCTATCCCAACTCTCCTGTGAGTCCTCAGTTCTGCTCGCACCAAATTGAGTAAAACAGCCATTTCGGCAAGATTAGGTCCCATTCTGGAAGTGTCATAAATTACCCATTACAGGATCTTTGCAGGGCTAGACGTTTAACTTTTTATGTGACAATCGAATCCAAGAAAAATATTTGACTTGGGGAGTGTGTACATTACACTGGATAGATATCAACTAAAACAAGTTCATAAATTAAAGCCTTTTCACACTGGGACACTTGCCACGGTTTTCACTTGAAAAAGCCCTCTGCACGCTACGCTACATATCTGGAAGAATTATGCTGACATGGAACAAAGATTATTATTCCATTAATTTTCAATTAAGCCCAAAATAGATTTTGCACAGACATATTTACAGTGTATAAACATTTATTCATCTCTTGTTCATACAAAAGGATTTGTTTTTCCCCCTACCCAACACAATTGATTAAATAGTGCACAAGTTGATATTGTCACGACGTGAAGTACCTTCGAGAAGAGTGAGTACAATCAGTTCAGACAGGTCATAAATAGGCACCGAAGTTTTCTGACTTTTTTTTCTCGATTAAAATGTAACGCCCAAGGGGCTGTTTTATAGATCAGTACGGACACACACATATGCACACACACATGCACACACACACACACACCAACACAGGGGCATCTGCAAAGGATATCATACACATACAACGGTTTGTTCCTCTCTCTCCCCCACCTCTCTCTCACTCTCTTTCACTCAGTTTTCCCCTACTTGATTTACAAGGGAGGACCTGTATCAGTTCTAAGTTATTAGGTTAGCGAGCTAGTGCATTTTCCCAATGTAACATTTTCTGTTTTCAAGTTAGGGAAATGTGCAGGATAAGATAACTTTAATGAGATATGTTCAATGTTATTCGATTATGGTATCTCAACCTCAACAATACAGTTTCACACCATCCTAATCTTACAAATTGATAGAGGCTAGAAATATCACATGCCTTATACAGCCTATTACAAGAAATATTACATTCTACAACCAAGGTATACAAAGTCAAACAACAAAATTCCTTTATAAGAACATTTTACACTCAGGTCCAATGGTTTAATTTCTATTTCAGTGACTTAAAATTACCGCAAAACATAAGAGGTAGGCTATGTGTTGCAGAAAGTGTGAAGGCCAGAGCTATTCAGTGGGATTTTAAATTCCATAACTCACCAAAACCAAGCAAAACAGAAAACACTTATATTGTATATCAAAACAAACAAACACAGGGGACGCACAACACGCAACTAATATCTAACAAGAGGCTGACATTAAAGGGACACACCAACCTTTTGGGAAACATTTTAGCTGTCTACCCCAGAGAGGATAGAGGAGACATACCTTTCTCTTCTCTGTGCGAGTACCAGTTAGCCTATAGCTAGTCTATAGCTAAAAGGGAGCTATAGGCTAACTGGTCTAACCCATTTCCAGTTAATTATGCTAAACTAAGCTAACAGTGTCAGACTGGATTATTGCACATACAGAGAAGAGAAAGGCATGTATCCTCTTATCTTATAGGTCCAGTATGTAGGAAATAATGGAAAATAAATGGTAACCATTCCAAAAATGATCACCATATGTTGTCAGAGAGTAAGGAAACACGATGAATTGAAGTAATGGCTTATTTGACAACATTACTATAACCTGTAAAACCCTGTAAAATCCATGAAAAAAAATTAGTTACGGGGCGGAATCTCTTGGAATTTTCGTTTATGTTTTGAACGATTAATTCTAGAATAGCGTATTAATAATGGGCTGGCGAGTCCTCCTATTTGTGTTGCCAAATTTGCAAAGGCCAACTGTCAACTTGCTGTCAGTTGTAGGCTAGTCATGAACGCCTACGGGAGGCAGGCAAATTTCCAAAATTAAATCGGAGGAGCTTACTGATATGGCGACGATTCAAACGAAGAATATCAAGTCTGACGCAGAGCTGGCCATATTTCTTCACGACAGGTAGGCCTAGGCTAAACTTCATCTGCATCGCTAACTTCAGCTAAATATGTTGGTTAGAGAGGTATTTTTTGTTTTCATTGTTTCCGTAATGTGTAGCTGGGTCATGGTTGGAGAAACGTTAAAGCAGCTGCAGGTCAACTAACGTTATTAGCTAAGTCTTAATTACATCTGGCAACCCAGAAGAGGCTCGCGTCTGGTAGTCTTGAGAATGTTCATCAGTGTTTTGATTTTGGCCTACAGAACGTTCGGTAACAATCCAAGAAATCACTCCTTTAACTCTGGGGTAGACGCTAAATAAGCTCTTATCCCAAAACCTTGGCGTGTTCCTTTAAATAAGTAACAATTATCAAAATGCGAGAACAAATATTCAGATAATTTCAGGTCATGTTCAAATAACAATACCTTAGCAGGATAGGATATTTTAAGTGTGTGGTTTAATAACAACCCTGGGTAGGTTACCTCAGAGTACGTGGTAAACCTCCTAATAGCAGAGCTAGTATGTGGCTTTGTTTGGCCTAACCATTTAACCTACCCAGCTTTGTTCCTAAATTACACAGCTGGGATACCCCTCAGAACAGAACAGAACAAAACAAACCAAACATAAACAAAACAAGAGAATACAACAATAAAGTACAGCTCTACTGATCAAATGTGAAAGATTCATCCTGCTCTCCCAAAACCTCCACTCCCTTAAATCCTCCTCCTCCTCCAGTAGTTCTCCGTCCCAACCTTGGCAGCATCCCTCCGAGTCTGATTCATCGCTCTCTGCCCCATCACCCCCGAATGAACACATCGATCACCATCCTGCGCTAAACTAACTTGTGTTCAAGAGACTGCAGACACTTCTTAATGAAGCGAACACATCTGGTTTACATCGAATTGACCTCGGATCGAAACACAAACAATGACTTCTCTCGGGTGTGGGAGAGAGCCTGCAGTGGGGTGGAGTCTGAGGCCTCTGAGACTGACAAAGCTGACATTTTCCATTTATCCATTCTATTCTTAACTCTCCCACTAACAGGACCCTCATGTGGCATTTACCCCCCACCCCCCCCCCGCTACCTCACCACCGCCCTTCACCTCCTACCACCCCTGGAGCCCTCACACCTTGGAGAGGAGGCCAGACTCAGGGGCACTGGCTTTGATGAGGTTCTGGATCTCCTTAAACTTGGGGTGCTCCTTATCTGCCACCAACTGCAACAGCACTGACTCACTGGTGGTGACGATGATACCAGTGCGAGCCATTCGCTGAGGGAGAGAGAGCGTGCCAGAGAGAGAGAGAGAGAGAGAGAGAGAGAGAGAGAGAGAGAGAGAGAGAGAGAGAGAGAGAGAGAGAGAGAGAGAGAGAGTAATAGAAAGAGGGGGAGAGTGACAGAGGGGAGAATTACTATATAGTTTTGTGATTAATTACACAGATAAGGAGAAGGTAAGGAAGAGAGGTTGTCTAAATCTCTGTAGACATTTGCAATCAGATGGGTGCAAAAAGTAAAGTATCTTTACAATTACATGAGCAAAAAAGAATAATGATGGTGCAGAGTGCATTTCCACTGCAAGTTTCCCATGGAATTTCTTGTTGTGTCTGGAGGAGAGGTTGAGGGAGGTGAACCTTACCTCCAGAGCAAACATCCTGTCCATCATGCTCCTGGATGAAGTGGCATCAGCAACAATATGGACTTCAAAGTCCTCGGCCAGTCAAGTCAAGTGCAGTCTGCTGTATACACACATGGGTCTAGGCAACAGATACAAAAGAGGCCAATTATACTACACTCAATTGTGCTACATCATTAGCATACATTTTCTATCTATGATGAAAGAACTGGCAGTAACCCATTTGACACCTGGCACTGTTGCCCATATAAAATACAAATGACTATACTATGCCATGGTAATCGTTATAACACATGTTTTGGTTCTTGCTATACATTTTTGCAGTACATAGAAAATATAAATATCACACTATATAAATTCACAGGAGAGGGAACAGGAAAATACTGATCCTACTCGAGTAGACCATATTAACCTGACAAAACACCTGGCTTTCTCAGATGACACAGCATCACTGTCCATAAAGCCATATTATGGCTTATAGGGTACAGTTGCCATAAGAAAAGGTGAATATGCTATCACTACTGCTATAGACATAACTTCTTATAACATTTGAACTGGCTACCATATCATATATAACTCATTGCTGTGAATAGGGGAAGAGCTCCGTTTGATCACAGGCCAGCTGGTTAGTACCTCCACTCCAAACAGCACGATGCTGCGCACGCTAGGGACCTCCGCCAGTGCAGCCTCCACCTCCGGCAGCAACATGGAGAACTTGGTCTTGGGGAAGACCAACTTGGCACCGGTGAGGTCCATCTCCTGGACGGTGGCGCCAAGCCCTTTAGGGTACTGCTCCGACACGATGACTGGGATGCCAAGGATACAAGCCCCTTGGAGCTGTTGGAGACAGACATGAGCGCTTAATTTAACATGACAAGTGCCTAAACACATTCATTTTCACAACCATCTAATTGGTGGCTGCTCTTGAATTGTATGATGGCAACATATATTGCATATATGGGAAAACAAAATACACAAACGCATTCTCTAGTATTAATTAAATGATACATTTCATTTAAGTGCGTCAAATGCTTATTGTAGGCTGATAATATTGCTGCATGGAAGAATATATCTGAATGTGAGAAGACCCGTTGCTGCTGGCTGTGGGCACATTGTAATACATGGCAATATAGAAATACAACATTACATAAATGCATTTTGTAGTTCTCTGTAAATGACTTGACTGTACCTCTAGTACAATGTTAACGACTTGTATGTCCAATACTTATTAAGTAACTGCAGGTTGATATTATTATTACAGTATGTGGTGAAATATATCTGAATGTGAGTAGGCCTTCTATCGCTGATGGCTGGGGGCCCAGGAGGCACCAGAAGGGGAAGAGGAAACTGGACGCGCGCACAGGAAACAGGAGACAAGAGATGGTCCCCGCAGACAGATGACCAAAGCTGTGAAACTATCGCTTGGCTGTCACCCCAACAAAAACCCCCAAAAAAAGAAGAGAGGAGAGAAGAAGAGACAATCAGTTCTGGCACTGACTGCTGAAGCCTCCAAGCCCCCCAACCCCGCCGCAGCCCCAGACAGCGGAAAATTCTTTCCCAGATAAACCCATCCGCACCCGATTGGAGCGACAAACTCCAGCCGCCTGAAGATGTTACTTCTAATGCAGACCTGCGTTGAGGGGATACTGTCGCAGGAAATGAGGGAACGGACATGATCCCACCAGAAGAGGAATTCATATTCGGGTGTGTACTGCATGAGAAGGCTTTACAGAAATCTCTCACGGACGCGCCGAAGCCGAGTTTATAATTGAACGGAGTGTAGTTCCTTGATCCGCAGTTTGACATCTCACTCTGATTAAGTGGCGATACCCACATCAGGCCTTCCGCTTTCCTACCCGGAGATAGTTCCACGTATAAACACGGGACAGACAGTGTCTGAGTCTGGACAGTTTTACGGGGAGAACTGGACAAGGTCAATGCGGGTTTTCACACAGCGCGCGTGAGAGACCTTCAAATCAACCATGTGTATAATAAACAGCCAAGTGATGGATTGGTTTGGCTCATTTCATCTCCAAGTGTGGGAGGGAGCTCTTTGTAATCTCAAGCACTCTATTTTAGGACTCTACTTCTAGATCATACACAATCACACTCACACACACACACACACACACACACACACACACACTCTCTGTTTTTTTTTTGATACAGCAGACGGAGAGCTTCAAAGGCCCAGTTCTAAATGGAACCCACTAAACACTAGTTCTCCCAAGCAAAGTGTGCACTTTCATACTGGCTTCTTGGAGAGCGACACATGGAGGATCAAAAGGGATCAGTGAGCTGGTGAGCATCCTTTCCTGTGACTTCTGACCACAGGCAGCACCAACCGAAACATGTAGGCGTTTCATGCTAAATGAAAAGGGGTGGGGGGGGGGGGGGGGGGGGGTACAGCGGTGTGCGAAGCGGTCTATCCTCAATGCTTTCACTGTCAGGCTAAAAGTCATACTTATAACAAAGACAATTCGTCCTCAGAAACAATGTGCATTTAAGGAAAGATGGGTGCAACCTACCAGCCTTTGTCCCACACTGATGATGTCACCAAAGTACTTGATGGCTGGCCTGAACCTCTCCTGCATGTCACAGCAAAAGAACATGGTAGTGGAAGGAGCAAGGTTCCCCAGAGTAGTGATCTAAAGGAAATAAAAAAAAAAATAAAAAAACATCAACAATACTACATGTTAGGAAATGGCAGACACATATCGCTGTTTAAACAAAGACTCAGAAGGAGATCCAATTCAGAAGGAGGATTAATGTTCAGATGAGGAAACTGCGGATGACCAAATGTCTCGGCACGATGCCCACATGGCAGCAAGTTGTCTACCTGTCCACACACAGTACAGCTGATGCCAGGGATGCAATCAACCGATCCTGGTTGGCAACAGTGATGGATTACCTGAACACGGGCCCACAGTAGAGAAGATAGCATCTCAGAAATAAACAACAGCCTACAAAAGCCTGATAGTCTGGAAAGGACTGCTGTGCACAATACTTGTTCCTTGGGTTTGTTTCCTATGGGATTTTTTCTTCTTAAAAATCCCATCCGTTTTGTATTAAACTCCAAACAAGTATTCCTTTTGCATGTGTCCAGTCAGCTGAATCACACTGCTTCTAATGCACAAATGCTGACTCTGAATGATATGTAAGGCTTTAATTATTCATTAGATTTGTATACTGTATTACTAGTATATCCATTCATTCCTGCATGACCTCTGTGTTACCAGTCTAAATGCGATACATATTCGCCCTCATACCTGAGCGTATGGTGAAGACTGTGGCTTGGCTAACTACTGTACTTCATCAACTCTCATAGAGATTGTCCCCCTCTCCACCAAAAACATCAGAGCTTCACATTTAACGTGACATTAACTGAAATATTCCACCGCACTGTGGTTAAGAGTGGAAAAATGGACGGAAATGGCTTTATCATGTATTCAGGACAACGGTATATCTTTTCCCCACGTGACCGCAGTACGTGTCCCATCCCAGGTCATGGCCCTGTTGGATTGACCCCTGGGGATCAATTTCACCGAGAGTTCAGCCATATGTTCCTGGTCTTTATGGACAGTTCTGATTTCCACCAGGCAACAATATGATGTGTGATAAGATGACAATCTCATGGAAAATGATGAGGGATGAAGGATGGAGCTAGCAGACCTAAGGCACCGATTTCCTCACCGTGCCCTAGAGCGCAAATCCTGTTTGGAGTGGTGGTGACGGGGGTTGGGGGGTAGATTTGACATTACAATAGAGTGCCACTGCATCAGGCAGAAAAAAAAAAAAGAACAAAAAAAAAAAAACCTGAGCCTGTATTAAGTCTTATTCTGTTTAATCTAATGCATTCGTGACCACAACTGATTTATTCACTCCAGTGGCACTGTCTTATGCCTTTAATAACAATTCTCCAGAAACATGTTCCAAAACATAGCAACACACACCACACACACACACACACACACACACACACACACACACACACACACACACACACACACACACACACACACACACGACGACGGCACTCACTCACACACACATACACACACACACGACGACGGCACTGGTGGTGAAGCTGTTTGGGTCCACATCAGTGCTGCCACTGTAAGACAGATGTCCAGTAAGCTTTACAGGATTAAATATTCCAATTTGTTAGATGACTCAAACCAGTAACTGACGTTGATGGTTATGTGCACATCAGTACGCCATTTTAAGATTGCAATGTTTTTGTATTTACTTCTGTGCCATGGACTTCTTCTATCTAATTTGAGCCATCATAAAATGACATATTTTCATGAAATGGAATACATTATACATTATAGACTTCCTCAGTTCAGAGAACCACATGTAATAGCCTATTTATATTAAACAATCTGTGATATTAACACTAAATTAAATTTACACTACACACAGTATCAAACTAACCATACTACTGAAAACTGACATTAGTATGTTATTATATTAAGTATAGGTCATGA
Organism: Alosa alosa; assembly: GCF_017589495.1. Classification (NCBI taxonomy): domain Eukaryota; kingdom Metazoa; phylum Chordata; class Actinopteri; order Clupeiformes; family Clupeidae; genus Alosa; species Alosa alosa. Next base: position 23,470,022 of record NC_063200.1, on the reverse strand, counting down.
AGCATTCAGTTCAGGTTATTAATCTCGTAGAATCTGATTTCTACACCCATGCATTATAACAACTACGTGTGGGCTATTTTATAGCCTATTCTTAGACAACGGACCAAAATGCGCAATAGCATAACGTCACACGAATATTAAGACCAGAAACACGCAACAGTTGTCTGTATTTCAGTCTTGCCGTGCCACACTGCCAAAGTTACACAGGCACCTTTCGGTTTCACGGACATGCGAATAGCATAACAAGGCTATTGATATGAATTGCTCTTCAGAATAATTAAGTACGACAACATAAAAAATCTGTCCAGTAATGAAAATAATATTGTCTTACATCCATTTGTAGAGGAACTAATCGAAGCTTGCATTTCTCAGATACGGAGAATCCCTTCGGCAAATCAATGTACTGTCCCCATTCCTCGGAGAACGACTGGATAACAAATTTACGATGGACGTCAATTTGGTGACCATATAGTGACAGAAATTTCTGGATCAAGACTTCGTGCCCAGACCCCACGGGCACGGATGAAGGACGCGAGAAGACGGAATATGAAAACAAAACCGGTAAATGGTTATTGTTGCAATGTCCGTCCGCCATGATGCTACGAGGAAATGACTATAGGAGATTGTGGGCGGGTAATATGAGTGAATCCGACCTATCAACCTTCACCTAGAATTAGAAACACGATCTTGTGACGTTGAACTTCTCCATATAAGTTGCCCTCAGAAAATTGTAATAATAATCAAACTGAAAGTCACGATAGACGAAGTGTATAGGCTATTTGCAAAGTTTTTTTTTTGCTTTTTTTTTCAAAGCAAGAGAAACTCAGTGTCTGAACTATGTTAACTCCGCCCATTATCATAGTTAGTGCCTTCTAATGTTAGATGCACTGATAGCCTATTAATTATTGAATTCAAAATTAACATCAACAAAATTAATGTTGTGCTCATAACAATGGTGAATAAATAGGCTAACCGTGTAGACCTGATGTGAAACATGAGTAGATCAGTTTTGTTACTTCTGTAACCTTCACACCACCAACTGTCCAATGAAGAAATACATATTGACATTGCACAGGCCTATATAATTTACTGCGGTGTTTACCATGCATTTTACTGACTGAAGACTATAAGAGTGAGTAGGCCTATTTGCCTTTTTAATGTGATGATCAATATTATATCTGTAATTGCTGGGGATCTTCTTATGTTATGCAAGCACACGACTTCAGCAACTTGCATTTTATCAACATGGATTACTAATATCACATATCCAGAAAAGATTACATGGAATAGTGGAAATTTGAAGCAAAGTGCATGAAATGTTGGCTTACATTTTGAAGGACAAAGCAACCTTTTCAATACTGATATCCTGTAATCCTTCCCTTTTTTGTGTTTTGGTGTAGCCTAAGCCTTTACTGTAACAGTAAGAACCTGGATAGGCCCAGGTTGTTGTGTAACACAGCTGCTTGTTGCTGGGTTTACAGATGTAGTATTGCATTCTGTTACAGAGAGAACTCACACACTGGAGGACAAAAAGATTTTTCTTTCTTTTAATGACTCAACTTTATACAGTGCATGTTATGATTAGAGTTGCCATTCTGTAATAACAGTAGTTTTTTATCATTGCTGGAAAATTGGACATCTTAAAAAATGAGGATGACACATGAATACAGAATGATCTGTAGCATCCAATCCAACACACTATACACATCATTTGAAATGAGTCATAAGTAAGACAAGTTTGTTGACATTCTTTTCCCTTTAACACATTCAAGGGTGTCACAAAACATATTCTCATAAGAAACCAGTGATAATGAAAAACAGAAATGTATTGTTTGAATTCGCATAGACAAATAATATGGAAAGCCGTCGCCCCCAAATTTTAAAATGACAAAACCTGTGATAACTTACGTAACATACTAACAGACTTATTCCAAATAGTGTTTAATGGCATGTATTAAAACATATTTTCTGTTACAAATAGTCTGATGCTGGACAAAAAATGTGTATCAAACTGAGAATATATGTGTTTGATGGAATTGGTGAAATCACATTTACACCTAAAAGACAACATGACAAAAGGCTGTCTTTATGACTATAAACTAGGCACAATCACTCCCATATTAAACTTGTAATAAAACATCTATTTAACATAAAAGACATTTAACTCGTTAAAAGAATCCAAATGCCCAGTGCATTTAAAATATTTCACCAATTAAAGATAAAAAAAAAAAACCCTGCATTAAATTAACAAAATCAGCCATGATTAAAAATACATCACAAAGGTAATGCTGATGAGGGATACCTATCAGCACAAGTTACAGACCCCTTAGAAATGTCAAATCAGCATCTCTGCAAGCTGTAAACAGCAACTTGAATCCAATTGTGCATTCTTTAAAATCTCTCTGTCTATTCCCTCCTTCCTGAGACCAAACATATCATAACAAGATCCAGTGAAATACACAAAACAAAGGACAATATTGGCTGACAATATATCTAACAATATGTTCTTAAGTTTAATGAAGCGTAAACAAAAGTCAGGAAATAAGGAGGAAATGTGTTTGTTGTTTTGTGTAGGACTAGAGAAATTATATAAGAATGGTCATTCTAGGAAGACACAGGTGCTTTGCAGAACTTGAATCTCGACTCCCAAAGCTTTTAAAGAAACCACTACTTATAATACAGTTGACACTGGAGTGGTGAGGAGGTCATATTCTTGATAAGATTCAAGAGCTATTCAGTCATTGTGCAAGGACAAAAGCGTTACATTACATATACTGTAAATACTGTAGCTATGATAGCTACAGTATTTATTTAAAAAAAAAAAAATCTAAAGGCACTATCTCCAGTAGTATTGCAACATATCTGATTTTCACAGAACAAAATATAACCGAACCATCTCTAGGTCACAAATACAAATACTTTGCTTTATCTGGTAATGTTGTTACTGAAGTTGTATGGCATGTTAACAGTACAGTACCATCATGTGCATTACTTCCAAAAAAGGCTTTAAACAACTCCTCCATTGTAACATTATGGCGAATTGGGATGACCATCTGGATAACATTTCAGCATTGTGCAATGCTTAATATTTTTGTAGCTCTACTATAAACTATAACTGCATTGTGTTTCCATTTAATTTAATTGTTTGATTAATTACAACAGTCTTCTGAGAAGTTCAACACAAAGCATGTTAAGTTTATCTTGACATAGATGATCAAGCATATTGGAATATTTTCTCCCAGTACAGCAGAATCACAAACTTGTCAAGTTTGACCAAACAATTACATGTACATTTACATATGTAAACTTTTTTTTTTTTTTTTTTTTTTTAAACTTGGTTTTTAATCACTCTTCTTATTATGGTCTGTTTTTTAAAACAGCACTTACAACAGCCAGAAGTGAGAGGGTAGCAGTGACAGACACTCTAAAGGATCGGCCAGGGGACATCAGCCAGACGTGTGGTTATCTTACCTGGACAAAAGAATCTCGACATGGAGGAACCGGACACCTGTCAGTTGCGTTACATTGCTAAGCCCCCCGTGTGGCTCTTGGTTGTTTGCCTCGTCACTGACCGCTCGTCTAATCTCTTGACGTTTTTGGCGGAGGTCAGTGAGAGCCACAGTGACCCTCTTAGCGTCTCTAATTTATTATTGAGTGATTCTGGACCAGGGCGAGGTGCAAACACAAAGAAAATGGTGCCATTCATTATTCACAAATGGATTTGATTCAAAAGGTTGCGTTTGACTCCCATGAAATATACAAGAGGACTAAATGAGCCTGGCAACCCACAAAAGGTTTCTCTTCTGTCACACCGCGATTGGTCATCTTATCGTTCGGGATTGCAGCCATTTTGTTTGTTCTTTTGTTTGTTTGTTTGTAGAGTGAGCCAGTGCAGCTATAGCTTACACTGGCCTCCCAGAATGGATTCGTAGGCCGAGGTGGTCAGTGGGCCGTAGCATTTCTGCGAGTAGTCCAGGAAGTACAGAGGGTCTGTTATCGTGGAAGGGTTGAATCCACTTGCCACCAGTTGAAATTTCTGCTGCTTGAAGGTGCCCGTCATCTCCATAGACTCCTACAGACCACAAACACATTCACACAATACTAGTTTAGAGAGGAAAGGAAAACATTCTTGATCTCTTGTAAAATAAAATTAGGATTTAGAAATATGAAATATATAAGATTTTGAGGCATGCCTGCTCCTATATAGTCTTTTACTGTCTTAAGTGGGATACAGTAAATGGGTAAAAAACAATAAATTAAGTATTGTGGAAGGCTTTGAAGTGATACATCTGGAAAGAAAATACCAGAAACAATCTGCACAGCCACTACATACTACAACCAGCAGTGGGCAGTACAATGCTTAGCCAATATCCCTGTGGAGTCTAGATCAGTGAGGGCCTTGTGTTTGCCAAAAGCTTTTTATTTTACACAACATAACTCAATGCATGACTGCATAAAAAGTTATTTTAGACTGACTGACAAATAATGTACATGCAGGCTCCAATGCCCAAAACAGTGCATAGGCCCAGAGGTTAGATTGATGTGTGGGCCTCATGGTCAAATCGGCGAGTGAGCCCAGTCAACGTTTTAGTGTGAGGGACTCATGATCAAATTGGCATATGAGCTCTGCAGTAATTTTGGCATGCAGACCCTGTGTTCTTGTTGGCAAATGAGCTCCACAGATATTTATCATTCACCATCATCAGAATGCCACAACAAACTCCAACAATTGCTGGCTTTCCACACTGATGGCACAAAACCCAAAAATCATTTGAATTTATGAATGCTTTAACAAACTTGGGGCAAGTGCGCTTGGCTAACATGCTGCTGAAATCACAGAGAGAACAGAGGGTGATACCAATATTGATAATTCATCATTACATGGTTCAATAAAGCAGACATGAGAGAGGCTTACTTTAAATGAGACATGAGGGTATCACTTTAAACAAATTCATGTACTGAGAAGTTCCTTGTCTGTGCCACTGGTGCATTTGTGTAGCGAGGTATTCAATTAGCTAAATGTTTTGCCAAGTTAATTAAATTAACATTAGTTTGTGCATGTCACTATTAACAAATTGCGTTGCGCATATCGTGTCATGTGGTGGTAATGAAAGCTTGCTTGTAGTCTGCCATAGTTGAAATAACAAACAGAAACATATTTTTACACTCTGTAAAACTAAACTGTGCCACTACACAAAATGACCAACAGAGGGCACTGTTGTATAAAATACATGATACACGTTTTTTTTTTTTTTTTTTTTGCATAACTTGAAGCACACAAGCCAAAGTGATTGTAGATACTTTTAGAAGTTGGGCAAACAGTCAAATAAATCAAATCAAGAGATTAATAAAATGTGAAAAGTGTGAATGACAACATACATGCCAACATTTATGGCATACAAACTTCTGTTAAGTAAGGGTAAATTGAATGGTGATGGTGATGATACTTCTGTTAAGCAACAGATTAACATATAGCTTGACTTAACTTCACTGACCCCAACTAGATCGGCACGCAACTTGGGCGTTGTAATTCATGACCGATGATTACTCTGAGCATGTAGCTTCAATTGCAAAATCATGTAGGTTTATCCTTTACAACTTAAGGAAGATCAGATCTTATCTGACACAAGATTCCACAACTTCTTGTTCAGGCCATGGTCATCACCAAGCTGGACTATGCAGCACGCCTGGTCTTCAATCAGCCAAAGAGGACACATAACTCCTCTCCTAGTTACTATCCATTGGCTCCCTATAGTAGCCAGAATTAAATTTAAATCTCTCATTTTGGCCTATAGGACCTTGACTGGATTTGCTCCTTGTTATTTTAATGCAATGATCAAGACGTACATCCCCAACCACCCACTGCGATCTTCTGAAGAGCGTCTGTTGTGTCGTCCAGTCATAAACACTAAATTCAAATTCAAGACTTTTTTCCTCAGTGGTTCCATGTTGGTGGAATGAGTTGCCCAGTGCTCTCCGTTCCTGTGATAGTTTTGGGTCTTTTAAAAGGGGTCTAAAGACATATCTGTTCAACATGCACTTAGTTCATCATTAGGAACTTATGTGTTATGGTTTGTATGGTATTGTTTTATTTTCATTAGGCTGTTGATTAATTTGACATTGTTGTTTATTATTGATATTCTCCATAATGTAGTCTTACCATGCTATTGTTATTGTTATTATATTATTGATTGAACGCACATTATTGTTTATTATTGCTATTTCTCCTTTTTTCATTGTTTATGTCATTAGGCTATTGATTGAATTGACATGGTTGTTTATTATTGCTATTCTCCTTATTATAGGCTGACCAACATCTTAATTTGTTCCCTGTTAAAATGTAACTATTATATTGTTTTGTATTTGTATGTCGCTTTGGACAAAAGCATAACCATAACCCTAACCATAACTAAGTACTCTTCATTGTATTTTCTATCAATCAGTCACCAGAGAGGTTGGGTGCAACGCAGTTACCGGATCTGCATGTATGCAATATCTACCAGGGCCTTTTAAAAGGCCAATTCCAGCCATATTTACTTATTGATTTAGTTCAAAATATGTTCTTCATAAAAAGAGTCATGTGCTTTTAATATGGACCTACAAAGTTACAGAAGCAAAAGAAAATCTAATAAGGTGTTTACAGAAGGAAGTTACACAATTCAGATTTAGCAGTGTGTATACTGCAAATGTATATGCGTAGCACTACTGTGAAGCTTTGCACATCACTTCACCAACAGACATTCACCATCACTAAAGTCAACTGCAGAGACACAGGCCCCACTCTGGTATGACTTATACCAGAGACTTTCTAAGGAGACACAGCACTCAAAAAATCCTTCATAGAAAAGCATGGGGTTAGTTTGTAACGCCAATATGGCCGTTGTCTACACATATCCCACCCCTTCCTCGGCAAAACGTTGACATGTGAATATAATGAGCCAATCATGTGATGTGAATACACTGAGCCAATAATATGGTGTGTTGTGAAGACATCGTGCCAATCATGTGTTGTGAACTCGCCGCTGGAGCAAGGTTGGTGTCGTGAAGCCTTGTGCACGTGCATTTCTGCCAAATAGGATGCCCGATGAGTGCCTAAAAAGCGTAGCAATATGGCCGCCGAGTGGAGGGACTTGCCTAAAAGGACTTTGCTTATACTGGGTTATCCGCAGGCTCATTCAAGTGTTGAATGATTTGTTATGTCTCTGTTATGTGTTCTTCCACATATGAGATGCCATTCAGTTTCTCTACTGCCCCTGAGTATAAATACAGGGCAATGGTATTGTTCGAAAGCAGAGTGCGGCACACTCATGTCAGTGCTTATGTGCGACCGGCTTATCACCCCCTCATCGGTGGTTTGAATGAGCGAGACATGACGAGTGTTTTAAAGTAGGACACAACACAAAGTCAGGGACAAGTACTGCCCCATGAGCCTTTAGGCCTTGTGGTTACACCGTTTCTGAGATGTTTCTCTGCACTCATGTTTGCTGTGTCTGGGCATGCTGTTGTGCTTCAAGACACTCAATCTCACGCAACAGTGGAACAACAATGTCCCCAAGAGACAGCATCTTATCCTGCATTCCAGACAAACTCGGAAGTTGAGATTTTCCAACCCCCTAGTAGAAAAAGTACAAAACTCAACATTGGAGTTCCTACTCAAGTATGAGCAAATTCCATTTACCCTGACTTTAAAGTCTAAATTTCAGGTTGGAAATGCCTTCCGAGTTGGGATGCAGCATCCGTCGTGCCCCCTCGTGTTCCCCCTTTGACCGGAATGCTTCCTGTCGGACTCATCAGTGGCACTTTTGAGTTGTTAAGTCTTATGTAGCCAATCAGGAACATTATATTTACAATGACTGAAATCAGGTGGGAAAGGAGAAGACAGACCGATGGTTACGGACATTGAAACAAAATGGAGGATCCACTCTGCTATGCTACCTTGTCTTAATGTTACTTCTAGTACCCACATGGTGAACGCCTTATCAGTCATAAGCAGTGGTCATGCATCTGGACTTTAAGTACAGTAATTTCCTGTGTATTAACCGCATTATAAGCCGCAGGACAGTGTGTTATGCAAGTTAAAAAAACAAAACCATATTAATACCATATTACCGGCATGTGTATTAACCTCATAGCTGAAGAAATGTATGTATACAGTCAATGTATATAATTAATAGTAATAGTTGGGAAATTACGGTAACCACCGGCCTCTGACCAGATTCGATCCAATTGTAATGATTATGGAGAATGGCAACACTTATCAGCAGACAGACATGGTGGATGTTATTTTTTTGGATTTAAACCAAATCTCCCAGTGGCAGATAAGAAAGTGGAATCAGGACAGTAAACTAGCATAGCATGGTTTGTCCCTGAGTTCCCTGATAGGCCCCATGTTGTCTCAGTGGATCTATTATGCTTTTCTTTGAGCAATGGGTAGCTTCAAAGCCATCGCTGTGGCACATACAGAAGAGTTTAAGAAGCAACTACCTGTCTCCAGCAATGACAGCACAGCATAGCTACTGTAAATGTTTCTTACTGCATTTGTTAAATTTAATGTAAGTTAATTTAATTTAGAGACCGACATAATATTTGGCTTTGGGCACATTATTTTTCCTGAAGTTGCCAATATGACAACATCAGGCTGAAGAAGATTTGATGTGTCTTCAGTCGGGATCTCTGGCTGGTTGGAGTATGGAGGCCATAGCCGCATCGTTTCGCTAATTTGTACACTGCAGATGTACAGCTTGAAGAAACAATCCATGCTAACAGACACGCTCCCATTCCATCAACATAGCTAGGCTTACCAGGTATAGTGTTTAGTGCGAAAATAAAATCAAATTAAATAACTACGGGATAAATGATGTCCCTTCCTCGGCAAGCACAGCTGTATAAAGGTGATAATAGAGTGTGTTAGCCAGAGGTGGAACCGGTAAGAAAGACACGGACAAAGTGATTGACCTCTACATGACCCCTTTACAGGTAAAGGGTAGAGCAAGGTCAAGATAAGGTGAAAAAAACAAAACCTGCAGGGCCGTGACACATCTGCGTGCGTCAGACAACCACAGATATTCCGCGGCCTCATTATTGAGCGTGTCTGTTCCATAATTAATTGAGGTTACCAAGATGGTCACAGCCTACCAACTGGAGTTCAGACACCCAAACATGCCTTCTGACGTTAGCTGAAAGGTCATAACAAAACCACACAATCATGTCAAAAGTTCAGACACTTCCATTCGCCAGTTGAGGTTACGTGAAGTGTCAGCCAAACAACTCAATTTAGTGAAACGTTCAGACACCCAAATATTTTTTCATTCTCTCGGCATGGAGATACTAATTGCCAGCATTTCAAATCAATAAGTGAGGCACGCACACTCCACTGGGGATAGAGGCTCAGCCTTATCTATGCCTCAAGGCGTCACTTTATTCATACGCCGCAATGGATCCGATCCAACCCACATAAGATGCAAAGCACCAGTACCGTTCATCTGTCATCCACCTTGTGAGCGCTAGCCGCCATGATCTGTGGGCAAGACCAGACACGGGAAGAGCTGGTGGGTGCCTTCGTGTAGCCTCTGAGTGGTACACACAAATGTCTCAAAGTCTGCACGCTAGCTTGCCATCAAACATAAAATGCCTTTAGCACCTTTAGGGGTTCATGTGACTTGACGTGGTGTAAGAGTAATGGAAGTTCAAGATGGAGACGTTCATTCAAGGTGTAACTTCAAAACTTCAGCAAACTTCTACAAAACCAGTTCTCAGAAAATGGTGCTTTACTTCTCTGCCTCACTATCATTGTGTTTGCTTGAATACTGTACATTTCAAGGGGAACACCATGACTGCCCTTGTGAAAAATCACTGTAAAATGTAACTTTAAAAACACTATGCAAAGTAAAAAAAAACACCTCATACCTACTATACAGCCAAACCACACTTTCCACACCACTTTCACTTGTGTCATATTGTATAATTAAAGTGTACTAACAGCTCACTTAAAGCTACTAACACCTTACTCAGTAGGTAGAGGGGAGGCTGCAGTGCAAACCTTGATAGATTATACTGCAGGTGCAGCTATTTTGCAAGGACAACTTCAAAATAACAGAAAAAAGAAAAGTGCAACACTGCTTACTCCACAGAAACTGCCGGTTTATTGATAAACTAAAGTTTTTTTTGTTACTAACAGCTTACTAACATCTCTGACCTAAGATCCAGTTAGGCAGCCTGATTTTTTAATACTTGTCTCGACAATTGTAAATTATTTCTTTTGTAGCAGACTTGGGTCACTGAAGGCTAACTGATTCATCAGACCATGCTGGACAAAGATGAACACAACATTTGATGCCAATATGTGGTAGCCTACATTCACTGGGCATGAAGTAGGATGCCAAAAACAATACTGAAATGCAGGACTGTCCTTGGACAAATGCAGTACTTGTTAACCCTTCCTCCCACGTGCAACAAAGACTGTCACCACAATGTTCTTTATATTAGCAATCTGTTTCTGTTTTATCTGACATGAACTAGGCTGTCAGAAAATCATGATGGTCATGCGATGTGTTTTCATTACAGCACATGACACAGTTAAAGTTAGAGTTGCCTGGCACTTAGCAGAGACTTTTATCTAAAGCGACACAGACACACAACGGAAGAGTTGGGAATCAAACCAAGGCCGAACCCAGGCCAAACCCAGACCGACATTACCGCTGCTCCACCACGCCTGCATCCTTAAACCACTGATTCAGTGTTTTTTATTGTGTAAATTGGCATTAGGCCTTGTTATTGGCTTGTGTAAATTTCACTGCCATACATGTCTGCCAGTGAAAGGTGGTGGCCACCACATACCTGTAGCCTTATGAACAGAGGGCGTGCATAGGTTGGCAGGTCCCTGACTGCATGGTCGAACAGCTTCTTTCCATCAAACTTGAAGTCAGGTCTTACAATGATGGCAGCCATTCCTGCTTTTCCCTCATTTCCTGTGGACAAGAATCAAAGTGCCTTTTAATTTCCTGTTGCGACCATATCACAAAGAGAGAAGTGTCTTTGCCATATAGTGTAACTGGTGACGCATGTGACATTAATGTACATGTATTGAATTTCCCCTTGGGGATCAATAAAGTATCTATCTATCTATCTAATGGCAAGAACTGGGGATTATTCCAAGCACACGGTTTAGTGACAAACCTGGTTAAGATAACTCAGAGTTAGTGGTGAACCTCCTAATAGAAGAGTCCTATTGATTTTCTTTTGCTTGGAGATTAAAACCATACAGTAGGTCTCTTTTATTAGGGGGTATACCTCTTACTCTGAGTTGACTTAACCAGATTTGTCACGTACTTGGAATATCCCGCAGGAGACCTGAAATGTAAATATTAGCAGGCTCTTGAGAGGACATTGACTTTTGACAAATATTTGATGCTGATGCCATCAGAACATACAGTACCTGGAACCTCCACCCCGTACACATTGGCCTCCTGAATAAAGTCCACCAGTCCGAGGATCTCCGTCACCTCTGTTGTGGCCACGTTTTCACCCTTCCACCTGAAAACAAACATCAACTTACCACACATAAAAATAAAATACAAGTTACTGTGCAAACATGCCCTACTAGTCCCGTGAGGAGATGGTGGTCCAAGTGCAGATTACATTTAATAACGTTACGTGTGCAGGTACTGTAAGTTTAATTATCCTCACAAAAAAACAACAACAAAAGCTCCACAAAAACAATCAACAGCAAATCAAAAACTGTTATCACTAGGGAAGTACTGAGGGAACATTTTGGTTCTATTACCTGAAGGTGTCCCCAACTCTGTCCTTGAAAGAGATGAAGTCCTCATCGTCCTCAGCCATGAGGTCCCCTGTGTTGAAGTAGGCATCCCCTTTCGCAAACACGTCCCTCAGAATCTTCTTCTCCGTCAGCTGTTTACTGCCAGCGTAGCCGAAAAATGGACTTTGGGGGCTTATCTTGGACAGCAGCAGTCCCGATTCACCTAAATAAACATCAATGTGGCGGCGTATGAGTCCACGGGATCCACAAACAAACATTTCATCCAGAGTACTGACCTAAGGAACACTATGTGCTAAAGAGCAACACTTTTCAGCCATATGTGTACAATTTAATGTAGTTTCTGAGGAGCAGATTTTGCAATCATAACACTGCCATTCACTAATGTAGACTCAAATAAAAATCATTATGCAGAGTTAACTCTAAAATTAAATCAAGTGCATTGTCAAGAGAAAAGACACAGATAGCCATTATAGCTAATCAAACACTTTGCAACTTGCAGGACAATTTAGATAATTTAATCATTATTTACCATTTATGCATTCAGCTGACACTTTTATCCAAAGCAACTTACAAATGAGAACTTACAAATGAGTTACTATTCAAGCTACATCACAAAAATAGGTTTTAGGATTACTACTCTGCAAACACCACAAGACAGGATGGGCATTATGTTTTCCCAGTGGGTTCAAAGGAGCGCATCCTCACCTCTCCTGACTGGTTCACAGAAGCCTTGCTTGTTCCTCACTGGTTCGTCTCTCACCATGTCGTATCTCACCAGCACATACTTAAACAGAAGCTAGAGTGGGAGGGAGGACAGCATGTAGACTCATGTCAGTTTGACAGAAGTAAGTCATTCAGAGGTCAACCCCTCAACCCTCAAAGAGCTGCAGCAAGCAACAATGCTATGGGGCTGTAAGTATCTAACTATGTGGGTGCATAGTGAATAGTGAATGTTATTCTGTGGGGACATCGTGGGTATGTTGTTACTATCTCGTCATAAACACCTGAGTCAATTCTGGGTGAGTCTCATGGGTTCAAGCACTTAATCAGGTTACTCATTCCTGCGGCATGAGCAGAGTCACATGAACAAAACAATGACATAACTTATGACCAAAAAACAAACAAACAAACCCAAACAGCAACAAAAATAACCTTTTAAAAAAGCTTTTTAAATTACATTAGCTGGAGGAGCATGTTAACTTGATAGGAAGTGAACAGGGTTTCACTTAAAAGCATGCAAAGAGTATAAATAAACACCAGATGTGAAGGTGTCACTGACCACACTAACGCTACTAAAATTTCACTACAAGCCAACTCCTCCATCTCAAGAAACAAACACTGGCAAACATAGTAGTGGAGTGCAGAAAAAAACATTCGTGGGATGAATGGTATGTGTTGCTTGTTGATTCTCGCCATATTGGTTTTCAGTGTGTTGGGTGCAGGGAGCAACAGATGGTTACAAACAGGAGTCTGACAGCAGCACATGTACATATCCAATTCCAGGAATCATAAATAAGATTTAGCTCTGCTTAGGAACAAAAAAAAGGAAATCTGGGCCTGCAAACCTTCGGTCCCTGGATGCCGTTTCTCTGTTTAGGAGTAGAGGCCTACTCTTCGAATAACTAGAATTTCAAAGTGATACTACACACTCACTACAACTATACACACACACACACACACACACACACACACACACACACACACACACACACACACACACACACACACACACACACACACAACCAAGCTTACAGTGTACACTTACAGTACATAACCAAATCAAAGAGACTTTCATTTACTGTAAGCGAGAGTGTCGGCATACACTCCCTTGTGTCAAAAATGAAAAAACCTGACCTTTCTCCTTGTGACTAAAACCCTTTAACTCGAAAACAAATCTGAGATTATCTAGCACACAAATCTCCAGGAACTCTTTTCAAGGACAAAGTTAGGAAATTTGGCACATACGTTTAAGCTTGTGGAGAACTAAAAAAGTACAGATCAGACATAATCTTTCCTTTCTGCCACAGAATGAAGTGTGTAGCTCAACATAATTCCTATGTAGATTTATTGGTAGGTTGTTCAGGCAATGTTCCCAAAATACACTGTAATGCTCATTTTCAGAGCTAACCATTCCTTGCACCGGAGAGGGTGGGTCATTGTAGTCTGACAGTATAAATCTTTTTTCCAGCAGAACTGAGGACATTTTTAGTTTACCTTTTTTCTCATTAGGGGTATATGGTGGAATTATGCCCCTGATTCACCACCCTTCTGTGCCACTATCTGCCCCCACCTAGGGTCAGTTATAGGGTCACATTCCTGTAGGTCTTACTTTCTTATTTACTTCCACACCAGTGGTCGGAGGCATTCCTCACAAGACTCTAGTGGTAGCACTGGTAATTAAAACATCATTTACTGTAAATGAAAGCTTATTTGGGATGCTTTTTTATATAAATAAGCATATTTGCCAAAAAGTTGGCATGTTCCTTTAATGCAGGTATAATAATAATAATAATAATAATAATAATAATAATAAGCTTTATTTGTATAGCACCTTTCATACACAGAATGCAGCTCAAAGTGCTTTACATTTGAAGCATGTAACACAATAATAGTCAGTCAGTCATTATCAATCACTTTTCTTTGCTGTTTATGATCTACTCAGCAACATATCAAAAATATAGAAAATGACATGTCATAAGACTGGCAGCCTTAACCCTCTTACCCCCCACAAGCACGCCATATGGCAACTGTGGCAAGGAAAAACTCCCATATTCCAGGAAGAAACCTTGAGCAGAACCTGACTTAATAGGGGGAGCCCATCTGCTTCTGGCTGGCTGCGCCCTCCAATAGTAGCAGATGTAGAATAATCTGAAAATGTAGTCTACAGGATAAGATGAATTAACTAAAAGCTTTCCTGTACAGGTATGTTTTCAGATCTTTTTTAAAAATATTTACTGAACTCGCCTGCTTGATGTACAGAGGCAGGGTGTTCCATAGTTTGGGGGCATAATGGATAAACGCAGCTTCTCCACTTTGTTTGTGGAGCACTTTGGGTACGATTAAAAGATTAGAATTGGATGATCTAAGTTTCCTTTGTGGTTGATAAGATATTAAAAGCTCAGAGATATATGAAGGTGCTATGCCATTCAGAGCTTTGTAAGTAATTAACATAACCTTAAAATCAATTCTATAGGAAATAGGGAGCCAGTGCAGTTCAGCCAACACAGGGGTGATGTGTTCTCTCTTCTTAGTCTTAGTTAAAGGTCTAGCCGCAGAGTTCTGTATGAGTGCCAATTTCTCTAGATGTTTTTTGGTATGTTTAAACATTAGTTTCAAAAACCTGTCCCAAGGTGAAGTTAAAGACATTATATATAGATGAAGTACTAAATAGTTACAAAACACGTTTTGAGCATGACATGAAACTGCATGACATGGAACTACAATGAACTTCTGCCCTGTTGACCAGACAGAGATCCTTAAGTGATTAAGTCTCACTGTCTTAGTGTGTTAATAGCATCTGAGTCATTACACTTAGACTAAACTAAAGCCATTCAAGCTCCCACCAAAAAACATCTCAAGTATAATTGCTTTAATTGTGTAATTGCTCTGCTGCAGGACACTATACTTTCATTAAAATGACAGGTAAAGTCATATCCCATGTCCTGATAATAACATGTATTGCTATAAATAACTTAAGGTAGCATTCTTATCTAAGATAATCCTCCGCAATGCTCTTACAACAGCCTCTTAGGACTGACAGCATGGAGAACAAGAACGCCCTAATCATGTTTTATGTGACCAGACCTTCTCCACAATGGACAGCCGAGTCTAGAGAAATCTACTGCTGGGCACGCAACCATAGAGGGGAGATAAGGCATCACTGTGACTGGATGTGTACCATAGAAAAAAGCCATGTATGCTATCTGAAAAGTATGCCCTTTATACACTCTGCAAACAACTACTTTACGTACATCTACATATTCTGTACTTTTGTACTGTAGAGAACAGATAAAGTTCATTTAGGTCCACACCTAAATGGACTTACCTTTGACAAGCAAAAATCAGCATGCTAACAGCTATACTAATACATATAATTGACACAAGTGTAGTAGTGTAATGTAAAGTTTGTGAAGCTGCATATGTAAGGTCAGCTGTTAGATCACCAGATTCACTACTATTGACTTTACTGGGCACTTAGGTCTGCCTATACCCACATAAAATATGTTTTACACAGAAATGTATTGAATTCATTCAAACAGCTTTCGGCTAACTGGGACCATTATAGACCTGAGGCGCTCCTTAACAACTTGAACCATTATAAGACAGCCAGATGATGATCTGGGGATGATCCAGGCCACTCACACTGAGTCATCTGTGTCAATTCCACAGGCCACCGTCAAACTCTCTATACTCTCTCTGGGTCCCCCTGAGAGGTCTTCCCTTACACACAAAGGTCTTCCCTTACACACAGTAATGATAACATGGCCTGCTGGGGGATCTGGATCTTTCAGGAACCTGCGGGCTATTTTTGCTGGAACAGAATCACTTGACACACAGGTGTAAGTCTCTCACGCCTTCACGCTCGTACAAAAAGCTTGGGCCAACTTCAACCCGGCTAGTTTTAAAGGACTGTAAAAAAAGTCACCAAAGTGTGATTGAATTTCCAAAACAAATTCCTACAATTTCCAAAACAAATTCGAACTGAAAAAATTATAATAATAAAACTGTTTTTATAGATAAAAAAAAGCTTACATTAATTTGCATGCCATCCACCCATCCACTACAATTGAGCTTTAGTCTCAACCCACATGAACTTGTGTCCTTTGCAACAAATTTGCTGAGCTGTGAAGCAATTCGAGTTGAAGTTGATGTTCTCCATTTAATTTTATAATCTGTTTGTTTTACTTTCATGCTTATGTTTACTTTACAAATGCTTTTATCCAAAGCGACTTACAACAATAAACATTACATTAGCATTGAAATTGACAGTATTCTCGCCACTTATTTTCCAAACCAATGGACAACTGAAGCAAACTCTTGTAAAGAGGGGGAATAAAGCTGGATTGTTCTCAAAATATACCAAAATACACGTGAACATTAGGTGTGTGTGTGTATGTGTGTGTGTGTGTGTGTGTGTGTGTGTGTGTGTGTGTGTGTGTGTGTGTTTGTGTGTGTGTGTGTGTGTGTCTGTGTGTGTCTGTGTGTGTGTGTGTGTGTGTGGAGTGTGTGTGGAGTGTGTGTGTCCATTTGTTTATGTGTGTTTATGTGTTTGTGTGTGCAAGGAGAGAATGATAAGCAATGACCAAAAATAACTGAACCATTTTCAAGTCTTTCAGGCCTTCATAGCATAACATTTATCTTGTGCAGAACTGACATCGGTAAATATCAGTCAATAAGGCCGATATATCGCTGGATCCTTATAAAACACCCAAACATTGTGGTGAGGGTGAGGATGAGGGCTACAAATGGTATGCAAAGATGGATTAAGGTCAAAGGTCAAAGGAGAATGTGTTTAGACACCAGATTAGTGTTAACATGCCCGTTATACATAATCAAAATCACACATACTGTATGTGAAAAAGCTGGACTCTGACGATGTCAGGCAACAAAATATATGATATTCACAATGAAGCCAAATGTCAGACTATTTAAAAAAAATTGTAAACCAAAAAAAAGCTAACTAAAAGCAAATTGCATGCATTTGTTTTGTAAACAAAGGCCAACAAACAAACTTACTTTACCAGTCTAGCATGTGATGCAATTCCTAGAGGTCATTCAAGGCCAGAAAGCTACAATGCAGTCATTCTTTCTCTCAGCAAATACTTGCTGTTTGTGGGGGGAAATGAATAGTACATAGCAAACAGCCACAAGAGGGACAGCCTTGCACAAGAAGGGAAGCCTTGTGTGCTAGTTGGGCTTAATATACATGCAGAATGCAACAATATTCACTCAGGTTGAAATTTGCAAAAAAAAGAAAACATGGATTTCGCATCCAAACACTTTGCTTGGCCACTTGGCTGGTGACTGTCTGGACCAACCAAGCAAACAAGTAACTCATAAACAACCAGAAGGGCATTTAGTGACCACAGACCTCTCCAGACAGAGCACAGAGAATAGCGTACTGCTCACTGGACCCCGGGCCCAGGGTACTGACCTTATAGAAGAAGTTGGAGCGTCCAACTGCGCCGATCTTGCCGATGTGGTTCATGAAGCAGAGGTTGCCCTCGGTGGAGCCATAGAGCTCGCACATGCGGATCTCGCCGAAGCGCCGGTGGAACTCGCGCCACACGTCCTGTCGGAGGCCATTCCCAACACCCATGTGAACTTTGTGCTGCTTGTCATTCTCTCCCTGCACACACAAACACATAAACACACATAAACAAATGGACACACACTCTCCACACACACTCCACACACACACACATACACCACACACACACACACACACACACACACACACACACACATACACACACAGACACACACACACACACACACACACACACATACATACACACCTAATGTTCACGTGTATTTTGGTATATTTTGAGAATAATCCAGCTTTATTCCCCCTCTCGACCATCGCAGCCCTGTAATGAGCTTCTGTGTGTCGGCCTTCAATTAACACTATGAGGTCACAGTGGAGACCCTTGTTGTCTGTGATTCCTGGCTGGTTTAATGTTGTTCCTGTCATAGTTTTTGGATTTCCAGGAAATGTTTAAAGGCTCTATTTACCTTACCATACCTAATTCTCTTTAAAGGTTGTATCAGCGATTGCTGGCCCAAAACATAAGTAATTACATTCATCTAATCTTTCCTCACAATCCGCTAGCTGCCCGCAGCCGCCCCATAAGCAAGCTGTCAAAAAAGTGTGTCTCTGAAAGGCAGCCTATGCTCCAAGATCTGTACACAAAAACAATAGACCGCAACAGTTCTACCAACCACTCAAAACCAAAATAAATAGTGTTCCAACCAATCACCGATGAGATGCGCGTTTAGGAGAGTTTCAATTGCACGGGAGGGAGGGGGAGGGAGCAGCGAGCTAGCTCTCTGTTTTGTTTGAACGTCAACAGAAGTGACGTTACCCTGCTATCGCTGATACAATCTTTAAAGATTCACAGTTACTTATGGTTATTGTTAAGACTTGCTTTCTATATGATAATTTAGTGTTAATTCATAGTCGCTTTGGACAAAAGTGTCTGTCAAGAAACATTAACATATAACTGTTACAGAAAGTTATAATTCTAAATCCATGTAAAAGATAATGAACAAATATAATCTCGCATTCCAAAAATGACTGTAATCAATGTATTGATTTCAAAACAACATAATAACTCACCAAAATCAACTAACCTAATCAAAGCAAACTGCACTTATTTTTAAAGCATGAAGATAACTCGTCAAGAATTTTGCTAATGATAACAGATCGTCACCCTCTCTTAGAACCATTTCACCTCTGCTTAATGCTGATATGAAAATCAAAGTCAAAGGTGTGACCACCACAGTTTAGCAAACCTGCTGACAGACATACCATCATACCGGTTTCACTCATTAATTTCCTAGTTACTCCATAGGCAGGGCTTTGGGTTTGTCATGTCACTACTGTGAGGTGTGTGTGTGTGTGTGTGTGTGTGATGACAAAGGAAGCCTGTCAGTCAGATACAATCTGAGGAATCTACTGGGGAGTGTTCACCGTCTTTACTGGTTGACCCGCATTCTCCACCATTCATCAACACCTTTGTGTTCACATGCAGGAAGTTAGCCACATAATAAAATTAGTCTGAAAGACTGTGCCTGTCTACATGCCATTCTAACGCTACGTTCTGATCTAAAACACTGTGCCTAACATGGCATTCTAACACTTACGGCCATTAAGGCCCCGTTGCCAAGTACAAGATTGTGTAAGGGCATGGTTGTGAGGCTGTGAGTTTTTGTTTTGGCATCCCTGACTTGACTGTGTGGACCCTGTTTGTATGAAGCTGCATATGGCAATTTGACAGTGCACTGGGTTTGGGTTTAGTATGTCTGTTTGGAAGTAACACATGCATTGATGACACATTTGACACACACAACTGTTGTGTGTTTATTGTATTGAGTGTAAGTAGGTGCATACTTGTGCTTGAGTATAAGACCAGCTGTATTAGTGTATTAGTGTATTAGTGTATTTGTGTGTGTGTGTGTGTGTGTGTGTGTGTGTGTGTGTGTGTGTGTGTGTGTGTGTGTGTGTGTTTGTGTGTGTGTGTGTGTGTGTGTGTGTGTGTGTGTGTGTCTAGCAGCATGAGTGACCCAGCATGTGTGTGTGACTGGTCAGTGCACCCCTACTGTGGAGCATGTGATTGTCCATCTACAAATACCTGAATGTGTCTGATGACATGGCACCATGCCTGCGTGCGTACATGCCTGTGTGGGTGTGTGCGTGTGCGTGTGTTATGTGGTCATCATGGCAACCCTATGGAGTCAGCCACTGCCATCCTGCCGGCCACTACAGTGCACTGGTGGGCGGTGGGGGAGGATGTCTGTGTGTGTGTGTGTGTGTGTGGTGGCTGTAGTGACGATAGAGAGAGAGGGACAGGAACAAAGACCGCTTTGAGGCCACTGCACTTGTTCAGTTCCCTGACTGGACAAGGCTCGGTCCCCCGATGCCCAGAGAAAACAAGACACTGAGAAGCCTGGCAAGCACACACACACCCACACACACACACACACACCCACACACACACACACAATCCCACTCACTGTCCCTCAACCATGAAAATGCAACACAATCAATCACAATGTTTCCAAAGTCCACTTCCTCCCAGAGAAGACCCTGACCAAAAGCACGGCAGCACAGAATTTACATAATCACCAGAAGGTTCTGTGAGTTCTCTCGGGGTTGGAACACATTCTTTTTTTTTTCGACCGATACAATGGCGGAACGATGACAAACCCACAAAGCTGCTTTGTGCCGTAAGTTGGTCAGGACTTCATGCGTTTCATCAATTGGGCTTCTGATCTCAGCACAAGAGGCAGGACAGATTGGATTTGTGAACTGCTGCTATTAGACCATTAACTGGCTTCAGATGACATTAGGGTAGTCACTGGAAGCTTTGGGTCTCCTCATCACAAGTCACAACTCATAACACTGCTTCGTCATGACTTTAGGCTCTTGCTCAGTGTAGAAAGCTACAGTGCTACAGTGTCTCTTCTGCCCGCTTTATCCATCATTATGTTACTATCTCATACTAGGTGTATGTATTGTTTATTCATTGTGTCATGGGTCAGTGTGTATGTTTGGTGTACATCATATTGTGAAAGGAGAGATGAACAACTTGGAACAATGACAGCTGACGGAACGTGCTAGTTACCTTGGGCTGGTTGCACAGATATCTACAGAGCTCTCCTATGTACTGGAAGATGGTTACGTTATGTTTCTTGCAGTCATTCCAGAACTGTGAGGCGGAGAACTTCTTCTTCAGGACACATGTAGCACCTGTGGAATGACATGGGTAACAAAGATTCTAGATTAGACTTTCTAATACTTCAGAGTAGTCAAAATGGGATCATACCAGCCATGAACAATGGACTGCTATAATGTCTCGATGAGATATCTTCCTGCAATTATTCGTTGAACCAGACCCCCTAATTTTGGTCAATCGGTACCATTCAAGCAAAATAAGTCTCATAGTGACTTTTGACAAGGTATACAACCCTAGAATTAGAAAATATGTGATTACATATTTACCTGTAATATATCCCTGCATAAGCATTAAATAGATATAAACAGGGTGATAACATACAAAAAGCTACAACCAATTCAATGCTATCACTTGTTTTCTAACTCTAGGGTGGTATACCTTGCCAAGAATCACCATGAGACTCCCTTCTTATGGTACTGACCAACCCTCAAAGGAGTGGTTAGCCTGTTGAGGAGTACGGTCACAATATGTGATTAGAATGTTTGCAAACGCAGCTCAGCCAATCAGAATTAAAGACTGGAAATACAGTATTTGTTTTATAGCGCCACTTCTAATATAATAAAGACACGTTTGGTGTCTCTCATATCATGCCAAGAAGTTGTCAATGTGTTCTTTTTAGAGGTAAACACTTTTGAGGGCTAACAGAGAAACTCTTTGATTTCTGGAAAAGATGATGTTCCTTGCTATTCAAGTGACTCGTTTTCCGTAACTCTTAGGTGATGAGGTTCCAGATGTGAAGTGCTGAATGCTGTTGTCACAGTTCTAACCTTTATACAACTTCCTCTGTAACCTTAACAAATGGCTGCAATCTATTATAGTGATTAGTGGGTCTGCTCTTGAAAAGTTCTTTAAAAAAGTGCAAATGTAAAGTGTGATTTCTGACTGCACAGCATTTCACTTCGCTTCAGCACCTCATCATCTGAATGCAAACATTACATCAGCGTCCATCCGGCCAATGAATCGTGGTCATTCCTATGAAAGAAATACTTCTTTCTTCTCCAGCAGTGCCTGGGTCAAACGCACTGTCGGCTTACTGAGCAGAGTCGGGGACAAAACCCCACAGTTTGGACCCTGAGAGTCCCACAGACTGAACGCTCTCAGCTTAACTAGGACAGAGAGGACTTGAACGCCGCGCCTCTCTCTCTGTATCAACTGCCTCTCAGTTTCCAGGTCATGCTCAGCTCTTTTTCCTCCTTCAGACCTGCGGTGAGAAGTTTTTTGAGAATGCAAGGACACTTTGAAAGGATATTATGTAGCCCGAGTCATAGTTCATGTACTGTACAAATACATCTAGTGGTAGTGTTTTTGCGATTTTGCGATTTCGCGAAGCAATCTGAGTTTGAGTTGGTTTTGATGTTGATCTGGGGAGTTCACTGTAAGGTCGCTTCTCTAGATTAACACTTCATAAGTAAAGAATTCTTGTAACGTTTCACGTATGGTCAATTATCAAGAGGTGCTTTTCAGTACAACTATGCCAAACTGTTTAATTTAGTTAAGACATTTTTGTGTGGCAGGAATCAATCAACAGGAAACATACTTTAAAAAAATGTGTTTTCACTTGCTTTTTTATTATTTTCAATATGTAATTGCATTGGCGTTTCATTCATGTTAACAGCAGTTAACACATCTTAGATGCGGGTACTTCCATCTCTTTCACAAGCACCTGTGGGACTCCCTCGACAGAAGCCTCGCTCGGTTGCCTAGAAACTTGTGCTCTGTGACTGGTGTGAGCAATTATCAGTGAGACACTAATTCAGCAATAATTTCACAACACAAAAGCCCTCCAGTTTAAAAAATAAATGTCTGACATGTCTAAATGAGGTGAAATTGTGATGAGGAATTTGGACCAGTGCATAATCAAGCACTTCTGAATGTACAATGACTGTGAAAATAGAGGGCCCTGGTTTCGATCTATAGCTTATATTCCCAGAATACATTATGTGCATTCAAGGTTCACAGTCACAATGAATACAGCAGCATTTACAGCATTTAGATCATTCAATTTGGTATCAGCTCAGTTTTCAATTTCCTTCTTTTCTGATGGATTCCAATCGAAACTTAACCCATTCATGGCTGTATAAAATTCCTGTACCCACCTTTTGCTCCAATCTTTCTCAGAAATACACAGACTCTAATCTTTTGTTTTTACTTTGTGTGTACTAACATTTACTGCACTGAAGCGTTCATCTAAATTCGGTCTGATTGTGTAGTTGTAGTTAGCGCAGCCATTAAAGAAGCAAATCTCATGAGGGTAAGTTATTGGGTAATTATTAGTTATTGTTAGTTATTATTATAGTTATTATAGTTATTGTAGTGCATACCCATTTCGATAGTCCCTCCGATGCCAACCAGGGAGGCAGCACTGTGGTAGAGGGGCAGGGGCGTGTAGATCACGTCATCGCTGGTGCCACCGTACGCCCAGAAGCCCGCTGCTGCTTTCAGTGACTGCAGGTGTGTGATCACAGCCGCTTTGGGCAGCCCTGAGACAGCAAGGCAAACAAAACACACACAAATGGCAGTGACACATTTAAATGAGAGCAAAACTTAATGGGGCACGTACAGACATGACTCGCACAGACATGAGAGCAGCTGTAAGTGACATCACTGAAACCAGCACAAAGGCTCCCTCATTTACTAACATTTATTAACATTTATTAACTGTTTATTGTCTATGTTGTATATGGTCTGATACGTTGTTTTGTATATTGAACAATATGCTTCAGCAACATCATCGGCCTGAGACAAATTCCTTGTGCACTGACTCACTTAATAATGCTGAAAGCTAAAACGGCAAATTAAACTGTTTCTGATTCTGACATGACTCATTCAGTGGTGTTATCAGACGTGCATGGGCAGATAAATTAGGGTTAATCCATCACTGTCAAGTGTGTTCTGACAAGTCTTTTCTGGTAAGTTTGCTGGTAAATTATTCAATTATCAATTTGTAATTTTGTGAATTAAAATGTAATTAGGCCACTAAACACCACTACACCATCAACCAACTAACTGAAGTTACTACACATTTTTGTAAGACAGGGAAATAACAGAATAAAAACAGACTAACAGAAAATATCTCCAATATCTCCATATAAGTCCACTGGTGCAAGAACCTTTTAAATGTGGCCTAAGCCCTCTGGTGCCAACTGCCCTTTCTCACTTGATCCACAATGGACGATATCAGGCCAAATCAATAACAGCATGACGTAAGGTCTACACAGCATGGCATAAGGCTTAAAAGGCTGCCAGTCAATTGATGACACAGCATCATTCAATTGGGCGAACGGAAGTGGAATGAATTGCAAGATCACAAAGAAGCTGTGCTGTTATTCTTTCATAAATTATGTTGTCACCTCCCCTGAGAGTATTAGCAGACGCGTTCTACGTATACATGCTTACATGCAAATAACTCTCTCTCTAGTCTGTCTCTCTCTCTCTCTCTCTCTCTCTCTCTCTCTCTCTCTCTCTCTCACACACACACACACACACACAAATTTACCACTGTTTGCCCTTTGCAATTCAAGCTCAGTGTCCCAAATGATAATGATGATTACATTTACATTTATTCATTTAGCAGGCGCTTTATCCAAAGTGACTTATAAAATGCAGGAATAACAGAGTACGGTACATTGCAAAGGAGACATTAAAGGTAACAGTACATACTACCATACAAACGCCACAAGACTAGAGCATGCGAGTGCAGGAGTTTAAGTACTAGTCCAAGTGTAGTCAAGGAGATGGAGATGAAGTGGTAGAAGTGGAAGGAAGTAGAAGAAGGTAAGAAAGGAAGTGTATGGTAAATGCACGTTAGGTGCAGGGGTTAAAGTGGGGGGGAACGGGGAGGAACGCAGTTCCACCACCTTAGATAAATGAATAATAAATATATTCATTCATACCAACAATATAGTGCGATGATATTGTTAAAATAAAAGTGAGTTAATTTTTCGCGTGTACAGATGTGACCAAGAAGCTAGCAATTCTTGTCCAAAAAGTACTGCTACACCACAATACTCAATATGTTGTCCAACGGTGAGTAATTTTTCCCCGTTGCACCGAAACTGGATTTTAGGGTTCCCCCACCTGCCAAATCTCACTTTAACCACTGGTTAGGTGTGTTGGGTTGCTAGATGCGTTCAGAGAGGAGGAAGAGTTGGGTCTTCAAGAGCTTCTTTAAGATAGAGAGGGACAATGCCCCTACTCTGGTAGAGCTTGGTAGGTCATTCCATTGGTAGGTACAAAACAGCTTTGGTTGTTTGGTCCCAATCTCAGCTGTTCCTAGAAGCCCTGTTCATTAAGTACATTGTGCAACTTGTAATAATTATTATGGTTGGCAGACCTACTAGCTTACTAGTGTATGATTTGTGGATTTCTGCACCTGCTGCAGTACACAGAGTACTTTGTTTTGCATTACATTTCATTCTAATGACCTATTTAGACTCAGTGATAAGAACCATGGGATCTGTTATGGGAGTGTTAAAGGAGTATTACAGTTGAGATATGAAAACAATCAAGAGTCAATACAAATAGGATTTTTCACACTAGGACAACTTCAAGTGTGATACCTTGTCATACTAAATGAGCTCTAAATGTGTTCAACATATATTGGAAATATTACCTATTTACTCACAGAACAACAGAAAATGTTATAACTGTCTTTGTCTACATGTAATTAGCTAGTTTGTGCAGATGAGAAATTAAATAGCTCTGACATCAAGGGGATCCTGGTCTATCTGCCATTTTGCCATCATTCTGGCCTCTAAGATCATACCTCTAAACCAGGACTAGCTGAGAGTTTGAGAAAAGTTTTTAAATCAATCTACACTCTGTCATTTGATATACTTCTATAGTCAGAAATTGGCTATACACTTCCTGAAAACCAGCTCCAATCATAGATTCGAACAGTTCCAAATTGTAGGAATTTTCCAACCATTATAATCAAAAACAGTATGCTTATATGTAATTATAGAAATACGTTTACTTCCTTCACCAAGGACCAAGTTGAGGACAAATCAAAGGGGCTCGTTGTTTCAGGAATTAGAACTGTTCATGATGTGATCTGTTTAAGTATCTGTTTAATTAAGTATTATGATACATAGATGAAGAATAGGAGCAATTGACATACCGGTTGTCCCTGAAGTGAAGATGTAGAGGTTTGGCGTTTTGAGGCAAGTGATACCCCGAAGCTTAGCTGGGACAGGTTTGTCCGAGGCCTCCTCCATCTTGTCCATGAGGGTGTTGACCCCAGGATAGGCCGTTTTCTTCTTCATGGCCCATACTGAGATGCTGTCCTCTTGGAGGTTGGGCAGAATGTCCTCCAAGGTGTCCAACAAGTCTGAAGTAAAGATTCAGAGAAAGACAAGGAGAGGAGAGGTGTTTTAGGTTTGTAGTTTGGCACCTGCATCAACAAAACATCACTATAATGCGAGAACCTTTCTATTTATCCATATGTCCACATGTCCATATCTATGTAAAGCATGCTCAATTGTCTTTAATTGTGTAATGCCTGCATAAACTTATCTGACACTGGTTGCTTTTAAACATTCTAATGTGTATTAAGACATACACCACTGGAAGAAGTGTGTGCAATATGCATGCTGCCATTTCCAATACATCTACCTGCAGAGAGACACAATAGGTCTAGATCAGACGCACCACACAGCTTTTCTGCCATGCACCACAACCCTTCTGTTATAAATGTGATTCTACTTTGAATAGTTCTTAGGAGCCAACTGGCATGGTTTAACCAAGAGATGTCTAAATAACCCTATTCTGTTGCCATGACATATCATAAACAAATATTAAGGATGAAATCCCAGAGGCAATGGTAGGTAGGCCTTCCCAGAGGACACAATCTGATTCAGTGTAGACTTGTATGAATGAAGGAGTCTTCTTCGAAAAACACAATCATGAAAAACCTATAACATCAGTTAGTCATGTTCATGAAGCTGTCAAATTTAGCATTTTAATCATTACATGTTTGAGAATTACACAAGTCCTCCAGCAATGTATTCTCTCAATTCTCCACATAAAACTGTGAGTTTATGGACTTTTCAGAATGCTCTTCCCCATCACCAAGACAAACGTGATTTGCAACCATGACTACAGGTTCGTTCCCCACGTGAAGTAGGAAATTAGATAATTTCTGGAGGAAAACCCATCTCCTTCTGGGTCAAGAGGGCGTGTGCTCCTCTAAGAAAAGAATGCGGTGTGTATGGCGGTGTTGACTACAGTGGGCTATCCTGATCGTCAGGGATTTTTCTACAGGCAATGTGCTGTGTGAATTTGTTTTGGTGGAACAATACAGTCCTATTAGATGTTAATACAGTTTCAGTGTGAATACCACTCACTGATAATCCGAAAAGACTACAGCTCGCTTTTGTATAACATAGCCAATGGGTCAGAAAGGGAGGTCATATCGAGGTTGCGCAACTGCGCTGGATCGCACCGAGAAAGACATCATACAGGATACACACTAATATTTAGGCTGATTCACAGTCCACCTGCCATAGGCTATTTCAGAGAGTTATGTTCGATTAGCCCTATTGTATGTTCTGGCGCCGACATGATGGGCTGACAGCCGGAGCGCAGGCGCGACTGATAAACAAACATCGGTCATTCTTGGCTCCACGTGCCTTCTTCCCAGACCTGGAAACTGTCCCTACCTCGTACTATGTTAAAACATTACTGTAACAACATGTGCAACCATATATGACAAAGCTGTGATCTGTAAAACTTGGATTCACATGTTTACCTGCACCAACAACCATAAGTTTGGCTCCACAGCAGTTGAAACAATGCAACAGGGATCTTGATTTAATGTTTATGTTGAGGAAAGCCACAGAACATCCCAGTTTGCTCAATCCAAACCAGACACACACGAAATCTGGCTCGTTGCTCATCAGCAGCGCAACAGTGTCTCCTTTCTTCACGGTTCCCCGTTCGGCAAACACCTGTGCCACCTTGTTGCTTCGTTTATCAATCTCTTCATAGGTGTAACTGACTCCTTCATAAATAAGAAAGGTCTTGTTGGGAATTTCTGCAGCCTGTTGAACAAATCTGTCAATGACTGTCACCACTCTTTTAGTCCGTTTGTATATTTCCAAGCGAATGCCATATCTGATTACTTTCAGCAAGTAGAAGAAGTCTTTCCAAAAGTAAGGAAAATGCATTTTTTGTGCAATACGCACCGAAAAGATACCCGCCAACAGTGCTGACACCCATGTCACTGGAGAGATCATCACTGCCGTTTCACTTAAACAACGCTTAGAAAATTGCACAGCAGTTTCAAGTCGAGTGCGCCCGAAGACTAAACAGTGGCATCAAATGTATCGCGATTTTAACATGTTTTGCAGTAACACTCTGCTCCGTTACATGTGGTGTGGAGAATACAGTTCGTGGAGCTTGTCATTCGTATTTATGACACACGTAATGTGTCATGTGACTCTTGTTGTACAACCAACCTCCGTAGTGGGCGTGTCCTTCATATGCTTCGGTTTATCTATGGCAAAAACATATATGGAACAGTGTAGAAAACAGACCACACCTTTATGTCAGTTACATAGCTATTAAATAGAAAGAGAAACTGTCATGTAGGCCTACCTTAGGCTACTTCGCGGGAACTTTCAAGACACAGTTATGAGGCTATGAGGAATTGGTGCAGCGTTGCAAAACAGATTTTTGGTGGCATGTGGGTAATCGAATTATGTACTAGAACAGTCATCTCTCTATCCCTTAAATCTGTAGCCTACCTGAATCCTGTAGGCGTTTCAAGTGAGTCAGTAGGCTACTCTTGTATAAATCGGACTCGTCGTATTATCTAATCTCATATTATCTTATCTACTCAAATTGCAACATTTAGAGAAGAACTTCTCAACTAATATATAATAATACTTACAGTGCGAAATACCACATAAGGCATTTCGTCTAATAAGGCATAAGGCATTATTGCACTTATGATGAAACTGTAATTATTATAAATTGCCTCTCTGTTTCACTCTTTGGCTGATAATATTTCATATAAATTAAGAAGGACATCACCTGTCAACTTTATAGAGCACCACTCTAAATGTAAGAGTGCCATTTATATCTATCCCTGGGAAACTCCTCTCATCTGTATTGTCTGTTCTTACTCAATGCTGTCACCTATTTATCAAGGTCTAGAATTACATGGGTCCTATTTATTTCAAGTCTTCTGTCCTCTGTCGGAGTCCTTTGATTGCTATCAGCTCAGGGCCTCTTCAGTACGCCTTACCCCTGTGTCTGGGCTCCTCTCTCACGCTCCAAGAAGCTCTGAGTTACCTGTGACAATCACTCTGACAACAGGTGACCCTCTCAGTCTGAAAATGGTGAATGATCCCTTTTGAGGCCTCCTCTGTTCTTGTTACTGTTTGATGGAGAGATGCCTGATAAAGTAGAAATTTGACTCATCACTGCAGGAAAGGGCAGTTCCATAGATAGTTCCCCATTCAGTTGTATGTGCGTGTCTGAGAGTCACACTATACTGTAATTGGGCATCACAAAACCACATAGCTACTTAGATAGCCACCACCACCTCCACAAACATCAGTGCAGCTTAGTGATTGGTTTCTTCCACACACGCCGTTGGGAATTGTGGCCATAGTTCAGTCTTTGTTTCATCAGACCAGATGAAACAAAGACTCCCGGCAAAAAATGGCTTCAAAAAACTCCCGGCAAAAAATGGCTTCCATCTGTCCACTCCACCAAAAAGGCCTGAATGGTGGAGTGCTGCACTGATGTCTGCCCTTCTTTACACTTCTCTCATCCTCTCAAAGGAACTCTGGATCTCATTCATAGTGACCATTAGGTCCTTGGTTACCTGTCTGACCAAGGCCCTTTGTGAGCAGCCAGATCTAGGAAGACTGTTGGTTGTTCCAAACTTTTCCATTTGAGAATAATGGAGGGCTCTTGGGCACTTTCAATGCTGCAGAAAGTTTCTTGTATCCTTCCCCAGGTCTGTGTCTTCACTCAACCCTGTCTTGCAGGTCTACAGACAATTCTCTCAACCTTGAGGCTTGGTTTTCACTCTGACATATACCATCAACTTTGAGACCTTATATAAAGAGATGTGTGCCTCTCTTAATAATGTCCAATGAATTCATTTAGGCACAGGTGGACTCCAATCAAGTTGTAGAAGCATCTCAAGGACCATTGATATAAGTATGCACCAGAGCTCAATTGTAAGTATCAAAGGGTCTGAATACTTATGTAAATGAAATATTTCAGTCTTTTATTTTTTATGAATTTACAAAACACTTCAAACACCTGCTTTTTTGATGAGTGTTGGGGTATTGTGTGTAAAATGAATTGAATCCATTTTAAGATGAGTCTGAAACTCATGTGGAAAACTTGAAAGGGACTGAAATCTTTCCAGTTGCACTGTAAAACCAACCTCCTGTAGCCTACTAAATACTGCAGTGCAGACACAGACATGCACACACACACACACACACACACACACACACACACACACACACACACACACACACACACATACTGTACACACGCACACACACACACACACACACGCACATACTGTACACACGCACACACACACACACACACACCCCCTGAATCTCCCCCCACCCTTTCCGCACTGTTACTTCTCAATGGTTTGGCTTGTCTATTGTTAACTTTCACTGAATGAGTGTTTGAGTCACAAATGATTAGCTTGCGTTATAGCCCCATCTTGTGGCCAAGGTTGGTAGCTTTCCTGAGCTCAATTTATCACTGTCATTTGTTCCGTTAGTCAAAGGGAATTACACAGGTTTCTCTTGGTAACTGATAATGAATTGTTTATCAGCACAAAGATCTTTTGCATTAATAATTCCCTCAATCTATTTGCCACACATACACCCATACAGTTTGTCTTATCTGTTTGAAACATGATAAAGGATTCAACAAACTCAACAAACAAATTGTTGACAAATCAACAAAGTCTTTATTATTAGTATTATCTCAACTCATGGAACGACTTCTTGGTGTTTATTTTTGTATTATTATATATGAAAATCTTGGAGGAGGGTGCTGGCCAGGAGGTATATCGAATTAAAAATAGAGTAGCCGCACACTCTGATGTATGTTTATGAGCTGACGTTTCGGCACCCAGCCTTTATCAAGTTTTAATGATAATCATTAAACTTTGATAAAGGCTGCATGTGCCGAAAGATTGGTTAATAAACATAAAGAGATCAGAGTTTGTGGCTACTGTAATTTTTATTATTATTATATATATTTTTAAAAACTACGTAGAGATTGTCACTGAATCAGTCAGATAAGACAATTTGCACTTGAATGAACAATGAAACACTACTGAAAAGTCATTCAATCATTTTTATAGGGATAGGGAGGAGAGGCAAAAGGAGAAGTTGTTACAGATTGGAGTAGTTGTCCTATAGGCTTATCTTGCGATGATTGTAGAGCAGTGAGAAAGGAAGTAGAAAAGACAGAGTGGTGTGATTATATGCAAATCATTCAAAAGCTTTTACAGCCACTGCTGTAAAAGCCACTGTACTACCACATTGTCCATTAGTGTTTGGAGAAATATTTTACAGACTTTTTACAATAACTTTTTATAACCTATTACAACTTGTCATTCACAAAAAGCTTATGTACAGATACCCCTGAGTTCACTAAAATAGATCTGTGCCATAGGTCATGGGTAGGCCTAATAGCAGACAGTCGTACAGCATTATTACAAGGAATATGAGTGAGTTAGAGAAGTTGGAGCAATACTGTAGCCCAGCAGGACAACACAGGAGGAGTTGTATACTCTGTAGCCTAACACCTCTGTGTTTATTGTTTGTAATTTAGTGGGAGATGAAAGGCAAAAAATGATTGATTCATTTGGGTTATGGGCATTGTTATATTATTTCAGTAGGCCATCTCTCGAAATTACTTGTGATATATCAGGACTATTGGATATGAGACATTTGGAATGATGCATAATACTGCCTCAGGTTGATGCAAATGTAAACAAGTGAGAGAATTTGACCCTCAGTGTAGGCTATGTCATAGGCTACATAACTGCTAACTGAGATTCAGCAAATATAGGCCTATTGCATTTGTTATAATAACAAATCACTTTTTGTCATTAGTAAAATTGTGATAGACAAATTATATGTAGCCTTGACTAATTATCAGCAAGAATTAAGTTGATCACTTCAAGAAGAAAGTTTTGACACTTGCAGATTTTGGCCAATGGAGCGCTGGTATGAAATTAAAAAAGCTTACTCCATCTTGAGCATGCGCGGTGCACGTGCAGGCATTTAAATATAGGGGTAAAGCTTCAAACTTTTACAGAGTAGTAGTGAGCGGCTGAGGCGTTCCCTCCTTATACAAACATAATGTTGACTTGGGTGCTTACTACCACTGCAACTGGATTATTGACGCTCCTGGCTTTTCAACGGATGTGTTACCCTTACTTTTGGGATGACTTGATGTATTACTTAAAACTACGAAAGGTCGGGGTGGCCGTGAAGTCACGGATGAAGAGCGGGGTTATCACCTATCTCGACTGTTTTGTTCACCAGGCAAGGACAACTCCTGGCAAACCGTTCATCGTTTTTGAGAGTCAAGTTCTGACTTACCAGGACGTTGATGTAAGGAGCAACAAATTTGCAAACGTGTTTAAAAACGAGGGAGGATTGAAACAAGGAGACATTGTTGCACTTTTGATGAGCAATGAACCCGATTTCATATGCGTTTGGTTTGGACTGTGCAAACTGGGCTGTGAGGTCGCGTTCCTCAATTTTAACATCAAATCCAAGTCTTTTCTTCACTGTTTTCAGAGCTGTGGGGCAAACACACTCGTCGTAGGCTCAGGTATACGACATTAACTTGCGCTTGCATAGCCTATAGCTTGCATATGTGACGCAGGGCTGGTTCTACTCCCTCTGGTTCAAGCCAAGGTAGTGTTAGCCAGTTGTCAATCATGTAAATAGTGCTCCACGTATCTAACGTGTCGCAAGTTGCAGCAGCCTATGAAAATGACATTTGTACAGGTCTGTTTAAATCATGTGCTACGAGTTATCTGTATGTCGGTAGTCATTTTAGGTTATTCCAAGCTGACATCGTTCTTGTAGCATATTTGTCATATTATATTCCTCTTTAATTATCGGGTTGCGCAATCAGGATTTGTTTTACACTAACGTTTACGCTACAGATGTGGCAAACAACAGCCTATATTTCCATAGAGTAGGCCTAGGCTACAAGCAGCACGCAACTGTCTATACGCATATATTTATAACAAATGGCCTAATTGCAAATATGTGATGTGAATAATGTAAGCCAGCAGTCCTAAGACAAAAGTTATGGATAGCCATCTGTTTCCTGATATCATTCACTAGGGCCTATCAC
The DNA here is from genome assembly GCF_017589495.1 of Alosa alosa. Classification (NCBI taxonomy): domain Eukaryota; kingdom Metazoa; phylum Chordata; class Actinopteri; order Clupeiformes; family Clupeidae; genus Alosa; species Alosa alosa. Next base: position 23,436,413 of record NC_063200.1, on the reverse strand, counting down.
TTTATGCTCAGAAGATAATTTCCATGATGTAGGCTAACCTATGTCAACTGTCCTCGTTGGAATTTGTTCCTATTCTTATCATACTTCACACCATCTATGAGGTGATATCTGGGGTTAAAGGTAGGCTACACGTTTAGGGCCGCATGTCTGGTTTTCTCGGTAGCGACTCGCTACGTCTATGCTATGCTAGGTGAACGATTCGTTTACCATCAAATTGGCTTGGTAAAGGTTGCATAGGTGAAAATGTTGTATAGTGTTCCTTTAACTTTAAAAAGGTGTGTTTGAATTACACTGGAGATCAGAGTAGGGTGTGTTCAATCAGAGGTAATTTACTTCTGACCAGAGTAAGAGACCCTCTACGCAGTGTCCATTGCACTTATTCCAGGGTTCAAAATGCTCCAATTTACTCATTACATAGTAGGCCTATACTGAACTTGCCTCACTCGTCTTCCCCCAGAGTAATGTCTCTTCCCCCGTGTTGTCATTCTGTCCCGACTCCCAAGAGTGCATTAGAATGGGCAAAAAACATATTTATTGGGTATTTTGACAAAATCGTAAGTAGGCTACGTCTTCCTCTTTTCTCAGATTTGGTTAGCTCCCGAGAAGATGTACTATCTAGCCTGAAGGACAATGGGATTGAGCTGTGGGTTACAGACAACAGCTCGTCGGTGGAGGGTTTGCGCACGTTACTGGACAAAGTGGAAGAGGCTTCGGGTGAAGCCCAGCCGCCCTCGGAAAAGACCACGGCTACGCTCATGTCAAACTTCCTCTTCATCTTCACCTCGGGAACCACAGGTAGGCCAGCATCCAAAGTTCCAAACCCGCTAGACAGTGTTTAGTCCCTCCTTCTGAGGGAAGCACTCAGTCATTTGGCCATTGCCCACACCTATGGCAGTTATACTGCCTTGTTTTACCCTCTTCATTCAACTAATTAAAGTGCCAGGGGAAATTAAGCCACTGAAATGCCCATAATGGTTTTTGGTTTGAAGGAATGGACTCATGGTTTGTAGTTCATCCAGATATCCATGGACTGTGATAGGGTTTGAACCAAACAAAATGCTAACATACACGGTGGTCAGTTTCTCTTACACTAATGGTGTTTTTTTTTCTGGATGTTTCGAATTGTGTAATGTACTGCAAATTCAAATGGTGTTGACACCCTTGCCTGCAAAATCCCAGCAACATCTTGCAGGTCCCACAGAGAGTTCCAGCAAAGTTATGCATGCTTAGCATGTGCGTAAAACATGCATTAAACACATCTGTCTCACAATTACTAAAGTCTGGCACAGAGAAAGGACACTTTTAACAGCTTTGCTTAACACCCATATAAGTCATTCAATGTGCTGTCGCGAGGCCAACCAGCATCCTTAGAGAGCTGTAATTTGCCATGACAAAAACAATCCACTTGGTTTTATGAAGGGGTAAATGTGTTCTGGATTAACAGCATGGGCACTTCCTTTTGTCTCCAGTGCCAGTTTCCCACATGGCACTAAGCTCCCAAAATCAAGGCGGATTTGACAGGAATACAATAAATAGCCATGTGTGAATGTAAGTGCTCCTGGTGCTGTTGGTCATTTTAGACACTGTTGTTATTTTGACCATAAAAGCTGATTTTGCTGTCTTATCTGATCTGCTCAAGGCATGGTTGGAAATAACTTAATGGTAGTAGTAGTAGTAATAGTAATGCTGGTTTTTATTTTGTCTTTGTTGTTACTCCAGTGTACACTTATTTCACTATCTCTTTATCAAATGGGCCCTGGCCAAGAAGGCAGCACGCAAAAAGACAAGACAACATTGACCAACGGGAAAACAGCAATGACAACCATATAAAAATAGAAATGCAAAAATGAAAGTTAAAGAAACAATATCAAATTTGAATAGAAGAACCGACAGAGTTATAGAATTGATTAAGAAATGCCTTACAATAAAGTAATGAGATGAAGAGCTCCTGTTTTAAGTGTTTCTGCTGCTCGTTCCATGCAGTTAGAGCACTATCACTAAAGGCTGCCTCGCCAAACGACTGATCGTATCGTTAGCCTGTTTTTTTTTGTGTTGTTTTTGTCATTCATTCAAATCATATAATTTTACTCCAATGTGTAGGCCTACATTTAAACAGTTAGCCCGTAGAGTACACTCTTCTAAACCCACTCTGTAGCATTTATAAGAGGCTTTTATGTGTCCTCATTCAGCGGAACTCTCTGTTGTTATTTCCTCAGGTCTCCCTAAGGCTGCCCGTGTGAGTCACATCAAAGCGGTGATGTGCATGAGTTTCCTGCGTTTATGTGGAGCCACAGCCAATGACAATATCTATGTCACACTCCCCCTTTACCACATGTCTGCCTCCCTTCTTGGCATTGGGGGTTGCATCGAGCTCGGTAAGGAACACATTTTGAAGGAAGCTCAAGCGCTTTGGTAAAATAATGGTTGAAAACATTGACATGGCTAAACACTAAGAGCATCTGGAATATTGTCTTTGTAGCTATCCACAGACTGTCTATGTCTTAAAAATTAGAATCCAAAACTTCACAAATACTTGTTGCAGAATCACATGCGAGATAATCAAAACTCAAAACAATGTGCTTTGAAGAATTAAGCTCTTCTTTCTTTGAAAGCTCTTTTTGGGCAGTATGTGTTGTTAAAAGTAAAACATTGATTTGAACAAAGACTTTGTGTAGTTTTAGAGAGGTGCTCCCTTTCCCATGGCATCGAATTCAGCTTAACCTACAACCCTATAAAAAGTTGGTTGTGTACTCTCACTATAGGATATTTTTAGCTACCGCTTTAGAGGGGAAAAAAACAAGTCCAAGTTGCACAATTCCTGGAAATGCCCAAGCATGCCCCGGTTGTAGTGGTTGTCTGATAGCTAAATTTCAAGGCATGACTTGCAGGCAGAGCAGAGACTGTAAAAATGCATTGTTTTGAGCATGCATCTACAGTATGAGTAAAAACACATGGAACCTACCCAGTTGGATTGAGGTGGTTTGTGAAAATCTTTGTTATATATGTATTGTAATATGTTAACATATACAAAAAAATCATACAATATTAGTGTATATATATATATATATATATATATATATATATATATAATAATTAACATTTTTTGGGAAGGTTTCACATAGATCCTCACTACTCCTAATTGGTGGTAAAAAGTGATGATTAAAACAAAACAAACCTGTTTATTTCTCCCACAGGAGCCACTTGCATACTCAAGAAAAAATTCTCTGCAAGTCAGTTTTGGAAAGACTGCCAGAAATACAATGTGACTGTCTTCCAGTACATCGGAGAGCTCTGTCGGTACCTGATCAATCAGCCTAAGGTAAATCACAAACTTCTCATGATGTACTCCTTATTTCAGAAAGCAAACAGACTTACTCCTTTTTATATTCATGCTATGTCTAGTACTTCAATTTGTAGTTGGAATAATTTCAACAATAGTCAAATTGAAATTCAACTAAATAAAATAACACTTGCTTGGCTTGTGCTGCTTTTCTCCCTGGAAATCTCCATCAGTATCACACACATCTACTGTATGAGTAGCTGGATTTAAATCTAATCTGCATTCTGATATGGCTAATCTGGTTATAATCCCTGTTAGACCGCTGAAGAGACTGCTCACCAAGTCCGAATAGCAGCGGGGAGTGGCCTGCGAGCTGATGTTTGGAGGGAATTCGCCAAGCGCTTTGGCAAAATCCATATCCGTGAGGCCTATGGTATGACCGAGGCCAGCATTGGCTTCCTCAACTACACTAATGAAATCGGACCCATTGGCCGTGCAAGTTATTTCAACAAGGTAAGTCTGAGGTGGTTTTCTGCTCCCATGGCTTTCGCTTGCATCAGATCCTGACTTTGGGTACACACCCTTCTTTGGAATTGACCAAAAAGCTATGTTTGTAGCTAAATGAACACTTCTTGTCTAGTCTTTACTGGAAAACAAAAATGTTTTTGAATAAAAATGTCACATTAGGAAAAATATAAACATAAACAAAATATGGTCTTCAGTCTATGGGTTTTTGTCATGTACTGAATTACGTTAATGATTTTGTAGCATTTTACAATACTTACAGTATATATTTGCTGAATGATTCATTTTAAGCATATTCATATTAATCATATTGTGTACACTGCTGTGTGACTATGTATATGCATATACGGTTATTCCCAGAGGAACTCGCCCTTTGACTTCCTGAAGTGTGATCCCAACACATATGAGCCAATCCGCACAGAATCAGGAAGATGCATAAGAGCAAAGAAAGGTGAGTAGAGATCTTGGCTGTGTCTGAAACCACATACTTCCGTCATCACACTGCTAGTGTGCACTGAGCGCTTACTTGCATTGTGCCCACTTTTTGATGGTTAGTATTGTCCCAGTATCTGCACTATATACTTAAACTAAGTATTTGAAGAATGCAAGTAGGTGGTTTGAGACATAAGTAACCACTGTTCAGTGAAATTACAACGTCTATAATATGATGGTCCCCTATCACTGCATACGGATTTCTTCAAGTTAAAGATCTTGAACATAAATCACAGTTGCTATGGGCTGAAAGAATGCAGACAAATATTAGCCTAGTAGTGATGTGAAATTGGTCAAACCAAACAACCAGAGATGGTCCTGTCACTTACTGCGTCATCTGCTGTTTTGAGGGGAAACTGGTATTCTTGTGGCCCCTGTCTCTGGCATGAACCCTTTCCTGGGGTACGCCGGCAACAAGGAGATGTCTGAGAGGAAACTGCTCCGGAATGTCTTCCAGGAAGGGGATGTGTACTTCAACACTGGTGACCTGATGCTGCAGGACCACAGGGATTTTGTGCACTTCCGAGACCGCATTGGAGACACATTCAGGTACAGTTTATTTTTCATTTGTTCTTTTGGGATATTGATGAAATGCGCACCTCAGTGTAGGGTACTCAAAGCCTCCTTGATGCAAGTCCGCTGTTGACTGGTTATTATGTAATATTGTACACACAAGCTTGCTCTCATGCCTATTTCTCAGTATTATTCAAGTCTTTGACGTCACTGACCACAAATTGCCCCATGGTCAGGTTAGAAACGGGGAATCCTATTCATGCCTGACCATGGCCTGTGGGGTTTCAAAGTAACCAAAACCACTAAGCAGGGCTTTCAATTTGACAGCAAAGGCTCTCCCAACAAATCCAGTGCTTTCCTCTGTTTCAGGATACTCTCAACAGCCATAATATTTCTTTGTTTGATGCTGTAGCTCTTGATAGAGCTCCAAAAATTAACATTTTCTACTTTAATTGATTTGGTTTCCCCTTCACTCAATCTAGTTCTAAGATCTGTTTTTATAAGAGATCTTCTCAGAGACTGCTTACTTTTATTAATGCCTTAAAGAGAATTTGACATACTGGAGACTGCATGTACACTGATAATTATAGGGTTTACATAAACCAGAGTACTTTTCAAATGGTCCAACGCTGGAGAAATTCATTGCATGGTCTACATACAGCTGCATAAGAACTTACAGTAAGTCTGTATTAATTGATATACCATTTGAACGTTCTTGTCTTGGAAGTGATTTCAGGACAGAGTACCTATTGAACAGAAAAGCAATATCTTTACAGATTATTCAGATTGAAATGTTGGATACAATATTAAATCAGAAATGCGTTGTATAGAGGGTTTAAAATGAGATCCAGAATTCCAGATGGCTAGAGTGGATTTTCTCAGTTTAGGAAGGCTCTGTGCTGGTAGAATAATTTCTCAAACTAAATTACCCACCAGTCCTCCACTACATGTCTGCATATATATTTTGTGAGTGAAACAGATATTTTATAGTATCCACTCTGCGGTGTAGTAGTCCAGAGAGCAGTGAGTGTTTAAACAGGTGACCAAGTGATCTCTGTTCAAGCTCTTCTTCCTTCATCTCTCCTCTTCTCTCTCTCTCTCATCTCTCCTCTCCTTTGAAGAACTCTCATCTGTATCTGCCATTTCACTCTCCCTCCTTTCCCTCAATCTCTCCATCCCTCCCTCCCATGAAGGCCCATATATTTCCCAGGGTGGACATTTTGCATGTTGTGCCCCCTTTTCCCCCATTGTGCGCCCCCTCTCTACATTGCCACCCCCGGCCTCGGGTGACCCTCCCCATTGTTGAGCCCCCAACTGCTCTGGCATGCTGGCAGAGATTGATGCTCCGGCCGTGCCATTCGTCACAGCCGCCGACATTCCTGCCACCTTCCAGTAGCCGCTCTCCCCCTGCGTATGGGTATTGAGTCCCTAGACTCAATACCCATACGAATTAACACCATCGAAGTTGTAGCAGAGCACACAAAGAAGAAAACTCACCCAAGAGAGAGCTGGGTTTTTTTTTTTTTTTTTGGTCCCTGCTGGCTGTTGGCACCCTAGCGGAAGAAGTGTTGGCTTGGACTAAACGGCATTGGCAGGGGCAACTGAAAGAGGCCAAGAAACCAGGCCACCGCAGCCATTCACAAAAACCACCCCAGACGCAGTGACGCAGGGCCCCCACCCTCTTAAAGTGGCTAAGGAAGGGTGTGTGTGTATGTGTGTGCATGTGTGCGCGCCTGTGTGTGTGTGTGTGTGTGTGTGATGAGGGAAAAAGCTACAATTACAGCCTAGAGGACTCGATAGTTTGGCCTTGGTTGAAAATTCCCCCTCCCTCACTCCACTAACCCCCCCCCACCCCGCCGTTCCTAGTTGAAGGGGCTTCATTGGAACCGGTTACCATGACGAGAAGATTAAAGAGACAATAGGTTCATTAGTGAAGCCCTGCCATTGGGTCAAAAGCTTGCGTCTAAGTGAGGAGTCTGGGAGTGCAGGGTCACAATGTGGTCGTTTGTCTTCTGGCTGTCTGGCAGGTAGCGAGCGCTGATGGTGTGACGCAGAAACTGCGTGCCGATTAGGTGACAGCACAGTGATTTGTGGAGAGGATGTGGATTTGAAGAGCACTGCATTCAAAATTCCTCAAGTATGAGTTCAAGAGGTTTTTTTGGTGCTGGTGTTGTAGCATTTGTTTTTTGACAGAACTGAGAAAGTGTGTGTATGTGTGTATGTATGTATATATATATATATATATATATATATATATATCATTTCATATACATGTAAGGGTATGACTCGTTTGTAACCAGCCAGCATTCTCTTAGATGTCTTGTGTTTTTTCTAAAATTTCTGTTCTGTTCTTTTTTGTTGTTGCCATTTGTAAGAATAGAGGCCACAAACAACCACAGACTAAACTAATTATATCAACTCTGGATGCACCAAACACTATTACTATCAAGATATACAGTACATGTCCTGGTGTGAATGATGAAAACCACACTTGTTTGTTGTTAGCCCTCTAAACACTACAGTATGTAAGGGAAGGTGTGGTGTGGTGTGCAAATACCCTGTCACATGCCGAAGCATTGGATGGAGCATAAAAGCACCCTAGAAGCCACTCAGCAGCTGAAAGCATGCAATATCATCCGAACATTTTTTTATATTCTTAGCTGGGATCAATAGCCCTTTAGCCCACAAATGTAATTATCCAATCTTCATATTTTTTATGTTTATCAAACATAAATGTTTTTGTTTTAAAATAATCATTCCAGAAATCCGTGGTTACTAACAAAATAAGAACAAATAAGAACAACCCTTGGAATAAGAACAAAAAAAGAGGTAATTTGTTCATCTATCTCAAGAAATGAAACTGTAAAAATGAAATCCGCACGGACACAAGAGTTGTTTTCTGTTCTCGCTCTGTCTGTCTTCTTGGTCTTGGTCTGTGCTGTCACTTTGGGAATATTCACCTTATTCAGCCCCGCCCATTTTTTTAAATTCCACGTTGTCTTTAAACTTCCGGTCGGCTAGATACGTCTAGTTAGCTTCATTGGGATAACAGGGCAGAAGAGAATAGAGAGCCTTACTTACAGAACAGCCGCTCCAAAGTCTACTCATACTCCCTCTTTTTTCCCCAAGAGAAGCAGTGCTACACTCAGCTGTTTCCCCTCACACTGTCGTCCCCTCACTCTAACCCTGACTATCAGCTCCATCTAGTGGTGAAGGACGCATAGCTAGTGGACGAGCAGCCAAGCATAAGATCTCCATTAAGCTTTTTCCCCCCAAGAGAAGCAGTGCTACACTCAGCTGTTTCCCCTCACTCTAACCCTGACTATCAGCACCATCTAGTGGTGAAGGACACAGAGCTAGTGGACGAGCAGCCAAGCATAAGATCTCCATTAAGCTTTGGAATCAGAGAAGCTGTGGGCTTCAAACAGAGAAACGGCGCCAACCATATCAGAGGAAATAATTTGTTTATGGTGTAGTGCTGCTAAGAAAATATGAACTTTTCCCATGAAAGAGTTGTGAACATCAGAAATTGTTCCTATGAATGTGAAATTAATAGAACTTAGTTCTTGTAAAATGTAGCCAGAGGCGATTAAGAGGTATTGAATGTTGGACCTGTGTGGGCTGACTGGGCCGTCCTTGTGTGTCCTTCAGATGGAAAGGTGAGAACGTTGCTACAACTGAGGTGTCCGAGATCCTGGGCGGTCTGGACTTTGTGCAGGATGTGAATGTCTACGGCGTGTCAGTGCCAGGTGTGTAAATCCAGCCTTTTAAAGACCAGTAGCCAATATCCTCTGTTTTTGTAGTGTTCACTCAACAGATTGTCTTTTGTGCTAAATTCATCTTTAGTTTTAATTCTGTCTGAATGCACTGTTTTTGCAAAGGTGTTAAGTTGTCATGTAAGACCCAGTGGAGTAAAATAGCATAGAAAACTACCTGTAGTAGACAGCTGTTTTAGCAAAACACATTTCTAGTCTTACACACATTTCTACCAAAACTGTCACACATTACATGTGGTATGCCTTTGTCATTCCTTTTCTATCAGTATCTTGAGATAGAGAAGATTTAATGTTTCTTTTTTCAATAATAGGATATGAAGGCAGAGCAGGTATGGCAGCCATTGTCCTGAAGCCCGACCAAAAACTGGATGGTAAGAGATTCTACAGCCATTTGGTCCAGAATCTTCCAGCATACGCATGGCCATGGTTTCTAAGAGTGGAGGTAAATGCAGAAAATCATTCATAGCTGCAATATGTATTTTAATAATGTAAAGTGATAGTCTTTTAATGTTTTTATCTAACACATTTCTTAGTCAGTGGTAACTAGTATGTTATGGTTTAACTCAGCGGTTCCCAAACTTTTTTCCCCGTTTACCACCCCCACCATCCGACACATAAAAAACATTGACACATTCCATTGACTCATTCTAGGCATCATGTTTAATTAGCCGCCCTATATGATAACAAATAAAAAAAATCAAAATGTGCAACTGGTCTATGAGCTCTCACACTAAAAAACAGTGTGGAGAGCAACATTATGAAACACAAAGAACAAAGAGAACATAGGCTTATAATTTTGAACACTTTTGGACATTGATGGGGGGCTGGTGACATCACGCGAGTAATAAATAGACCATAATAACTTAGAAAACATAGTAGCACAAAAGTTTCTTTTGACGGCACAAATCAGCACAAACCTAGCACAAATGATTGAGACCATTTTGGGAAGATTTGGACATTGATGGGGGGCTGGATGACGTCACACGCGTAACAAATAACGTGGAATATCTTTAAAAACATAGTAGCACAAATGTTACTTTTAACGGCACAAATGAGCACAAACGATTGAGACTATTTTGGGGAAATTTGGACAAGTATGGGGGGCTGAGTGACGTCACTGGCCAGAAAATGTAAAGTTTAATTACTTAAAACCCTTAACAGCACAAACGGTCATTTTTACGGCACAAACTGGCACAAACGTAGCACAAACGAATAGCAGTGTTTTTAATCATTTTTGAATAACATGGGGGGCCAGCTTCACGCAGGTCTTTTCATCTCATGTACCCCCTAGTGGAAGCTTGTGTACCACCGGTGGTACACGTACCACAGTTTGGGAATCCCTGTTTGAACTTATTGGTGGACATTAATAGCCCTTTCAGTTGCAGGTGTTTAGTCAGCTGTAGCATTCTCTAAATGTTTTACTTTAGTTGAAGTAACATTTTCTGGTGGCAGCATGAAGTTTTACAGATGCTGCGGTGTCACACTATAAACAATCCAAATGGGAACATGTCCTGATCTCTTTTCTGTTCCCATGCCATCCTCAGACATCCATAGATGTCACAGAGACTTTCAAGCAGCAGAAGGGGAAACTTGTCCAGGAAGGATTTAATCCTGAGACTGTCCAGGACCCACTCTACTTCCTGGACAGTTCCCAGAAGGACTACATGCCTCTCACTCAAGCTGTGTTTGATGACATTCTCTCAGGCAAGATACGACTGTAGCCCACAAGACATGGAAGTGGTAACAAACAAAGAGACATTCCTCAGCCAATAGTAGTCAAGTACTATTTTGAATCACCTTTTTACAGACAGAGGGCAGTGTTTTCACTGTTCGCATTCAATACTCATTGAGAATCCGCTAACAACTGACTAGAGTGGATATGACTATTCTTGTTCAACTGCAATGTTATTTTTTTTTTTTTATGTCCAACATTATATGAAATAGTCTTTAAAGTAGGCATTTCACACATTCCTTTGGAAAGTTACATGCATGTGCTTCAAACTGACAGACTGTTGGTCTCTTTTTGAGCACATAGCTTTGACCCTTTCGGAGAAGTTTTGAATCCTTTTGATTCAAGCGATCTAAAGTGATTGTTACTTATATAGTGACAGTGGCATGTTCAGGAGCATGAACATGGCTTGGTGGACACAATCACTCCAGACACACTGGTTCGTCTGTTTTGGTCATCTGCACTGATTTCAAGTCTCAGGCTTCAGTACATCAGATACATTTCAGTGAAATGGCATTCAGCATTTAAAACACTACATTACAGGTATATTCATTTTATGTTATGTGTTGTGATTGTGTGTTGCTATATGTATGTAGCATATAGCATCTTAGATTTTATATTAAAAATATCAGACATGTTTAGCAGTTAATAAGATTATGGTTTTGATAGAAACACCCTTACGCCCAGTTTGTCATGGTGGATTTGTTTTTTAATTATTGACAGTAATATAAACTCAATATCGATATTGAGACAGTGTGCTAGCAGTGTGCAAATCCTGAATATGCTAGGAGTGTATAGTAGTACCCAAAGCCTTTCTGTCCAAAACCTAAAGTGGAGATATTCCAGAGCTAATGTAAAGGAATGAAATTTGACTACATTTTGTCAAAATAGTTTTAAGATTACAGACAACGATCCCATTGTTTGGGTATTGCATATTTTATACCTAACAGAGATGGATGTGTTGAGTTAAGAATTTATGAGGCATTTGGGTGGAATTCTGATGCGCATACACCTTACTAGCCGATAGACCAAATAAGCTATCAAGCTAACATTATGTTATTGAAATACTTAGTTGTAAAAGTGTGCAATACAAGTAGTCTTGACTGTACCCAATATTAATGGGAAGAGAAATTAAGGCTTTTGCTCTCAACTGCTTGGGTGGTATGAAAATGACAGATTTGTGTAAATGCCCATGTAGTCTGTTGTTCATGACAAGGAGAACATCTGACTCTCAGCAAACACAAATGAAATGGACATGCAGTACATCTAATGTGATAATATTTACTTGGACTGTAATGTCTATTAAAAAACTGCTTGTTTAAAAACACTATTGTGCCCAGTTTGTTTTCTGTGCAGGCCTACAGGTCTGTGTAATTTATGCTATAGGCACCTGCAGACATTTTGCAGTTATATACTTAAAAATGTGTTCAGATTTGTGAGTTTGTTTGGTGCAGATCTGCATTTTTCGGCTAGCTATATCTACCATAGGTAGATGATGTGTTCTGTGTACCCGGAGATAGAGACAGGACTGACTGGAGATATGGATGCTCCAAAAATTATACTCTTTTTAAAGGGAAAGGCTGTGGTTCTTGAATGGGGAAAAAAGTATATCCTAATGTCCTTCAAAGTCAATATTGCATATGGTACAAACCTATTCTATGCAATGTTGGTATTATTACCTTGGTCCAGTTTATGTCCTGTTTGTTAAAGATATAAAATGATTTTGTTTAGGCTTCCAGTACTTTGAGTTACACTGGGGTTTCATTTGGTGGGCTGTCATGCATTTTTCACTTATGTCCTCTAGAGGTCAGCTAAAGACAGTTTTCACAGACTGTGTCTGTGAAGTATAAGACTTAATGTTAGGATGACATGAGAAGGTGGGGGAAGGCTAAATGAAATGTTGTGTAATTACACTCACATTTTATTTGACGCGTTATAATAATATATAACACTTCCCGTTGACTTTCTAATTAAGAGACGGTAAGGATGTAACTTAAAGGCTCTTTTTCGGTGCGCACCTTTAATTCAACCCAGGGTAGGCTACAGCCTCCCAAATGTTTGAAGCCTAGCTTTATAGACATGCCAGAGGGGTGGCAAAACGGATCGCAGTGAAAGAAAGGCAAATTACACATTCCGTTTATATACAGCAAGAGCAATATATGGGTGGATGAATTCAGCAGTGTTGACTGGGTTAACTATCAGACTACCGACCACCCACACCGTTCTGTGTTTTAGTATTATTTTTTCGGGTATCACGGAATTTACAGTATATTTCTCCAAATTGTTTGCCCTAAATGAACTGACGTCCAGCCTTACATATTTCTTTATAATGAGGTTTGGATGTTACCCAACATACGGTGCCATAAAAAAACGCCTTCTACGCTGCTTTAAGGACAAGTCAAAAGTACGTCACTCAACTGCGGTGCATACATAAACATGACGGACACGTGTAGAGAATTCTCCAGGGGCCAGTTATCTGGGAGGACGTATTTGTCTGTCCAGCCATCAGCATAGCCTGTAGGTGCACCGCGGACGCTGACTGCTGCGACTTGCGCACCATCTGACACCAGGAGCACACGTACAACCACTGGAGCCTCTTCTCCACGCACTGTGCAGCCACCGCGTTTGAACCTCCGCTCTTTTCCGTGTTGTTAGAGTTTTTCCGAATCTGCACTCTCTGGATTTTAGACTTACTGCTTGCCATGGCTGGATGGACATTTTTCTGACGAAGGGAATGCAAATCTTATGTTTGCCATTATTTTGTTGTTTACTTCGGTCGTACATTCGCAAACTCTATTACGTTGGGATTTATTGACAGAAAATGGACTTTTTCTAGCCAGTTGAACTTTTACGCACGGTTTTTTAGTAGCCTATCAAGTTGAATATTGATCAATTTGAAATTTACAACAAACATTCATGGTGTGGATAAAGTGGACCATGGCATTCGTACTCGGATATGTGAGTTTGTTGGGTATTTTGATGAATACTGTTATGGGACAGATTCCTGAGAATCACGGGAGGACTCAATATGATGGTTCTGCATCAAGTAGCAGGGTACGCAGACGTGGAAAACAAGATGCGCTAACAGGGTAAGACTGGGTAAAGTTTTTCAGATGGAGTTTCTGACTTACAGAGACAGCAAATTAATACATTACATCTATTTACCTATGAAGTATAACTCAACACATTGGAAACGAATAAATCCTGTGCTATATATTTAAGCATTTCTGTCGCACTTTTGTTCAAAGTATGGGATCTGTGCGTATAGCTAATTTTGAATTTAATATCATATATTTAAGATAATTAGAATAAGGATGTATGATGAACAGCACCTAATGAGATGGGCAGGGGAATTAAATGTTTGGTGTGTATTTACATGGTCAAAGTTGTTTTCTGAACGTTTTATGTGTCATTGTTTGGTGCTGTCCAGTTTTCCAGGGGTTGAATAATTAACAGTTGTTCATATTATTTATGTATTACCTCTGCTGCACTGCACTCAGCCATGTAAGTAGAAGCACTTGCCTGACTCTTTTTGCATGGCGCCATTTGTTTGTGTTGACCTCACATAAAAGACAGTATCAAGGATGCTGTCAATAAATTACTGTACTTCAAACTCAACCTCAAGGCTATTCCTAGTTGATTAATGTGTCAGTTTGTAACCAACACGGCATATCCTAACTGTTTTACAGACCAAATGTGTGTGGATCTCGTTTCCATTCCTACTGCTGTCCAGGCTGGAAAACGTTGCCAGGGGGCAACCAGTGTATCGTGCGTAAGTAGTGCACCAGATGTGGTCTATAACAAACTCTCTCTCTCCGTGAGTTGGTCAGTGTGCCATGTCACCCCGCGCTCAGAACTAACAATGTTTGCACAGTTTGGGGGGGGCTAAATGGAATGCATACTGCCAGACATCACATTGCCATAGATTCCATTAACTGATGCATTTATCCAAAGTGACATACCATTCATACTATTCAAGCTACAGTTTAATCAGAAACCCTAGAGTAACAATAAATAGTACCTTTACATAGAAATATAGGATAACCATTAACCCTCTGTAGTCTTGTACAGGTAAACGTATATACTGTAGACATGGGTTACTAGAAAGTAATGTCTCCTTGAACAGCTTCCATAAAGGTTAGCTGGCTGTCATGCTCTTATTACAATTCAAGTGCTCCTGTGACTTAGACCTGAATAGCCCCACACCTTATCTTCCCAGCTGTCATTGCTCACACATGTTCTGCGTTTGATGTTGATGTTGTCTTGTCCCCTTCTTCCCCCCTCCTAGCCATATGCCGTAACAGCTGTGGAGATGGTTTCTGCTCACGCCCCAACATGTGCACTTGTCCAAGTGGTCACATTGCCCCAACCTGTGCAACCAAATCCCGTAAGTCCTCCTCCTTCTTAAGCGACCCCATGAAAACTGCTTTCTTAAGACGAAGCCACAGAGCAAGCTTATGACTTTTTTTTTTATCCCCTCTGGAGTCATTTGACTGGAATCCCCTTAGTTAGAGAATGGGAAATGAATACTGTTGACTCAACAGAACATCATCCAGACGAAAAAACAAATAAAAATATGCTAAGCTTTGCATTCTGCGGTGATGAGGATCGTAGATCTTGAGCAGAGCCCATTCTTGTTTGAAATTGCATAAAGCCTTATCTTGTATTTCCTTTTTTAATGTTTCCCACATTGACTTTCATTTTAGACGTTCAGTTTTGTTATTTGACATTGCTCCCTGTGTGTCCAGCTCAGCAGTGCAGTATCAGGTGTATGAATGGCGGAGCCTGCGCAGAAGACCACTGCCAGTGCCCGAAGGGATACACAGGAGCCCACTGTGGACAACGTAAGTGAAGCATCCCTCCATCTTTCACTGCCCAAAACGCTGAATGGCCATTCACTGTGTCACAATAAACTGCAGACACATCTATCTTATAGCTGGCATGCAGTAATCTGTCAAGAAGAATGTCACTCCTAAGAGGAAAGTAGACTAAATACTTACTTTTCCGTTTTTCTAGATTTTTCACTTCTGGAATTCTAACTGTCTATCCTAGATGGTCTCACATCTCATCTCTCAACTGAAAATGACAGGGCTAGTCTATATACTGTATAATATATTATGTTGTATATGTTTCCATACGTCATAGTTTGAGATTCACTCTTCAGATGTTTCAAATACTCTAAAAAGCTTTTCCATAACCCCCATAGACCCCTAAGGGTGCGGTCGCGACTTGTCCGTCTCTCTCCGAGACGAAGGCCCTCGCCTCCATCAGGGGTCTTGCCCTGCCATAAAGCGCAGGGGCCCGTAATTCCCAGCGCCTCTCGACTTGCCGTGGGGGCCTCGGCCCAACCGGACTCTCCCCCCTCCGTCTGATCTGCGTCTCTCAGGCATCCGCGGGTCACCTGGAATACTCTAATGGGTCGTAGCACCAGCAGGCTCAAGGTGGCGTAAATCATTGGCAAGTTGCAGTTTACCGTGCAAGGGGACGACAGAGATGATAAGTGGAAGGAAGAGTGAGAAAGGGTTGGGGCGGTGGGGGGCGGGGGTTTAGAAGTAGACAGACAAGTTGAAGGTCCAAAAAATGAAAATCTCTTCTGGCGCTTCGCTCAGACCTGAACTCAGCAAGTGTCGAATACACAGAGTCGGGGCCGGTTTGATTTATCATCTCAAACCCGAAGCTTCTTGGCATTCGAGGGAAAAAGGCGAGGATGAGAGCCGGCCGAGCTGTTTTTGAGCGTTCCAGTTTGCCTGTTAAGGGAACTCGTGGAGCTCTGGTTGAGTGGAAGAACTGCATGTAATGACCTTTTAATCACTTAAACAGCTCGAGGATCTTCTTCAGTGTTGGCAGTTGACATGACTCCATACGATGAGTTGCTTTGTCCAAATAAGTGTAATGGAGATCACAGCTCTCAATTAAAAAGATGAGTTTCTTCCACCTCCTAAATGGCTGTTTCCCAGACCATTTATCATAGTGAAGACCGACGTTCCGAATTCTCCATCAGTTTGCCATTAGCATTGGACATGCTTGTAGGCCACAACCTATTTACTCACAATCAGTGTTTGACAAACATTTTCCTACGTCAAAGCGTTTTTTTTTTTAATTGTTGGTGACGTTTGTTGGCGTATTTGTGTGTAAACCTCCACCATGTGTATTGTGTTTGTGCCTTGTCTTGTTTTTTTGTGCTGTTCTATCTGTGTGAGACTAACGAGCTGGTGTCTGGGTCTTGTGTTCCCTTCCCTCCAGCCGTCTGTGAGAGGCAGTGCCAGAATGGTGGGCGCTGCATCGGGCCGAACCGGTGCGCCTGTGTCTACGGCTTCACTGGGCCCCAGTGTGAGAGAGGTAAGGGAGAAGCTCTGTGTGGAAAGTCTGTCTCACTGTTATGTCTGCGAGGGGATGGAGTGTGTGTGTGTGTGTGTGTGTGTGTGTGTGTGTGTGTGTGTGTGTGTGTGTGTGTGTGTGTGTGTGTGTGTGTGTGTGTGTGTGTGTGTGTGTGTGTGTGTGTGTGTGTGGGCGTGTGTGTGAAGGGGCGTATGGTTGGGGTGGGTGAGGGGTTTCTGGTCTTTCGTTGCTGTTGCCTGGACCATGTCACGTGGGACTGCCGACTGCCTGCCTGCCCCTCTCTGTATCTTCATGAAGGAAGTGACTAACTCAGAAAAGGGGTGGGGGGCAGGGGGGAGGCAGGGAGGGAGAAAAGAGAGAAAAAGAAAGGAAGGGAGAGGAAGCTGGATCATGAGAAAGAAGTAGGGATAAAGTAGTGAGAGATGTTAGTCTCCCTCTCTCTCTCTTTCTCTGTGTGTGTGTGTGTGTGTGTGTGTGTATGCAAGAGAAAGAGAGAGAGAGAGAAAGAAATGAGACAGAGGGAGAAGTATAGGCAGGGCCACGTGATAGAGCCTCTTCTATTTCCTCTCATTTCCAAAACATGTGCGCCGGACTCTTACCATCTGCACCTCTGTACCTGCTTCAGTGCTTTTACTCGTGTAGCCATCCAGCACTCAAGTCCCTCTCAGCTGCCTGATGGAGCCACTGATGGAAAGCAAATGTGTCTTTTATTCCTGTTTTTGAGAGAGAGCGAGAGAGAGATTTGTGTTAAAGATGTCACTTTTTGTTGATACGTGGTGACTGTTCCCCAATCAGAAAAAGAGTCTGCATGCGTTTTTGGTAGTTAAAATGGAAAATGACTTGACGCGTTGGAAAGAAGCTGGCTTCATTTGCACACTACAATTTATTTGTCTGCTAATGAATTCCTCAATTGATTTGGCCGTCTTGGGAGCACAGATGATGCTCGTCTTGGTGCATGAGGAGTTTGGGAGAGACTGACAAGTTTAGGAGATTCATCAGATGTATCACATAACCCCCCAACACACACACACACTCACTCACTCACTCACTCGCCCCCCTGCCATCTCAAAACCCTATTCCCTCCACCACCTCCCTAGACTAAGCCCCTGGACAGGGAGTCTTTTCCTCAACCCCACGGCGCAACCCCAGCCTAGCAAATCACAGAGGGACGCCATGCAGACATCTTGCTGGCCCTCCCTGGTTGTGCGGACACAGTCCCAGGTGCTGCTGCTGGGTTCTATGTCAGCTCTGGGAGCCTCTGGGGTACCTCTGGGAAAGATATCAGACAGCAGACGCACACGCGCACACACACACACATCACGAGGAGATGGAACCGACCAAGAACAATAAGCACTTGGTTCCAAGACGAGTGGGATGATTGGATGTGGGTGTGTGGAGAGGTTTATCTAGTTTCCTTTAACTTGTCTGATGAAACACGCTGAAATGTGTATACCGGTACGTAGGCAGAGTCGTATTGGTCATGCTGTGTACTCTGACAAAACCATATTCCTGTGAGATTGCTGATACAACCCATCCTGGGTCAATTCAGGGCGGATCTGTTCAAATGGACATCATGCATGGGCTGTATGTAGACGGATATGATTGAAACTCGTTCTGTAACATCAGTAAGGTCAGTTGCAGGACCCTTGCGTAAAGCTCTCGCCCTCTCACTCCCCCTGGACCGTCACCTGTTCGCTCACACACTTCACTTTCATTCTCCCTAGTTACCGTTGCCAAGCAGTCTGTTATGTGTTGTGCTGGTCTGTCATATGTTCACTTTTTAAATAGAGGGCCCCCATTTTGACAACCTGATTTAGAGGTCTTGAATAGGTAGTTTTGGAAAAAGGGAGAGAAAAAACCTGGACAGGCCTTGAAAAAGTAAACGTTTCCCTCCAACTGTCACTGAAACCCCCCTCTAATCAGAACAGAGAGGGGGGGCGAGGAATGTGTTTCAAGTCGCTGGGTCCAGCTGATTAAATCACCAGTTCGGGGGACCTGCGTTTCGACATGAGACCAGACCACTGACAGCTGTGTGTCTTGACGTGTCATCGAGGATGTCACAGTTTGTCGCGCAGCAGAAGAAACTGCTTTGCCACCACTCATTAGTAGAAAGGCTGCTGATGTGTGGGTTATGCTGGGGAAGGGGCTAGTGGCCTGACAGGCGGTAATCTTTTCAAGGGTGTGTCTGTTTCTATGTGCAGAGAGACCTAGGAGTTTTACTGTCAGGGTGCTTTTTTCCTGGTTGGTGTCATCATGGAAACAAAAGAGTTTATGTTGGAAATGTTTTGTCATGTAAACAGAGCTCATTTCATGTGCTCAGTTCATGTATTGATCAAATTTGCGTGTACTTCCCCAGTTCCCTTTTAACTCCAGGGGACATTTCCCAATTAGCAGGCACTTGGCACTTCTCCGCAGATTCTGCCACTTCCTGAAATGGGTGTGTTTGAAACCGCCAAGCGTTTCACCGAGTGAAAATTCCATCGGTGGTGAAGATGAATTGACGAATCAAAGGCAGCCAGTCAGTCAGTCCATCTCGCTGTAGAGGGAGGTCAGTGGAGGCGGTGGGTTGGCGTGGGCTGGACTAGATAAAGGATAGGGGCTGGGAGGGGAAGACTCTCTTGCCTTATGAGTGCACCGCGAGCCGAAGCACATGGCTGGTCAGTAATGTGGAACACATGTGTAACGTGCCTGAACGAAGATGGAGAGAGTCTATCCGTGTGGAGGAGAGATAGAGGAGAGGAACGGAGCACTCAGGGTAGTTGGTCCAGCCAGCTAGCCAGTGAGCTTGAGCTTCGGGCTGACCAGACTCATTTCCTCCCCAGTCTCTGCCCATCGCAGGGCCCTGCTCATGATGGAGTCGTCTGGAGATCCAGATCCAGTGTCTTTAGAAGGCCTCAGTTTGAGGACTTTGTCGAGTGTCACAGACACTACTTTGTGTGCTGATCCTACACAGAGTTCATATAAGTTCTGCTTAATTGAGCGAGGTGTTTTTTCCATCACCATTGGCAGAGAATGTATTTCCCATCATTACAGTATAAATAGCAGCATTGGTAAGCGCTGGATGTATTTGTTGTATTGCGGAGATGCGGGAAATTGTTGATTGGCCCTAGTGTCAATGACAGGAAGTAATCAGTATATGTTCTGCATCTCTCAGGGTGAATGATTTGTACACTGATGCTGCACTAGTTTTGGGACTTTGTGAGTTCCAATTGTTTATGTCTCAAGATACTGTATACTTTACAGCTTTGCGACAGAGACTGTAGCGACTTTAAACCAGTCAGAAAAAATGTCCTTTTAACTAATACATCACCCCGTTTATGCAAACTGTGGTCCCAACTTTACCATGTGATGATATTTATAGATGATCAAAGTAGCACAGAAACAGCGTGTTGTTGATTGCTGGCACAATGTACAGTTCATCTTAAGTAGCAGTAAACATACAGAGTGGTGAATGTGCAATGAAGTCTTTGCAATTAATTCCCCTTGTGATGCAACAAATGGAAATTAAATGAAAGGCAAATGTCTGTTGGCATCAACAAACCATGAATCAAATCAGTGCAATTATATAATGCAAAAGCCTTTGGCTATGCTGTGTTTACACAAAATAAATAGGGATAATGGTGGGATCTTTTATTGTTGAAATGATCCTTCTGTTTGTCTGATGCTGCTGTTGCTTGAATCCTGTTGCTTCTATGTGAAAAGCAAGTGATTGTAGGCGGTTATAATGTAACTCAACCCTAAACAGTGGAGGGAATAGTAAATGACTGCGATTTCAGAGCTCTGAGCGAGCCATGTTTTGCTAAATTTAGGTCGGCTTGCAGCCGGATGAGACGAACTGTTTGTGCTTGTGTGTCAGAATGGCCTTTCTCGCATGTCTGTGACAGATTGAGGATGATGTAGCTCTCTGTTTTTTTTAGCCTTGACTCTCCTAACGCTAACCCTGAGGAAAAAGTGGTGAAGACGCATCCCAGCTCCACCCAGACATAGATCTTGTGTTCCATCGGTGGGACTTTTCTCTTGCTTCTGTCATTTCTTTCTTTGCACTATGTCAAATTCACTTCAGACAACACCCGCTAGTCAGACAATGATTCATGATTGCCTTCTGATTGCCTGTTATTGGTGGTTGGCTTCTCTTGTTTCACTAAAGCAATATTTCCCATCCAATTTAGTCATTCTTATGTAGAACGGATAGAAGTTTGACAACTTCTCTAAGGAATCTCTTTAAATGCAGATATGTGTTGATATTTAAGTCCCATTCATTCTTTTTTATAACAATGTCACCATTGACTAAATAGCTTTGACATGATATTCACTAGGCTACTCCCCCATGCTGCTGCTTCTACTGACTTTGACAGGCTTTTTTACCGAGTTGCAGTTTTGCTCAACATCACAGCAGTGGTTCCAATAACATTTGTGTAGCATTAGCCATGGGTGTCTGACACTGTGATATTAGGCCTTGGAAAGTACTAACTTGTTTTAATGACAGAAAAAAAACCCTGCTGAAAGCTAACATTGATTCATAGTGATGCCCACCCCTTGTCTTCAAGAGGTTGCTTTGCGGATAGATTCAATAACCAGATGTCAAAAACAAAAATATTGAACCAAATCATTCCACAGAAACAAACCATGATGGATGAAGGTATACCCTTTCAAAACATATGCCCCACATTCCTTTATGTACCCTCACCTAGTGTTATATAAAGAAATATTGACAGTGGTCCTTTGATGGGAAAGACTGTAAGATGTGGGCCACACAAGTGTGCCTCTGAGGGATCGAAATCCTCCCAGTGTTCACTTTTCATCTAGAAAGTTCCTTTTTCCTATTAAAGGCTCTTAAGTGCTTTAGGGTTGAAGTCTTTAGCTCTAAAGTCTGGACAGTAATAATGAAGTGGGTTACAGGGAGATCCCATGCATCCAATCCTTTGCTATATTAGTGTGGAGGCCACAGAGTACTTTGCCAGGGGTATCGTGGCATATTAGTTGTATGGTGTAGGTTAAAATAGTCATTTGGGTCATGGTCAAGGATGGGATTTGATTGTTTAAAATGACCATGACTACAGACTACTTTTGGACAGTGTGTTCCTGACCCTAGCACAGATGCATAGCATGATGAAACCTAAAATTGGCTCTAGGCCTACTGTGCCACACATTTCTCTTGTTGCATAGCCTACCTCAGAGCTGCTCTGAAAGATCTCCTCCTGGTTGTTCTTACTGAAATGTGAATGAACAGACATAGAAGGCTGGATTTGCCAAATGGATGCATAACCCCCAAGCAGAGCCTATATTTAGCATTGTGCTCTTCCATCATTTCTAGGCTACTATTCTGCCACTCTCACTACATCTTTGTCAATACTGTTAGCCTAACCACAGACCCAACTCGCTCTCCACTAATCCGCTCTAATCTTTAGCCGCCGTCTCTTCCATCTTCTGAAGGGCTCACATCCTGTCTTGACCGTCACATTGACGCGCACCACCAAACGTGGGGTCTCTGCGTGTCTTCTGTAAATGTTTATACCCAAGTTTTAAAAGCGACCGCGGAGAGCGACACAGACGGCGCTGCACGGCTGTGCCTCTCTGCAGCTGTATTTACCGTTTTGCTTAGCAATTTACAACAGTCGCCGCAGATGTGCACGTTTTTGGCGAGGCTAGCTTTTTACGAGGGTTTACTCACTGAGGCCACAGGGATGATCCGCTCAAGGAGCTGAGGCACGGTTCAGTTAGGATGAGAGAGAGGGGGGGGGATTCCACTGTACAAGCAAAGAGCCAGTCCAAAGGGGGGTATTCTAGGGTCCTAGGAATGGCGGGAATGATTTCTTAACTGCGAGCAATAATGCTCGTCACTACACTAAATCCGACTGCTTACATGCTTATTTGGAGTTTCATGATGTGTTTGTGGTGCTTTCCCCCGGCTGCAGCCAGAGGCTTTTAAGTCAAATATTTATTCGCTCAAGTGGATACTCGGTGTTTGAAGGTCTCCTTTTGAGCGAGACGTTCATCTGAATGAGGTGTTTTGCTTCAAAATTGACTTCACATGCTGACTTTTCTGTTTTGTTTTTGTTGCTAAGTTATAAAAAATTGGCTTTTAAATTCTGATTTTGGAGTCAGCATAACTCTCGTCTAGTCAGAATTTATTTGGTCTGGCTAGAACACAAAACAATCACTCGTAGGGCAATCTTTCAATTGTAATCGATCCATATTGGAAATTGTTCACCTCATTCTCGCACTTTCAGACACTTCTTTGGATGCCAAAATATGATATTTTCCTCTGTCTTCATGAACTTTATGTGTTATAAAAGGGGTCACCATGTTCTCACATAATGCTTCCTATTCTCAGACAAAATGATAGGTCCTTAATCAATCATTTCTAATTCTTGTGTTAGACATTATGAATACTCACTCAAAGTGTAAAAGTTGAACTCCAGTGTCCAGTAAAGCCACCCACTTACCTACGGCTTTTGATTCTGTTGCCCTACAGACTACCGTACAGGGCCCTGCTTTACCCAGGTCAACAACCAGATGTGCCAGGGCCAGGTGAGTGGTATCGTCTGCACCAAGACGTTGTGCTGTGCCACCGTGGGCCAAGCCTGGGGCCACCCCTGTGAGATGTGCCCAGCCCAGCCCCAGCCCTGCCGCCGTGGCTTCATTCCCAACATCCGCACCGGGGCATGCCAGGGTACGTGCCACCAACCATATCTCTCCCATATGTTGGAACAACACATGCTGATAATGTAAAATAACTTCTTCTTGTTGCAATGTTTGCACTAATCCTTCAAGAATGAAATTAGTCCCTCAAACCATTTTTATGTAAATGTTATGTAGCTCTTACTCAAAAGCAATATCATCACCTACTATCATCCTGATAGTTTCTATAAGCATAACATAATAATGTAGTACAATGCATTTGTAATACTCCACTGTTACATACTGTAGTTTTTGGCTTCCATGCTTTTCACCGAGGAGCCAAGGTCAGCTGACCTTTCACTATGTTCGATATGCCAAACTTTAACAGGGATAGATTCTAATTGGAAGGATTACTTGAATTCATGCAGTTGTTTCCAACTTTCCAAAATACATCACTTTGACAAAACCTTATCCAACCTAGGTAGACTCTTAGTCAAATATGCATCATAAATGATGTCCAAAACAGTCATTCCTGGTGAACTTTCCAAATGCAATGTTGTGTTTCGTTCCAAACAGCAGCCCTTATACCCAGCTCCAATGTATAATAAGTTAGCAAGGCATGTTGAATAACATTCATTGAATAAAATCACATTGATATCTTTATATTTTTTGCACAGCAGTTTTATGCAAATTGAAGAAACACACACTCTGTGGCAATGCCTTATCCCTCACTTTTTTTGGATTTTCTATGCGGTGATTAATGGCCATTGCACATTGGTGCACTTCGCTTTCAACATTTGATTACTCAGATTCCATTGGTATCAATACAATCCTGTACACCACCGAAAGTGTCTCATGTCACACTCAGGTTTGCACTTATATGCGGTGCGCTTATGAGCCACAGCAGTGCATCGTCCATCCAGATACTTGTGGATACTTCAGTAGCCGCGTTTGTCCCCTCGCGACCCTGCGGCGTTTGCTCTCATCCCGTATGCATTCCCCACGCTGGAGCCAGAGGGACAGGAAGTAAGCGAGGGGAGATTCAAAGAGGGCGGGCGGAATAATACAGCCGCTCAGCTCCCCGAGTCGGGTCGAGCCCCAGCTCCAGACAAAAGGGGAAGTGGAGCAGACATCCGTCCCGGTGCCATCAAGAACGTCTCAGAATCAGGGATCAGAGCAGCGAGCCGAGAAACTGGGCAGGAAGACGTGAGGCAGCCATTAGGACCTGGCGGGCGGGTGGGCGTGTGGGCGGGCGGGCAGCACGCAGCGTGCTCCCCTTTCCTGTGAAGGGAGATGTGGAATTTGTGTTTAATACACCAGTGGTGTGTATGTGTGGGCCAGTGCCCGGCATATGGGCTGGCCGAGGAAACCTGAAGTGTGTCTGGGCTGTCAAGGCCTCTCATGGCAGAGTCTTCCTGACATGCCCGACTGCTGAGATGCCAAGGAGAAGAGGAGGAGGAAGAGGAAAGGGGGCTGATTTTATTGGAGCTTCTAGGACATGCAGTACGATGATGGGATTGGACGCTGTCAGATTTAACCAGTCATTTGTTTTGCATCATAGCAACACTGTTGTGTGGAAGACAAAAAAAAATCACAAAAGACTAAACATTAAGACTAAAACATTAAGACCGGTGGAATGCAAATATTTCATAACAACATCACCAACACAATCACATACAAGGAAGCAAGGACAAACAAGAGATTAAGAAGGAGTATAAAGGGGAAAACAAGATTAAATCTATGGGGTCGTTGTCTGTCTAACAGTTCCCACTCAGTCACCAATCAGAGCTGGCCTCCCCCCTCTGTCACAGACAGAGCAGATGCTTGAGAATGGTATGACTGATTTCCCCCACATTCCCCTTTGATCTTTCATCACTGACATGGTAGTGTGTGTGTGTGTGTGTGTGTGTGTGTGTGTGTGTGTGTGAGATGGGTGGTTGGCCTTTCTTGGCTGGGGGGACAGCTTTGTCTTGACTGATAAGGACTTTGTGAGCAGTCCATATTTTCTTGTCTTGGTATAAGCCTTATAACTTTCTCTAAGGTTGTTATTTGGGACTGTGTGCTTGTTGTATTTGTATATTTCAGTGCTGGTGATAATGTTGCCCCTGAGACTGTTTCTCTTACTTTTCACTATCAAACTGGGAGAATAGAATGATTCCATTTCCTGCAACTTAAGTGTTTCCCTAACTTTATTCAACAAGAACTTCATTCAGAACTTCACCCTAATCTATAGCAATCTGTTGACAGGATTAAATGACATGTTACCATATAGAGTTCTCGCAATTTCACACTGCCACACTGACCTGGTTTCAATTATTCTGGACGGCAAACACAAATATAATTGTTGTTGTTGGACGCACTTCTGTGCAGGCGCGTCACCATCACAGACAAACGGCATTTTGTTTGTGGCCTAATTAAGCCCCTGAAAAGCACATCACATCAAACCACTCCTCAGCGAACAAGCTGTAATGCCCTTGGGATGAGAAAACGACAAACACTGAGGCGCTTTCCAGCCGAGCAAAACGCCCCAATCAGTTCAAGACGGCGTCGATTTCTTTTCCCCAATTCTTTATCTTCTCTATGGAGTGTGTTACTGGAAACATTGACGGACTGTAAAGAAGGGACTCTCCCTCCTTTTTCTCCCTGTTCTCTGTTCCCTATTTCCTATCTGTCTCTCTTTCTGTCTCTCTCTCACTCACTCACACACAAATCACACACACACACACACACATCATCACATCACACAGGCACGCACACGCATACATGTGCATGCACTACTTCTGGCTCTTAATACGCTGTTTTTTTTTTTCTCATACTGCTTCCTCCTTCCCTCACTCTCTCTTTTTCCCCCTTTCGATCTCTCTCTCTACTGCCTCTCCAGTCCCCTCACTGCCAGTGAGAAAGAGACTGACCAGATCTCTGATACCCCCCATACAGTCCAGCTGGCAGTCCCTCCAGTGGAGAGAGTAGATGGCGGCTACACAGCGCTGCCGTCAGCATGCTGGAGCAATTTATCAAAGCTCAAACTTGTCTGGAAAGCCACTTTTTTTTTAATCCGCTGCCAGGCCTTATCACCGAAAAAACTGGCACCATTTCACCATCTGGAATAACTTTGGGGTAATCTTTAGCATATTGGTGAGGGTTGACAAACAACACACAACACAGGCTGGGGATCTGACGAGCTTTATTTACCTCTTAATTAGTGCTCAGGTGTAGCCATTCGGGCACGTTTCCTGCCTGAGTGAAATCACTGTTTGGCCAGACACACAGGATGTGACCAACCTCATTTTTTCTTTTTCATCAGGAAAAAGAATAATTAGGTACACAATTAAACGTCTTAATTTTTATTTTTGGAAGTTGAAGAGAAGTATGAATGTAGTCTTCTGTTGTGGTTGTGGCTGACCAGCTTTTTAGAGAATGAATGTCTTGTAATCGTGTGTATGAACCATAGATAGGCGTATTCCAATGTTCACTTCTGCCAAATTGAAGTCTTGCCATTGAGAACTCAACTGACCCCGTTTCTGCTATTTTGGTACAATAAATGAGTAGGGTCTTTGGTCAGAGCCAGGCTGCTGATGTAATGTTAGTATGTATAATAGTGATATTTTTCACTGCTGTCTAATTCAAAATGTGTGATTATTTAGTGCTAATGAGAGTACCCGTTGATAAGAATATACTAGAAGCCCCCATAAGTCACAGTTATCAGACGTAGTTAGACGGTGAGAACTGACTCCATGTTTAATTTCATGATATAAAGGAATGAGAGGTAGTGAGGAAAGAGAATGACTTTTCTCATACCAGTACAATATAATAGAGGTCGAGAGTGGAGAGGGAAAACCCTTTAATTTCAAAAAGAGGGACAGTCAGTGAGTTTATGACTTATTATAAAATGAGAAGATTTTGAAGTATGTTAAAGTTGCTTAAATTAAAAATAAATCACAATATGTCAGAACCACACAAATAGCCTGAATGTAGCACTGGAGCTCTGGGTGTTACATGCTGTGGTAATACCGCATTTTAGAAATTCCAAAAGAGAAAATTAAATCAAAAGAGCGAGAGAAAGAGAGAGAGAGAGAGGATGAGAGGGGCAGTCACAGGAGGAATGGTGTAACCCTGTGTGCCTTTTGATTGGCCGTATGTGCGTGCATACCGGTATGTGTGTAGGTGCATACATGCGTGTGTCTGTCTGTGTGTGTGTGTGTGTGTTTGTGTGTGTGAGAGAGAGAGAGAGAGAGAGAGAGAGAGAATGGCATTGGGCGTCATGGTTGCCAGGTCTGTGGGGTGAAGCTGAGTAAGAGATAGCACTTACTTGTGCACCCCCCCCCTCCCCCTACTGAGGTCTGTCCTGTTAGCGTTAGTGCTGCTCCTGTGCTGTGTTCCAGCGCATGTGGACGTCCATGAAATCTAAATATTTTCATCCACAAATAACCGGGATGGAAAACTAGAGACCTTCTTTGTTTTACTTTCAGGGAAGCTCAGATTCACATGCATTAAGCATGCCTTTCAATTTAACACACATTTTTTTCTCTCTCTCTCTCTCTCTCTCTCTCTCTCACACACGCACAAACACATGCACACACACACACACGCACAAACACATGCACACTCACACACACCAACACATGCACACACACACACACACACACACACACACACACACACACACACACACACACACACACACTTCCCCAACCCACTCTTTCTCTCTTTCTTGTTTCTTCTCTCTTTCTCTCCCTTCTCCCTTTCTCTCCTTGGCTCTGTTTCTCCACCCTCCTACAGTCGGTCACACAAGGGGCCCTTCATTCCTCCGGGGTGTGGGCTGAGGGAGGATATATTAAAGCCCCTGTGAATGCTGCTTCTGTCCCCCGTCATATTGTCACTGTGGAGTGCCGGCTCCCTCTTTAAGTGGTGTCGGCCAAAAAAGGCCTTCTTCAGGAGAGGAGGGAAAAGCCATGGCATGGCCCCTGTCCACAGGGACACAGGAAGTCACGCAGCCCACTGGATCACACTCCACACACACAAACACACACACACACACACACACACACACACACACACACACACAATGCCACCACAGAGAAAGACAACCGAGAACTTGAGATCCAGCCATGTATAATGGCGTTTATTAGCAAGCCACATAAAAGCAAGGGGTGTGATAACAGAACGGCGTTACTGCTGGATTGGTTGAACATCGAGGTCCAGGTGTTTGTGTGAAACAAAGCAGTGATTTGCTGGTTATGAGTGAACTGCCTCTGTTAAATTTAGCAGCTCTCCACTCTTGTTTTATGTGCTTGGCAGGCCCGGCGAAGGAGAAGTAGAATTTTCCTACGCAGAGGCTGTTAAAATCATGAGCGTAATAGCAAAACGTAAGAGGAAAGCAAAAGTTTTTGATGGTTTATTTTAAAAGGCAAAACAGGCTCATTTACACCCTACACTGAAGCAAATGTTGCAGTCACTGTAGCTTTCTTTGCCATCCGTGTCTGTATTTATGTCACTTCGCTGACCGCTGTTGTGACATTAATGCTGCTGGCGCTAGCTTCCAGATGTTGTTGTGATTGTTTATACGATCTTGTCTTTGTGTGCCCAGATGTTGACGAGTGCCAGGCCATTCCAGGGCTGTGCCAAGGAGGCAACTGCATTAACACCGTGGGCTCATATGAGTGCAAGTGCCCAGCTGGTCATCGTCAGAACGAAGCCAATCAGAAGTGTGAAGGTGAGTGATCCAGAAGTAATATTTCATGGTTACTTCAATGGCAGGCAGTTGTAGAGGTGTAAATTCACCTGGGACAGGTGTAGGCTTAATATAAACTCTAGTGAACATCTGGGTGATGTATCCATTTATATACATCTATGGAAATATGAGGGTTACCAATATGAATATATGATAACAGTCAAGACGAGGTGTTTACTGGCATGGTTTAGAGCTGAGCACAGATGGTTATGGTAATGTGGTCATTTTCCATTTCTAGAACATCCCCTAACCAGATTGTTCATATAACAGTAATGAGCATGTTGATGGTGACATAATCAAGGTGCTATTGAGATCAAAGTAAACAAAGAATACCAGCCATGCAATGACAAGCTGTCATTTTAATGAGGTTTAAATCAGATTAAGTCCAAACAAACTGGTCACCATCTCCACGTTGCTAGGATATGGCTGATGTTACCTGTGGGGAATGCACTGCTAAATCTTTCGAGGGGTGAAGAAGGGCTTTGAATGAGTATGTTGGTTTCATACACACAGCTGTCTGCTGACAGATGGTGGGTGTTAGGACCTGCTTTTTGGACTGTTATTAAAGGCATGGGAAAAAGCACCTGAAACACACACACGCATGCACGCACGCACGCACACACACACAGACAGATGCACGCACGCACGCAGACACACATACACACACAGACACACACACACACACTTACACAAATATAATTTTATGGTAGAAGTGGAGCATAGCACAAAATCAAAACCACCGGTCCAATCAAGAAAACAAAACTGATCCTTGAAAACGGAATGAAACATTAAATGGAATTAGCCTACTTTGACTAATTATCAATTACCTGTCCCAGTGAAAAGCAGGTGAGTAGAGATCATCAAACTGATATTAAGACAGGTGGGAAATTTAATTTCTGCCAGAGCTAAATTCAGCTCATTTCACCCTGAGGCCCAGATATGACTAAACCATCAGCATCACTTGTTCTGTTCAGACACTGACACGTCAGTGGTCGAGTGAAACAGCTTAGCCACATTCCTCTTAGCAGAAGCCTGTCATTTCAAAATTTTCTCTCACGCCAAACAGACAGCCCCACACCCAGATTTACTGTCTGTCTTCGCCCAGGTCTGGAAAGCTCTGCACTGTCTAAAATAACCAGGTCTCACACCTCCTGAAGCAGTCTTCTTGAACACTTCTGTTTGCCTGGCTAATTTCTAACTGCAATAATACCCCCTGCTAGCGTTAGCATCCATTATTAAGTCTAGTGTTTCCTTTCACTGGAATTTCACCCCTCTTGCTTCAGGGGGGGTCAATTTGCCAGACCAGACCGCACAATCCACCTGAAAATGACGTAATTATAAACAATTATCCCAATGTCTTTACCTTGTGACTCAGTGGTTTGTCACATGCTAATTACAACCAAACTACCCAGTGTTTGGGCTGCTAGCGCTAATCAGGTGAGTAATCTTAGGCCCCTAAGGCTATCCGTAGAGTGACTTGTGGGCCAGTTGAGGGTGAAGTTAGGGTACATTGGTGTGGTTTGAGCAAGCAAAGTAATGCCTTTGCTGTTGCATGCAGTTTTTTCTAGTAGATTTTCTGTTTTAGCCATTATTTTGTCAAATATTCCCATTATAATACCACTGTCTCTTTACTGATTTTATTCACCTACAGTA
Organism: Alosa alosa; assembly: GCF_017589495.1. Classification (NCBI taxonomy): domain Eukaryota; kingdom Metazoa; phylum Chordata; class Actinopteri; order Clupeiformes; family Clupeidae; genus Alosa; species Alosa alosa. The sequence goes on along the minus strand of NC_063200.1, from coordinate 23,405,754 downwards.
CCCATAATGTCATATGCTACTGGGTGTAGCCTACTCCTATCGAAAGGAATAACATTTTAGGTCTGAAACTCAAAGTAAGGGTAATTTATCCTGAGTGATACAAACAGAACACTGGACTTGAACATGAAACACAAATTGTGTCATTAAAGTCATTAATCCCTAATCCCCTCTCTGACTAACATCTCCACAAACCAGACTGAGTCAGCATTACATCAGTTCAGATCTGTTTGATAAGAACAGTGCATTATTTGTGGTTTTCTCTCAGTTTCGCACTCTGAAAGGCATTTCTCTTTTCTTTCGTTTCGGAGAAAATCCAGAGAGTGGCTAGTGTAGCCTGTGGAGTTTACACAGCATACACACACACACACACACACACACAAACACACACACACACACACACACACACACACACACACACACACACACACACACACACACACACACACACACACACACACACACAGACTCGCACATTGAGTCCACTGTTCCACTAAGCAGGAGGTAAGACACTGTAAAAGGAAGCATTTACTCAGCACTCAGGCCAATGCTCCACCATCACCTACCTGATACTCCTCTCACATCTCCATGCGAAAGGCAAAGATGGATTAAATATATCCCGTGCACAAATGGCCTATTGCATTACATTTTAGTGGGTATGCAATTTGTGAGCATTATATCTTGTTTTACAGTGGCAAGAAACAACTTTGTTTATGTAGTATTTCACACAGGTATGTCCCTTGGGGCAGCCGTGGCCTACTGGTTAGCGCTTCGGACTTGTTACCGGAGGGTTGCCGGTTCAAACCCCGACCAGTAGGCATGGCTGAAGTGCCCTTGAGCAAGGCACCTAACCCCTCACTGCTCCCCGGGCGCCGCTGTTGTTGCAGGCAGCTCACTGCGCCCTGATTAGTGTGTGCTTCACCTCACTGTGTGTTCACTGTGTGCTGAGTGTGTTTCACTAATTCACGGATTGGGATAAATGCAGAGACCAAATTTCCCTCACGAGATCAAAAGAGTATATATACTTATACTTATACTTATACTTATACTTATACTTATACTTATACATACAACCTCGACACTAGGTATGCCATGTTGAGGTATTTGACACTTCATAAAACACCGTTTTTCAAAAACACTCTTTCACAATGATGACATGAGTTACAGTCAGCATGAATGACCGCATGAAGTGTCTCCATGGAAACTTAGCTTGTAATTTATGTAGGCAAACAGACTGCCAAGGGCCAAGTGGCCAAGTGAATTTTGTAGCCTAATAAATAAACATGTACAGTAGTCACTTCAGGATTTTAAAACGGCCTACCTTAAAGAGAGTAAAATAGCAGTATCTCAGTAACCAAGATAAGTGTTTATTTTTGTATGTGCCATCTTTTGTGTTTTTGTGATCAGTTGATTCATACATTAATTAGATTAAATTTGTTTTAAATTACAGTACGCATCAACCCTAACTAATTTTTGTGGAACAAGCTGATTTTTGTCTTCTTGAATGTTTTATGGCGTTAAACGCGAATCCATCTGACACCAGTCTGCTGTGTGTTTGTTTTGGCCAGATGTGGACGAGTGTGCCATCATCCCACGCACGTGTGATGGCGGCCGGTGCGTGAACACCGTGGGCAGCTACACCTGTGTGTGCCCTGCCGACCTGGTGCCCTCTGCGGACAAGACCCGCTGCCTAGGTAAGTCCGTCTGCTGCAACTCCCATTTCCTTCTGTGACCAGGAAAAAGAGCACAGCAGACAGTGCAGCAGTGTCCGTATCAAAGGAATTTCAGTGGGTGTCTGAGAAATATTTTTATGGACAGCTGGCACTGAAAGACGTGCACGGACAGACGACTATCCTCAGCCTGAACCCGGGGACGGCAGTCCATCTTCCATCAGCTTAATAATCAGAACCGAAGTGCGTTATGCTGTCTAAACAAGCAGTTTAGTTCCTCGGTGTTCACAGTTGAGCAGTTCAGCAGTTCCGTGCGTTTGATAAGTGACAGGACAGGCCTGCAGCCTGTTTCTCTATCTACAATGCAAAGGTGGCATTCTTTCGGTATCTATTTGACACTTCAGTGCCAATCAGGGTTAGTATTTTTCCGTTGCAGTCAAATAAACTGTGGTTTGTCAGGGAGCAGATAAGGTAATTGTCAGTCTGGGACCGGCTGCAGATAGAGAGCATGGGGTGCATGTTTGGTTTGTCGGTTCCCCCTGTTGTTTCAGGTGCAATGCTGGCCTCATGACTGGGTTGTGCTGAGGGAGCAGCATGCAAACTCATCTGCAGAGCTCGGCTAATTAAATTCTATACAAACACTCTGTGGAAAGAGCTTCTTTGTTTCATTCATTCATTCATTCAACACCCGGTATATAGTCAAAAGGTCCCCTGCCTATTTAGTTTCAGTCTTTCCTTTTTTCCTTGTCATTGAATGGTATAGTAAGGTTGATGTTGGACCAGATATTTTCATAATCAGGCTTTATGTGTCAGGCCTTCGATTTGCTTAGCGCTTACAAAAGTATCGTATATATGTGCCTTTGAACATTTTATTGTTTTTTATTACTATTATACTTATTTGTTAGCATATAAGGTATGTTCACCTTAGGTTACCAAATTGTTTCCACTAAATGGTCAAAGTTCACTCACCTCTTTCTCACCAAGGATGCTAGGAATTTCAGACGTGACCCAAATAGCTGCCTTGGTGTAGGATAGCAGAGAGAAAAAGGGAGTGTGGTGGGGGCGAGAGTGTGTGAAACCAGGTATCCCACCTCCAACCAGATAGCCATTTGGTAATGTGTGGTTTTGGGTAAACCCAGGTATCCCACCTCCCACCAGGTATCCATTTGGTAACTTGTGTTTTGTTGGATGTCCGCCCCTTAATCTGTTTTCCCTGCTCTGTCTCTTCCCCAAACTCTCCCTTAGCCCTCTGGCCTTTCATGTAGATTAGAAGCCTGGCAGGGGACCCTGCTCTGCGTGTGTGTATGTGTGTGCGCGTGCATGCGTGTGTGTGTGTGTGTGTGGTGTGTGTGTGTGTCTGGAGTTGGGGCAATTACAGACCAGCTCTCCAAGGTTTTACTGCCGGTCCCCTCATGCTGCTGCTGGGGCGGAAGCAAGCCTGGACAGGTGCAGAATGCTCTTCCCTCAAAATAGAGGAGAGACGAGAGACGAAGGGGAAGAGAGAGAGAAAGAGAGAGAGAGGGAGAAAGACACAGCAGGAAAAGAAAGAGAGAAAGAGTAAGAAAAAAGC
>NC_063200.1:23395017-23397517 GCF_017589495.1 Alosa alosa | reverse complement strand
CAACTTTCAACATATGTAACACTTCTAAACATCAGCTCCACTACAACCCCCATCCCCACCTGCCCATAGCGACCTCAGCTGCACCCAGCAGCTGCACAATATCTCCTATAAATAGCCAGCAGCGCTCTGCTCGTACGCAGCAGATCCGACCAGTGCCTGTGTGTGTGTGTGTGTCAGGCTGGTAAATGATGGCCTGCTCTCCTTCTCTCCTCTCCTCTCTCCTCCTCTCCTCTCCACCCTGCTGTGTGTCTTGGTTATGTCAGCCATGCTCTGGCTGGCTGGCAGGCAGGCAGGCAGGCAGGCAGGCAGGCGGGTGGGTGATGGAGAAGGGCCCCTGGCACGTTACCCATTTCCCCTGTTGGCACACGCCCCAGAACTCTGGAGCTCACGGGATGGAGGGCAGGTTGGCTGATGGCACAGGCAGACGGGCAGACAGGCAGGCGGGCGAGCGGGCAGGCCAGGCCACTCACCCGCCCACCCACCTGCCCTTCCCCTCGCCCCCTCCGTGGCACACGATCACTTCGCCTCGCCCCTCTGACCTATTTTCCCCTTCCATTGTGCTGCCATCCCCATGATCTGATTTAGGGGCCGCTTAATAAATGTGCACCGCTGCTGTGGTGCCCGACAGGTCCTGGATCAGTTCTGTTTTGGGCGGTAATGCAGGATAATGGGCTGGAATTGCATCAGCAGTATCAGATATAAATAATCAGAAACATGTAAGGCAATGGAATGGTGACTGGAGTTCCTGTCAATTAGATTCCAACAGATTAACCTATAAAAATCCATGCAAACTCAGTCCAGCCATTTTTAATCACCCATTTTAGTCCCATATAAAGACAAAGGGAATTCCATTCAGTAAATTGAAATTACATTCAATGCAACGTCATGTAATTTGATTTGCTTCAGTGGCATCACACTTGACATTTTTTTAGCAGACACAAATGCACAAATTATACTGCGTCCCAAAGCCACAAAAGACTCCACTGACCAACTGCACGTGGAGTAGAAAACTGTCCTAGATACTGACTAGCCCTTTTGTTCTGACTGCTCCGCAGGGGCGCACCAGAGACTGTGTCAGGAGGGAGCTCCGGTGCGGCCGTACCCAGAGGGGGATCCAGTGATCGTAGGCGGCCGAGTGTCCTACCCACAGGGCCCCAAAGACTACGACCCCACGCTCAATGGCCGCAGGGTCAACGGAAACGGACACCCCTACCCCCAGACCCCGGTGAATGGGAATGGCCACAGGAGGCAACCTGTCAATGGCAACGGTCACAAAATACCCCAGCAGTATGACTATGGTGAGTGAATACTGTATCTGTTGAGCAGGACCAGGAAGTAGGCTATACCTATGATGTGTAACCTGAGAAAAGTACATATTCTCAACGCAAGGTCCACCATCCTTGTCATTAGGAAAACAATAAACATTCATCAATAAACACTTCTTTTTATGTTGACATTGTGCCATAGATCTTATGTCCCACAAAGAGTCTTGTTGTATCAGCCTGTCATCCATGTACATCTATGTCGTGTCTTTTATTTCTCTATAATATATATAGAAATGCTGTAATATGCATGTATGTATTAAAGTAATTGTATGGTGTCCCATAAGTCACACACTGTGCCACCTCCCCCTCTATCTCAGCGACTCTGAACCAGACTGTGGACTACTGCAGGCAGGTGCAAAATCTGTGTATAAACGGGCGCTGCATCTCTTTGGCGTCGAGCTACCGCTGTGAGTGTAACAAGGGCTACGTGCTGGATGTCAGAGGAGACTGCATAGGTATGTCCAGTCCTTGGGTCTGTTTACTTTTACAAAGCATCTGTACAGAAAGACACCTCCTACTGCCTGCTGTGAATCAGCCAAATTATTTTAAAATGTAATATCCTGTTTTGTAGTATTTTAGTTCTTCTCTCTACATATTTAGTGTTGACTCCTTTATCTTACATCACAAGATATAGACACCAAAGACAATGTTTTTTTCCCTTCTTGTACTCGTACAGTTAAGTACATAGCAAACCTAAGACCTTTGCCCATAATATCGAGCAGACATGGAAATTGACGTCTTTTGAAGTGTATTTGCAGTGTAAGCAAACAGTAGTACAGTATAGACACACACTCAAGCACACACACACACACACACACACACACACACTAAACACGCACCCACACAACACACAGACACAGACACACGCGTACACACACACACACACACACACACACATGATGTTCCACAGTGCTCATTACATCTGTGTCACGGTCAGATTTTGATGAGTGCGCCTCAGACCCCTGCTCTAACGGAGACTGCGTCAACACCCCTGGCTCCTACTACTGCAAATGCCACGCAGGCTACCTCAGGACTCCCACCAAGCAGACATGCATAGGTGAGACTGTCACGCTCTAACTGCTGACATAAGGGCTATCATCAGCCATTTTCAGTTGCATTACACTGGATTTAATTACATAAATTCATCAGATGCTTTTTAAGAATGTAATTAAGAG
>NC_063200.1:23152517-23390017 GCF_017589495.1 Alosa alosa | reverse complement strand
GGGTGGGGCCACAAGAGACTTTACCCCAGCTTAATAACTCTAAGAAATACTCTAAGGGATATGTCTGGTTCATGTACTCTCTCCAAAAGTAGAAATCAAATCAACATGTAAGGAGATTAATTAACTTTGATTTCAGGCAATGGATTTGAAACTGTCTGTACTCTAAAGTGGGCTCAGACATATGAGCTTTAGGTAGCTTTACATTACTTTACTGTTGGCCTCATTCTCTCACAGGCTCTGGGATCTGAAGCTCCTATCAGCCTGTGGCTTCTAGTTCCTATGCCCCTGACCCCCACCCAGATGGACTGACACCTGCATGCACCATACCCAAACCCCTGTGCAGAAGCCAGTCAGGGCAATGAAACCGCAGCTTATTAGATTACAGTAGAACCACGAGAACTGTAATCAGTCACTTTCAGTCATGATAGTCCTTTTTAACTGACATGACATTGACAGTATGACTTTGGTTTACCACAAATTAGATAAATTGCATGGAGCTCACTTTTCGATTGCTGATATTGGCAGTACTGTTAGCTCTGTGATTTGCGCAACACTGTGGTATTGTTCTATTTCGTCACACTGATGGAGGCTATTGTTGTTCCTAACAGTGTAGGTTTTGATTGTTCCGCATTTGTTTATTTCTGTTTTCTCAGGAGAATTCCAGGCATTGTGTGGGAGTGGTATTGGCTTCTCAGTAGATGGGACAGGTGAGCTTTTCTCCATCATAAATAATCCCAACTCTCCTCGCTCATTTACTCTGCACAGACAACTGTTTGTAAACAGTGAGGAAAAAGCACTAAACAAACAGCTTTGTTTGACAAATAAAGTTTGAAAACTGTCTTGTTAAACATGCCTCACATTTATCCAGGGCTATCCTGTTCAATTAAAACCACATGTTTATCGGGCTCGGATATCGGATCCTATTCACAAACATAACAAACCTACCTCCAATATACCTACAGTCTATTTTGGTTTGGAAAACTAAAAGTTGCTGTTTTGTCATGCATCAATTGTGACTGTATCTGTGATGTGTCCATGTTGTTGTTGTTGTTGTGGTGAGCAGACATTAACGAGTGTGCACTGGACCCTGACATCTGTACCAACGGCGTGTGTGAGAACCTGAGGGGCAGCTACCGCTGCATCTGTAACGTGGGCTACGAGACCGACGGCAGCGGCAGGAACTGCGTGGGTGAGTCTGAGTTCACACACCAGCCGACCACCGCAAAAATGAAACAAAACACCGTGTGTGGAGGAGTGTTCCCGTACGTCTGTGTCACATTGACAGGAGTCCAGTGTGACTCACACACACACACACGCACACACACACACACACACACGCTCATGTCAGGATTATGCGACTACTTGAAAATATGTAAACGGGAGGTACTGTAGGAGCTGGGAGGCCTCAATGGACTAATCTTAGTCAGCTCTACAAACTTCAGAAGGATTTTTTTATCCTTCATTGACATTGACATGAACACATATCCTGTAGTGAACATTTTGAAACATACATTTCACTCTGCAAGTGCCCTCCATATGCAGTGCATCACATCTTAAAGTTCATCCACATCCATCCCACCCTCCTCTCCCCCTGTTCAAACACTGAGGCCCTGGAGCACAGACACGAGGTTCAGTGCCTCCAGCCTGCCCCCAGAACTGAGCCAACTTCTATCTTTGCCCAGTCAAAACAATCTCATTTACCAGACAGACTTGACACAGCCTCGCCAAAAACTGGCTAAAGAGAGAGGGAGATAGAGAGAGAGAGAATGAGAGAGAGAGAGCGCTCCTTTTCACCAACTGCACCAACTGACTTTTCATGTGCAGTGGAGAGATCTTATGATGTCATTGTGTACTTGTGTGTGTGTGTGTGTGTGTGTGTGTGTGTGCGCTTGCGTGCGTGCACGTTTATTACTGTGTGTTTGGGGGAGGGGGTTGTTGGCAGGGAGATGCAGACACAAAGACACATTTCAGTTGTGGACCAGTATGATCCACGTGAAGACACGGGCCTCATGCGCCTGAAAGAGAATAAGCAACAGCAGCGCACAAAAATCTGTCAAGCCAACCCGGCCAAAGGTCTCCCAGATGTCGCCAGTTACACTCAGGGAACAAAAGTAATTGTGATCCCCGTACGACATGCACATCATTACGGGCATGGGAAGCTAAAAACCGTGCTTTTAACAAGAAGGAAAACAAACATCATGTTAAAGGCGCACGGACAGCTCCCGCGTTGTCTCACGCTGTGCTCGGCGAGTTATCCTATCGTGCGTAGGAAATCGTGGGACGCCTCTTAAACAGGCCGCTCGAAGCTTTTAAAACCAAGCTGTAAATTCCTCGTGGCATTTTTCTGATTCTTGGTAACGACTGCAGCTGCATTGAGGGTCTCCAGCCTTCTTTTTATGCTCCATGAAAAGAGGTTTATAGGCTATTTTTCCCTGAGTGCAATTATAATGGACTTCCCCAAGCTGCTGTGTTTCACTGTAGGCAGCCTGGTCCAGTGGGAACTGAGCTTTGAACACCCAGAGAAGACATGGTGACAGTTCTGGGAAAATAAAGGATGTTAACTTTGAGCAGATTACTTAGCCTCTGACAATAGAATGGACACACGACATCCATTAAGATCATTCATCATTCTGCTGTTCTCAGTAATTATGAACAGTTATTGAGTCAGCGTGCCTAATTCATTGTAATGGTAAATGTATCCAATGATGTACACATCATTATACCATCTTCAAAGAATGATCCGGAGTCAAAACAACCTAGGGTCTATTTATGGATGGTAATGAGTTCAAATTTTGTTTGGGAGTAAAAATATGTTAATCGTTTTTCGATTTTTTGAGCTGGAGCGTTTTTGCCTTAACAACGAAATGGCTTATAGCTTGTAGCGCAAATAAACCCTGGTTTGTTTTAACTCCACATCATCCCTTTAATACCACAAAAATGCTAATGTGTGATCTCCCTTTTGGCATGAACATTCTGTTTAGATTCTTGAGTAGTTTATCTCAAGCCTTGCATGTACATGTCTAGTTTTGTAGTGTCTTTTAATTGTAATATTCACCAAATCGTTGAAAGGTAAAAAGAATAATAATGTTAGTATGTTGTTTCATCTTGCATTATGTTTCATTTTGCATCAAGTCAGAGCTGTAGGCCAAAAGAGTGACTATGTTTGTAAGCTTCTCAGAGAAACAGAGAGCTGAATTACTAAACAGCTTGAAGAAACAGCACTGAGCACTGAGATCTTTTCCCCTATCTCCTGTCCTCCGCAGACATTGACGAGTGCCTGGTGAACCGTCTGCTGTGTGACAACGGCCTGTGCCGGAACGTTCCGGGAAGCTACACTTGCACCTGTCCAAAGGGCTACCTCTTCAGGCCGGACTCGGAGACGTGCGAAGGTGAGTGAGTGAGCGAAGCAAAGCTAAGCGAAGTGAGCGGAGCGTGTAAATCGAGCGACGTGACGCTGCGCAGCGTGGAGGCAGACACCTGCCAGAAGCCAGGCGTGTACTGACAATCAGTGATGGGATTCTGCCCGACAGGCCAGAGGGAACACTGCTGCTGCTGAGGCTTTGCACAGAGCAAGTTAAGGAAATGTAATGTGTTGATTTTGTGTTTTTTTGGGGGGCTGAGTAGGAGGGAGGGAATTTCCAGCTACTAGGAATGCAGCATGAAGTTAAATTGACCTTTTGAGGAGATTACATTTGTAGTTCAGTACAGCACTGCACACAGTCACAGTTACAATAGTCACATGTGGTGATTGTTTTGCAGGAGACAGGCACTGCCAAATGTTATCAGAAATTAGACATGAGGATGAAATAAAGGATTATCAGAAATTAGACATGAGGATGAAATAAAAATATTAATGATTGCACATAGACATATTATATATACATATATATTATTTAATCACTATGTGGGCTTGCAATCTGAATATAACAGGCCTCTCTTGTAAGTTGTTTTTTTTAATTTTGTATCTATCTCCCAAATTTGTCTCCCAACGTAATATAAGGTCTTTGATCCTCAGTCCCTTGGCTATTGCATGTGCCCTGTTAAAGGTTGTATCAGGGATACATAACTTCTGTTGATGTTCAAACAAAACAGAGTGCTAGCTCGCTACTCCCTCCCCCTCCCTCCAGTGCAATTAAAACTCTCCTAAATACACATCTCGTTGGTTATTGGTTGAAACACTTTATTTTGCCTTTGAGTGGGTTGCCAACCCTTGTTGGTAGCAATTGTTTTTGTGTACAGATCTCGGAGCCTAGGCTGCCTACAGAGATGCGTTTTTTTGACCTCCTGCTTATGGGGCAGACAGCTAGCGGATCGTTAGGAAAGATTAGATCAGTGTGATCATTTATATTTGGGCCTTTTCTGGGCCTGCAATCGCTGATACAACCTTTAAACACTGAACTCAGCTGATAGGCGTCAGCGCTTCCTTCCTCCTCATATGTGACTGAGGACAGTGGAGCTGGTCGAGTCTCCTGCTATCTGTAGGCTCTCATCTGAACCAGATGTTTCTTCCCAGCTGCCTGCAGGCAACATTCCCCGAGTTGCTGACCCACATAGGAGCCTCCGTGCGTTGTATCCATCCAGCAGCCAGACAAATAATGTCTGCACGTCAGTAACACCGTCAGCGTGTGGCGTGGCGTGGCGTGGCTCGACCCTTTCCGTCGTTCATTTTGACTTTCTGTCGTTTCCAGGCCAGATCTCTCCTCCCATTTAATACACACCTTTACCTGCTGTTGCTTCGGCACCCCAAATGCCCCCCCACACCCATCACCACCTCCAGAAAATACCTGTGCATCATGGTGGAAAATGTGTGGTTTTCAATCCGCAAGACTCTGTCACCATGGACACCGTCTTTTTTCCCCCTCTTGTTTGAAAGGTGTGTTTATATACATTTCAAGCCTGAGGTCAGTGCTTGAGAATGCTAGGCTAGACATACAAAGTGCGTGTGCTGTAGCTATAGGTGAGTAAACATGTTTTTGTTTATGAAAAGTCCATATGTCGGTCACTGTCGGATCACATCCACTGTATGTCTTTGTGCCATAACCTGCTGTAACAGTATGGTAAAGTATAGTTCTATCTGGTAGCTTTGAAAGGGCAATACCATATGATACCTTGAAATGTACATAGAGTATAGAATATCTGAACTTATGTTAGCCAGTCACTGTGAGGTTGGTTGGTTAAACACCTGCAGGTGCTTAAAAATAGCTACTTTGGAGGTCTTCTCCATTGGCAGAACTTTCTGGAAAAAAATCCAGTAAAGGGTGTCAACAGGTTAATGGGTATAGCCTGTATTCTAAGGGAAACCCTTGAAGCTGTGCCAATTCCATGTGTTTAATTATGTGAGAAAGTTTTTTACTCTCCTTCGGCTCATTGAAATCACAGTGGGGGAGGAGGAGAGCTAGCAGTCCAGTCTTTTTTTTTTTTAAAGACTGTGTCTTTTTTAAACTCTTGCTATAGTAAAACACTATCATACCAGGTCCATAATTTTTTGGCCTAGAAACAGTTACCATAGTGACAGTCATTGCTGACACTGTGAACTGTATCATGTTTGTGCTGCTGTTGCTAGACACTCTGCACTGACCAAGGGAGCGGAGACCGAAACAGGACTGTGGTCCCTCTCTCCGGTCACACCCCTCTGTAGTTTTATAGGGCCATAACTCAGAGCTGCCCAGACAGTCGCAGGGAGGCTGACCGTTTGGCTTTGAGCAGCTGCAGGGGAGGCCCTGGTGAGGCTCAGTAATCTACTGATCTCCAATAGCTGGAGGAGGTCCCCCACAGGATGTTTCAAGTGCATCAGGGGACCAGGGGACACACTTAAGGGCCGTCTCACTAAGGCGGGGGTCACACTGACCAGCGGCAAGTGGCAGGTTTCCTATTGTTCTCTATGGTTCGGCTGCGGAACGGTGGCAGCGCTAGCGTAATGCTAGCGTTGAACAAGCTGAGCGTTGAACTTAGTTCAACTTTCAAAAGCGCAACGTGAACATATTTAATTGTCAGCAAATCGTTTATGTTACTTAGGAACGAGATAGAACTGAGCATTGCGTTATGCTTGCTGCTGTGGCTTGCCACTGACCTATGAGATCCCCACCTAAAGATTTGACCGAAGAGAGAGACTGATCATGAACCTGACGGACTGACTTTGGTTCTGAATCAGACTATTGTATGCTGAGACTGAATCTTTTTTTCAGCTGGGAAATAACCTAAGAACTGTATCTTGCAGAGCTGCCTGATATACTAGACCATTTGTATGGTTGATGTTATTGTTACAATTGCTAATAGTGATTTTAGTGCTTTATGTGCGTCAACAGTTAACCCAGTGTGCACCTACTTTGACTCACTTGGTTGTGTTTGAATTGCTCGGAATAGCACGCGCGCACACACACACACACACACACACACACACACACACACACACACACACACACACACACACACAAACAGCTATTCATCTAATTACTCACCTAACCTATTACCATCAGGAGGGTAAAGGAATGAGCCATCTGGCAGTGTTTGTGTGTGTGTGTGTGTGTGTGTGTGTGTGTGTGAGGTGGCTCCCCCTATTTTGAACTTTTAAGTGACTGTACAGTGACTCACTGGTACTCACTAACTCCCCTTTCCCTTACAGTGAAATGTTGAGAAATCTCACACTTTACACTACAAGTTCCAAGTAGTTTCTTGGAATACCTAGATTTACTAGGTAATTTAAGATTCAATAGGATTCCAGTATTTTAGCTCACAGCATTTTCCTCAAAAACGTTTAAAGTGTAAAAAACTACTGTAGCACAATCATTACATCATGTTCTCCATCAGTGTTGCAATCCAGTTGCTTTCTGACTAACCCTGTATCCCTGACTAACAACTGCATAAAGTAAGGTGCTTTAGTGACATTTTGCCAGTGACGCCATCCAAGTGCTTGTAAATATTATTATGTTTGATTTGTTTATAGTGTGGTTCAGTCTCCATTCATAGAATAGCAGAGCGTTGCAACTCATCCAGAAATGTGCTGTCACCCTTTTAAGGTCTCCAGAGTGCTTCTCAGGACTTCTCAGAGACAGTACCCTTTATGTCTTTGTCCTCTCCTGCTGTGTGTGTGTGTGTGTGTGTGTGTGTGTGTGTGTGTGTGTGTGTGTGTGTGTGTGTGTGTGTGTGTGTGTGTGTGCGTGTGTTAAACTCTGACCTCTGTGTTTCAGATGTGAATGAGTGTGAGAGTAATCCGTGTGTTAACGGGGTGTGTAAGAACAATGCTGGCTCCTTCGCCTGTGAGTGCTCGCCAGGCGGCAAGAGGGATTCCACAGGACTCATCTGCATCGGTAATTACATGCATACATATACAGTACACATACACACACACACACACACATCTGCACTGGTAAATACATGCATATGTATGCATGTGCACACACACACACAGATAAATGCATGTGCACACTCTGGTGTAGGTACAGTGCCTCTGTGCAGGTGGATACATGCATATGGCTGCACACACACACATACAGTACACAAAGACAGACAGTCGAACATACACAGACAATCCCTGCGCGCACGCACAAATTCACCCTGACATTTTAACCTGTAAAAATAGTTCATGGGTGATCAGTTCAATCACCCATGAAACTCCGCCGGATCATTTACACCATATTAAACCAGCATGTACATGTTCCTCCTACAATTTATAGCCAATGACACACGCACACTTTGCACAATAGGTCATGCACAATAAAATATGTCATCCTAGCTTCATTTTATATGCCTCATATACTTTTAATACACTTTGAACATCTAAAGTGCCCATTGATGTCCTCATTATCCACTGTGCTGTGTGTGTGTGTCTTTGTGTCTTCTTTGCATGTGTGTATGTGTGTGTGTTCATCTCTCTCTCTCTCTCTTTCTTGTGTGTGTGTGTGTGTGTGTGTTTCTCTGTCTTTCTTCTCTCTCTGTGTGTGTGTGTGTGTGTGTGTGTGTGTGTGCACGCTCCCTCTCTTACAGACAGCCTTAAAGGCACCTGCTGGCTCCACATCCAAGATGGCCGCTGCGAGGTCAACATCAACGGCGGCACACTGAAGTCCGAGTGCTGTGCCACCCTGGGCGCCGCCTGGGGCAGCCCCTGCGAACAGTGCGAGATCGGTATGGCAACCAGCCCGTTACGCATTATGACATCATACCTGCCACAGCCATTATACATTATAACCACATGACTTTCTGCATGTTCAGGGAGAACATGGTTTGGCAGATTTGGTTTTTCATTCCACTGTGCTTCTGTGGCTGGGCCACGAGTATTCCAGTCCCATGTATTTTTCCCCTCGTGTTTGTGTGAAGATTATACATCAATCAGTCACTCCTAAGACACTGTTGAGTGTGTGTTCAAAGGGAAGGCTAATGTGGACCAGGGAAGTGGGATTTACTCAAGGCTGATCGTCTCATACTTGTCAGACTGAATAAACTGCTTGCTCCTTGGGTTATGTTTAGTCATACTGGTTACAGGTTACAGTAAATCCAAGGGATGAGATTGTGGGTTTGTTGTATGTTGGTAGCATTTAGTCTATGTGAGTATGTGTTTGTGTCTGTGTGAGAAAATGTTAGTGCAGTTTGCGCTTGGATGGTCTGGTGTGTGTGTGTGTGTGTGTGTGTGTGTGTGTGCGCGCGCGTGTGTTTGTTTGCATGTGGGTACGAGTACAGTATTACTACAGAATGCACTAGGGCGGGGTGTCGTGTGTGTGTGTGTGGGTAAAGTGTTGATACACACGCACCGGCCCCATCACATTTGGGAAGTAGAGCTCAGACGCGTACCCACGGGACGTTGTGGAGTGCAGAATGTCAAATTGAGACGTATCCGTCTGTGACAGCGGCCGTTAAGAAAAAACGGGGTCTGTCTCTTGGCCAGAGCAGTAGGCCCCTGTGAAGCCTCATCTTCAGTGGTCTGGCCCCCTGCCCCCTCTCACTGACTCCCTGGGAAAAAAACGGCTGGCCTGGGCTGACTTTCACACAGTATGTGTTTCCCGCCCTCTCTCTCTCTCTCCGCGCGCAACCCTGCGGCCACGCACTCACTGACTGCCTCTAATCCCTGTGCCAGTGGAGCTTAATGACAATCCAAGCCACAGAGAGACGGTAGAGAAGTGGGGGGGAAATGACATCATTGAGTCTCAGAGGAAAAGGACAAAAATAATCTTAAACATGAGGAGACGTGTGTTGTTTGCTGTTTCTAATGACATTCCCAGAACAGTATTTTGCATGTGTGTTTACTTACCACATTGTTTGCAGCAAAGCCCAGCAAAATAGCTGTAATTTTTTTCAGACATAACATAGGCAAGGCAAAGGCAACTTTATTTAAATATATAGCACCTTTCAAACACTGACCAACACATGTACTGTATGTTATATATAAAGTGACATACTGTACATTCCTCCAGTATGCTGTGTTAATGTGGTCATCATTATGACCACTGCTAGCGCTAGTGCAGCAGGATCACATTTTCACCTATTTTTGGTCAACAATTCCCAGGATACGGAAACTGAAACACTGGGGAATATGAGACTTGGTGGACATGTACCCCCACTAAGCTGACATGGAATAGGAACTTTTGGTCCCTGAACACCCCCACACACACACACACCCCTGCACTAGCCCCCCGGAAAGCTGGGAAAACTGAAAACAATTTTCACAGAATACAGTACCTCACTTACAATTGCGCCTAAAATTCTGAAATGTTGGTAGTACATTGGTCTCTATGAGGTGTATGAACCTTGCCTACACCATTCATTTGTGGTGTAGCACCACCTAGTGAAATATGTAAATGTAAGTGTTCCAATCGCGATGAGAAGATGTGAACCCTACAAAATTTGACATCATTACGACAACCTCTGGACGCACGCCAAGTTTTGTGAAGTGCTGCCTTCAGTTATGAAATTTGGCATGTTTACACTTCATCACATTTGCTTACATTTACTCGTCACGTTTCATTTGACACCCTCAACAGTTTGTGCCAATATCTTGTGATGGGAAGATTCAAAGTTAATGAAGTTTGACATGCTGCAGATGTATGGCAAATTTTGTTACATTGTGTCTATATAGAGGGCACTGCAATTGACATATTTCACTATCTAAAGGCACGCATGTGCCAATATCTTGTGATGTAAATTTATATGCTGCCTCACTCACTGCCACGATCATTACCTGCACGCCAAATGTGAATAGCCGCTTGGAACCCTGTGATCACTGCTTCTGTATGTTATATGTTATGTCTTCTGCACCTCTGTTCTCTGGAATAGATGTGTGAGTATGCCTAATCCATACATTGTTTTGTCTTCTCTCCTTACCTCTTCCAGATCCTGTTTGCTCCAGAGGGTTCGCTCGTCCAAAAGGGGTCACATGTGAAGGTGAACCATTTGGGGACTAGACACAGACACTGACAAAATGAGTATCACTCTCATCAGAGGGACACTTTGTGGTCCTATGTGCTTTCATCTTGATTGTGCCTTTTGATTTTTGAATCATAACCATGATGAAATCTGAGCAATTTGGTGTGTACCAGTGCTTAAGATGCTCCATAGGGTTTGTCTATCTAAACCAACTAGATGTAGAGTAATTCGGACTCAGAATAAAGAGTGAACACACAGTGAAAGAGTCTCGCTCCCTGTATTCACCATAGCATTCTCTTTGGCATAAAATGAAGCCCTTGATTTTTGGGTCCTCCCTCCCTCCATCTTAGAAGACTTCTGAATTAAGTTAGCTGATCAGATGTCTCTACAGTGAAGTATTTACCCTGAAGGCAAACAGCCTCCTGTTGTTGACCTGGAGAACCTTTTCAAAGCGAAGGGTCAGTTGTGCACATAGATTCTTTCTTAGATGTCTCATTACCACCTTGACCTCCTTGTGCCCTCTTTTGAGTGTCTACATGTCTACATATTTTACTCCTGATTCTTATCTTTGGAAATTAGTAAGCCAATACATCAAAAGATCTTTCCTTGTTTTTCTTGTGTATTTGTTAATAACTCATGTCCACATCAAGATGTCACCTACATCTCAAGCATACAGTAATGTAGATACATATGTATGCATTGTGTGATGTTAAAGATTGACAGTGAGCTGCTTGTCAGCCGCAGAAATTATCTCCAGATTTCTGGTCTTCAATTTCTCTGTGACATGACAAATCTTCTTCTCCATCTTTTCTGTAGACGTGAATGAGTGTGAGGTGTTCCCTGGAGTGTGTGTTAACGGCCGCTGTGTGAACACCCACGGCTCTTTCAAGTGCCAGTGTCCCGAGGGCCTGACCCTGGACTCCACTGGACGCCTGTGTGTCGGTGAGCATGTCTTTACATTTACATTCAGTCGATCATTTTTTATATTTTATATAAGATAGACTATATATATATATATATATTTTTTTTTTTTTTTTATCTTATAAAAAATAAAAACTGAACAATCAAGGTATAGTATAAATACGTGTTACTTGCATAGAATAGAATAACAGTTCATCTGACATCTGGCCCACATTGGCACAAATCTCTATTTTCGTTTTACATTTTGACTCTTCAGTTGGCCATTTAATGTGATAATAATGATTTAATTAGGGCTTTTATCTTCTTTGGTTCTGATTATGTTGTGTTGGTAAATCAGATCGCCGTTGACAGAGAATCGAGTGCCCCAGCCATGTTTCTGTGGTTGTAGTATGGTGTATTGCATGCAGATAAATATGCTGTAATCATACGCTTATAATGAGTAATATGCAACATGTGTTACATCCTTATGGAGGCTCTGTAAGAGGGGGTTGTTTCATTCCAAGCGTGCGCTGCATTTAATTGCTTTCCGATTGTTTTTGTTTTGTTGTTGCTTTCTTTCTCAAAATATTGATATCATATATCTAGCAATGCAAGTATATAAACTGACGTTGGGATGGAACACTTTGTCTTTGAAAAACAGGACACACTTTTCTCTGAATCCATGTTTTGTTGCTCTCATCATCATGTCCTCTGCAGATGTCCGCTCGGAGCACTGTTACCTGACCTATGACGAGGACACTTGCGCTCAGCCCGTGTCTGGAAGGTTCCGGATGGACGCATGCTGCTGCACGGTGGGGGCCGCCTGGGGGAAGGAGTGTGAGGCGTGTCCGGAGCCTGGTAACCGCGACTACGACCTCCTCTGCCCGCGAGGACCCGGCTTTGCCAACCGAGGCGACGTTCTCACCGGGAGACCCTTCTACAAGGGTAAGATCAGAGAAGCCTGAATAAAAATAGAACTAGAAATGTAATGCCAGAGGAATTACAATAGTGGATGGAAAGCTGCTGGCTTAATGTTGGTGGGGAGATTCCTGGAAAAAAAAAAACATTGAATCGCTTAATCTTTGAGTTCATACAAACCCTCTTACTAACAAAACCTTGTGTGTCTGGCGTTGAGATATCACACTCAAGGTGTTTTTGAACTTGATATTTGACCTTTGACCTCCAACATCAATTCACTTCATCGTTGAGTCCATACAAACGCTCATACCAAATTTCAGGCATGTATGTCAAGGCATTCTTGAGATATCGCGCTCAGAGTATTCATGGACTTGACCTTTGACCTCCAACATCAACTCACTTCATCTTTGAGTCCATACAAACACTTGTACCAAATTTGAAGCATATGCGTCAAGCCATTCTGGAGATATAATGCGCAAAGCATGAGATATGGCTGTGACTTTTATTTTGACACACAGGAAACACTTACGGCTCCTACACACAGTTGCGTGCATTGCAGTGCTGGACATGCATCCCATTCACTTTACATGGGCTCACCTCATCCGTTGCCGAACTGAATTGTGGGTCCGTTGCGTCGCGTTTCTCCCGTAGCTCGCGTTGAGAAGTTCAGCTGTTGCTGCACCGACAGACGGCACCGGCCAATCAAGCCAATCGACGGACGGCACCAACCAATCACATTACGGTTATACTTCAAGTCATTTGCATAGCTACCGTCGGGAACAGACCTCTCCAGAATAAGTCCCGCCTCCTAACCTCCGTATCCATCCAACTTCCCGGCGTCGATTGTCTATGGGAAATAACATGGCGTTTTGAAAGATCGTACCTGTCAAACTCTGTAGGTGACAAAGTAGAAAAAGCTGCTGGGCAGATTGGCCTACACACTTCTGCCATTAATTTTCCACTGGATTTTTTGATTTTCGGTGCCGTTTAAGTAGTATAGTCTATAGTATACATGTTATTTCCCATAGACAATCGACGCCAGGAAGTTGGATGGATACGGAAGTTACGGAGGCGGAACTTATTCTGGAGAGGTCTAAACCCACTGGCATGCATTGACGAAACGCAACTGTGTGTAGAAGCCGTTAAACAGGATGTGTAGTTTTGGGGACTGCCACATTGTATGCATTAGAAGCTGAGACAGTTGGATTCACAGGTGACACCTGTGCCAGTGTTCTGATTAGCCCGGGAACTACTCCGGAGAGGGTTAAAGCGGAGCGAGAGGTGCAAACGTTCAACAATTTCCGCGTTCGATTATTGCAAGGGGGGGGGGGGGGATCCCCTTTATGCAGACCAGAGTAAACCTTTGCTGCACTAATGTCAATGGAGACTTGTGGAATTTTACCAATAAATTGGTCATTATGTCTTTCTGGATTTGTTGAGGGTTTTTTGGAAAACTTTGTCATAATCTGTAAGTGTTTGGGATCATTTCAAGCCTAAAAGTGTAATTTTTTAGTGTTCGGATTTGTAATAAAATAATGATATTAATGACCATGCTGCTGCCAGTTACTGTCCGGTTGTTAGCATGCTAGCTAGACTCTTAGCTAAGGTAACATTTTAAACGGAGAAGTGTAATTTCTTTGAAATGGCAACTAGCTGCATAACATTACTGACATTAGTTAAAGTGGATAGTTTATACTCAAGTGAATTTGCCACAGTATATTCAGTTTAAGCGAAGTCCTTTAACTACTAGTCACTTGTTAGCGCATAGCTGTATTGCCATAGCTACTCTACTTGTATAGCATTTTAAGCTAGCGTTAGCTAGCTATCTAGCTCGGTTCACATGACTAATTAAATTATTCATATCATGTCCTAAAGAATGATTAATTGGTATCATGTATGATTACAGACAATAATACTGTCAACACAATTATGTTTATCTGTTCTTATTGCTTATTAAGAGAGAAAGTTTATTTAGTGACGTAAGGTGACACTCCCACTTATGCAGACCAGAACTGTCCCGTTTTGCTCCCATAGTAACGAATTGCGTTGCTTTATCTTGCTAGTCTTTGGGTGTGTTCCAAACGGGAGACAGCTGCCTACTGCCTCCCTCCCTACATAGAGAGCTGTCTCACTAGACATGACTTTGGATTAAATGCATCTTTTAAAAATGAGCGTAGCACTCTAGAATCTTTGGTTAACACTACGGTATGACGTTAGCAAAGGCCTGACGTTAAACTAAATTAGCTTACGTAAGCTAGCAGGCTAACGGTATAAATTAGTTTTACGGCCGGCAGATATATCAGACCAGACACTATTAATGGTTACAACAATGGCATAATCAGATAGTAAATTGTTTATTTCTAATCTGTAATCTGCAAATCTAAGCAAAATAAGATCACACAAATGACATTTTAAACAGATTCAGCAGCCATTACCGATGTCATCCGCCATGTTTGTTTACCTTTCACAGCTGTTTCAGATGTTGCCGCAAGAGATTATGGGTAGGAGGCAGCATGAACTGTGCATCGATGCTGCCTTCAAAAATGACCGTTATTTGGGAATTCTAAGATATCTTAAAAGGCAGCAGAATTTGTTTTTTCGGTTTCGAACCACACTTGCTACCTTGCTCCCCAGTTAGATATCTTAAAAGACAGCAACTTTACCCATTTCGAACACACCCTTTGACTACTCTGGGAGCTTAACGAGCGCAGCTGGCTTTGGGCCATTATGACATCACAGCCATTCAAGTCTATGGGGGAAAAATGAGCTTTTAACATTTTTAATCCCCTATTTCTCAAAAAGTATACACTTTTTTTAAAAATCTGAAATAACAACTATCTTGCCCCACTCCAGACCTTCAGAACGGTTATTTCAACATGTCTGTACATTAAGCGGTTAGAGTCGCATTCATTCTTGAAAAGGTAAACAGAAAAGGTTATAATGAGAAGAAGAAGAAGAAGAAGCCAGGAGATTTCAAGAAAGTGGATTCCATCCACTATAATAAGACATATATATAGGGCATATAAGTTAAAAGTTGTAAGTTATGTTATGTATACTCTCCATGTAGAGTCTACTTAACTGAAGAATGCTATACCTCAGCAAGAATAAGTTTGGCAAAATTCTATGTTTAAACGTGACAATTCAGGCCTCTTTTTAAATGTTAGTGTACCTCACAATCTCATGACCTATGTTTCTTTGGACAGACATCAATGAATGTAAAGTGTTCCCCAGCATCTGCACCCATGGCAAATGCCGCAACACCATTGGCAGCTTCAGGTGTCGCTGTGACAACGGCTTCGCCCTCGACATGGAGGAGCGCAACTGCACTGGTAAAGGCCTACAGTAGTACACTTCCACAAAACTGTCTGGCTGAGTTGGATACGTGTTAGTTACACGTAGAATAGTAGAGAATAGCATCTAACGGCTCTGGGTTTTTTTTTTTGCACAGACATTGACGAGTGCCGTATCTCACCGGACCTGTGTGGTCATGGCACCTGTGTGAACACACCTGGCAGCTTCGAGTGTGAGTGCTTTGACGGCTACGAGAGTGGCTTCATGATGATGAAGAACTGCATGGGTGAGTACAGGGTGTGGATGAAGGGAGCGCTGGCTGTTTGGGCTCCATTGATTTGACATCATGTTTACATTGTGTGTAAAGCACAAATACACCGACTTATGTTTTGTTTTGTGTTTCTCATTCGTTTGAGTTTCTCTCCCCCCCCCTCTCTCTCTCTGTCTCTCTCTCTTTCTCTTTCTCTTGCCCTTGTCTGTGTGTGTGTGTGTGTTGTTGTGTGTGTGTGTTTCTTTGTGTGGCAGACATTGACGAGTGTGAGCGGAACCCTGGCCTGTGCCGCGGAGGCGAGTGTGAGAACACTGACGGCAGTTACGAGTGTGTGTGTCCGCACGGACACCAGCTGTCTACAGATGGGAATGCTTGCGAGGGTGAGTATGCACACAGATTCTCACACACTCTTATGCACTTACGCATACAAACACACACACATACACACACACACACACACACACACACACACACACACACACACACACACACACACTAAAGGCCTTGAGTGAGTCAGAGGGAGGGAGACCACACTGGTGTACACAAACTGGCGTACACTCCCATAGATTACACTATTACATTCATTTCCAATCCGCTATTGCAATAGAGAAGTACTGATCTCATCCTTCCACACCCTTGGATGTGGAGTGGTCAAGCTGTAATGTTACGGGTCAGCAAATGCTATTTCCAAATCAATCAGGACATTTCCCAACCGCTCAGCGCTCTAGACATCAAACACCAAACATCAAATACGTTGCCCCCCTGATACTTTCACTCCATGGCCTTCAATTGATGTCATTTAACAAGGCTGACCGCCTCATTCTATCCTCCCATTTGGAAAAGGACCCCTCTCACAGCTTGGCTGGTCTTCTCTGTGAAAGAGTCCAAGCTCAGAGCTGGATTAAGACACTGTGTTTAATTGAGCTGTTGAGGCTTAAAAAGTCAATGAGGCTAAGTAGATGAGAGACCCACTTACATATTGGGCACATTAGACCTTAAGATCTCCGTCTTGACCAGTGACCCCCGGCTAAGACCTTCTTTAACGACCGCTGAACTTTTCTAAGATTGTCTCATCACATTATCGCTGCGCTTGGACGGTGAGGATGTCCTAATGTCTCCTGATGGGATGTGTGTGTGTGTGTGTGTGTGTGGTTTTGTTGTGCAGATGTGAACGAGTGTGAGCTGAGCTCCACCCTGTGTCGAAACGGCGAGTGTGTGAACGTGGTGGGCACATACCGCTGCACCTGCCACTCCGGCTACCAACCCACACCTGACCTACAGGGATGCACAGGTAGGAGGCCTGTCCAGCCACCTGGTCGATTTAGACAGATTCTAGATAGATTATAGGTGGATTATAGATGGATTATAGATGGGTTATTGATGTATTATAAATTATTTATAAACAGACGACTGTGTTCATGCTGAAGTGTGATTGTTAATTGGCCAAGTCAGTCTTTAATGTGAAACATTTTTGCATTCATATAAATATGAGTTATAAATGAGAGAACAAAACTAAATGGCTCAAAGAACTCCTAGGAGACTTATGTCAGCAATCACTTCAAACTGGTGCTCTTTTGTAGCAGGTGTGAGTAAGGTGAAAAAGTAACAAAGGCACTTTGTTTAGAAAAAGATATCAAAGAAGCCTTTAATTAGACAAGCATGCCCTGAAGAAGGCCAATACATGGATTTCAATGCAATGTCACGAAAACATGTGTGCACAACTAAGAGGCAGAAAGCACCATAGAACAGCATAGAGCAGTGCTCTCCATGAAAAGAATAAAATGAGTTTTTGTGCTGAAAACGGCACCAATTTGAAATCACGATGGTTAGAGAATGTTCAATGGATGTCTTTGCCAAAAATGACAAAATACGATGTTATATTAATAATGCAAATGAACGGCAAACTCTGAAATATAGTCTGAAATAATATATAAGATGTTGAACAGGGGTATACAAAAAAAAATCAGATTGTAGCTTGTGGATGGCCACAAAGCGTCTTCTACCCCACGGCTGCGCACCCATCTAGTTTTGTTGGTAAACGGGAAACCCGTCTATATGGCTGCAATGCGTAGCCCCATGTGTTTTTAACTTGTTGCCATGTTTAATTAAAGGCGTTTTCATATA
The DNA here is from genome assembly GCF_017589495.1 of Alosa alosa. NCBI lineage: Eukaryota > Metazoa > Chordata > Actinopteri > Clupeiformes > Clupeidae > Alosa > Alosa alosa. The sequence continues at coordinate 23,372,160 of NC_063200.1, read as the reverse complement.
TTCTTTTAAACAGACTGCCTTTGTTACTTTCCTTTTTTTGAATTATAAATTATTTCTTAAAATGTATAAACACATTCTTCTGTATGTGCCAGTGTGTGAATGTAAATTGGCCTTCTTTTGACTTGTCACTATGTTTATAATGCCATTCGTTTATCTATCTGTACTTTTTGATTAGTCAGTGTCATCATCTGTTCATTTATCCATCAACGTATCCCGCCATTCAACGTCTTAGCCTGGTTCACTTCATCTTCTGTTCTTTCGTTTATGAAAGCAGTCATTGACGTTGTGTGTCTTGGGTTTCAGACATTGACGAGTGCACCATAGAGAACGGTGGCTGTGATGTGCACTGCACCAACTCGGAGGGCAGCTACCAGTGCAGCTGTGCCTCAGGCTATGCCCTCATGCCCGACCAGAGGAGCTGTGCTGGTATGGCATACATCAAGAACTCCCAGAACTTTTTGTTTCTGCTAGCGATTGTCTCTCTGCTCTCTCTTATCTGAAGTTTTCTCTGTCATCATCTATCATTTGCATCGGCAACTATTTTTTTACCACTCAATTTATTCCCAGACAATTGTTCCTCATACAATTACTGTACTTTCCTTTAGTTTCCTCCTGATATATGCAATACGTACAGATATACTTTTTTTACTTTAGTGTTTTGTTTTACTCTGATTAAATTGTTGGACATGAACGCAAGAATAATGTACCAGTTGAAGCATAGGGCACTTGAGTCATGTGCAGTGGGGGCATATGTTAAAATGAAGCAGGACTGCCCAGCTGCCCAGTTGCAGATTCCTCTCAGGTTTCCTGGCTGCCAGAGGTCTTTATGGCCTTTAGGGCCAGAGCTGGCAGCTCTGTATACTGTGGTCTGCCCTCTCCACTTCAAACAGTAGGGCCGTCATGGAGGTAATTTTTATACAGCGGTGAAGGTCTGGTCTCCAGCTGTTCTCTCTCACTCTCTTGCTTTCTCTCTCTCTCTCGCTCGCTCGTGTGTGCTCCCTCTGTCTCTCTCTCTTCTCCTTTTCTTCTCTCCATTTCTCTCTTATGCTTGCTCTCACTCTCTCCCCCTCTCTCCTCTCTTCTCTGACACACATTCTGTCATATTTTATGTTTGCGTCACTTTCTCTGTTTCTCATCCCTCTCTCTCTCTCTCTCTCTCTCTCTCTCTCTCTTTCTCTCTCCTCTTTCTCTTTCACAGATGTGGATGAATGTGAGGAGGAGCTGGGCATCTGTGACGGAGGCCAGTGCACCAACCTCCCTGGGGAGTACCACTGTCTGTGCTTTGATGGCTTCATGGCGTCCCTGGACATGAAGAGCTGCATAGGTACAGTACAGTGCTCCCCGCTCCTCCCTGTGTGCTCTGATTTGGCCCCATTCACTGTGGGCTTTCATTGGCACGACTTCTGGGTAAACAGTGTTCACAAAGCACATGGCCAGTTTCAAGTGCGGGCCAACAATGTAATGGACAATAAAATGTAATAACATAGTAATAATAACTTGGTGAAGGATTTGTGTGCATGCGTGCGATTTTGTGTGTGTTTTGATGGATGGTTGCTTCACGTTGCTCATGAAGGAAAAGTAATGATGTATAAAGTGCAACAGGAAGATTGTGGAACTTGTTTACACGAGTCACATTTTTTGTGAATGATTGTGTGTATATATATATTTCTCTGTGTGAATGTATTTATGAATGTGTGTGTACGTGTGTGTGTGTGTGTGTGTGTGTGTGTGTGTGTCTGTGTGTGTGTAAGAGACAAACCTCTTCCGCCCCACATGGGAAAGTAGTCCGTAATCCCACTGGGCCCTCAGACACAGAATCCTCAACATGTCAGCCCAGCCTGCCCCCATAACTCACAAACCCACTTCAATGGCCAGGCCTCCACTACAACAATAAATACACAATTATAGGCCTCTGATGCAACAGACATGTGTGTGTGTGTGTGTGTTTTTTTTTTACATCTGCAGATGTGAACGAGTGTGAGCTGAACACCAACCTGTGCTTGTTTGGAGAATGTGAGAACACCAAGGGTTCCTTCATATGCCACTGTGAAGTGGGCTACTCTGTCAAGATCGGCACGTCAGGCTGCACAGGTCAGATTTTGATTGCTGTGATTAATTAACGTCATTACATGTGTTCGTCTCGTTAATTATTAATGGCATGTTTCCTTTGGACAGATCATAGTGTTTTTGATACCTATGTTCCCATCCGCACCACAAACATTGTCTGATGTACTTGGCCGGTAAAAGTTGTTCCTAATGTCTATTTAATATCTCCCATTAGAATGACAGTTTTGTATGTCAGTAATGAAAACATTACTATGATTAATATAATGGTGTTTTTTTTAAATATCATTCAATGTCAGACGTTTAAACATCCAATTCCATTAAAGTGAATCAGTTTCCATTGAAGGCTCTTTATAGTCTGCGGTCATCCGCATGAAGCTAACAGTAACGTTTAAAGCTGTCTCGCTCTGTGTGCAGATGTGGACGAGTGCGAGGTGGACGCCCATAACTGTGACGTCCACGCCACCTGTGTCAACACCCCGGGGGGCTTCCACTGCTCCTGTCGCGAGGGCTGGCTGGGCAACGGGGTCAAGTGTGTCGGTAAGATCTCACTCGGGCCTCCATGCGCTTGCTTCACCCTCTCTAATGCAAAAATGACCACAGCGGAGAAGGTATCACTCACCCCACATAACGTGACTTAGAGAACTAGTGAGATTTCCTAGCAAAATCAGAAATGTCGTTGTTAATTCCCATAAAGTAGACGTGCGGACAAAATGGATGCTGTGACTGGAGTGTTAGCCAGTTTGAGGGGAAAAGACATCTGCTAAACAACTTGATGAGTCTGTGATCAGGTGACTGTGTGGGGCTTAGAGGCATTTAATGCCCTCAAAATACACTTGGGGATCTTTGGATTACATCTGCGTGATTTCCAAACGACTTTTGTCTTTGTGTGTAAGTTACTGAAACCACTTTAAAATGACTGTGTGGTCTGTGCTTCCTGCTAATGCAATTCAGACAGGCGCTCACTTCCAAGCCACGGCTCACAATCGCTCATTAAAACAAATGCATTGAGGAGAGCAGTGATGTTGCCAGTAATGAAGGAGGAGGGTATATTTAGAGCAGAGTGTGGTCTCAATGTGCCACCAGGGGTGTGTGTGTGTGTGTGTTTGTGTGTGTGTGTGTGTGTGTGTGTGTCTTTTGTCTTTCTGTGTGGTGTGTATCAGTTTGATCTAAGGCGCTGCTTAGACTCTTTTGTGCCTAGCTCTTTGGTGGGCCAGCACTCTGGAGCCTTACAGGCAGACAGTGTGTGTGTATGCGTGTGTGTGGATAAAAGGGAGAGACATTTGAGGAGGAGAGAAAAGAAAGAGGTGAAACTGATGGAATGACCACTTGCTGGAAGAAACTGATATAATGGATGGATGTAATAGAAAGGGGCAAGCAGAGTGAAAACACAGAGAGACAGGCTTATAAACTTTATTAAAAAACAATCTAGTGCAAGCCATTTAATGCCCCCCCCCCACCACACACACACACACACACACACACACACACACACACACACACACACACACACACACAACTTCTCTCCAAATGAAGAGAGAAAGACACAGAGGGGATGGAGGGATTAAAGAAAAGGTCAAAAAGAGAAAGAACTGAAAAGGAAAAAGAGAGAGGAGGAAAGAAAAGGTCCAGCTGTGTGCTCCTGGTGTGTGATATCACAGTGCAGTAAAGTGAAACGCTGGAAGCGCTGCAGTAAGCCACGCCACTCCCCTTCGCGCCTCAGACAATGTCTCATTCCATCTCCCCATTACTGTCCAGCTACGTCCCCCCTCGTGTCTCCCAGGAGAGTGGACACACTAGAATGCATTATCTCCTTGTCCACTAGTCCATCTCTACGTCATCCCCGCAACTCCTCTGTGTGGATGGCTCTCAGCGTCAGGTCAGTTGCTCTCAGCGTCAGGTCAGTTGCTCTCAGAGTCAGGTCAGTTGCTTTTAAGAGGGGATTCGGTCGCGGGCGGAAAGAAACAAAACAACTTCATGAAGACGGATGTCGTGTGTCGGCTGTTAGTCTTGTCATCGCCTGTTAAGTTTCTGAGGAGCCGGCTGGCCCCCAGGTTCTATTGCGGCCGCTCAGCGGTCCACTGAGATGCTGCTCACAGCTGGGTGCAGATGTTATGTCTCCAAGTGGCTGACCGCTGACATTGTGAAATGGAAACCATGCTGGAGATCAAAGTCAGGAAAGAACTATGATACAAATATCCTCCTGGGTTTGTGGAGATATACAGATGTCTGTTGAATAACACAACTTAATTCTGTTCTGATAAAGCCCAACAAAATAACCTAATGCCAAATTAATTTGGTCTTAATTCCTTTGTTTTGTCCAAGAAATTAATATACCTTAGTTGGTTTGGTTTGTGGAGATATAGATATATCTGTGGAATATTACAATTTAATCTTTCAGATGAAGAACAAAAAATAATACTTTACAAGCTAAATTGATGTTTAATCTTAATTTAATCTAATAGTCCTGTTTTGTCCACAAAATGACCATATCTCAAGACCGTATCTCCATTATTTTAAATCTCTTCTTATGCCAAGTCAAAGAAATGATGTAACTTTATGAAAGCCACAGCCATGATGCATACCATATAGATGATGTGTGTCCTCCTCTGTGTGGCCTTGTAGACCTTGACGAGTGCACCAATGGGACGCACCACTGCAGTGTCAGCGCTGAGTGTGTCAACACACCTGGCTCCTACCGCTGCAGCTGCTCACCGGGCTTCACTGGAGATGGCCTCACCTGCTCAGGTAAATAGCACACCAGCACCTGCACAGGTATACAACAGTCTTACAGGCTCAGGTAAATAACACACCATGTTACCTGCACAGGTAAATAAGACACCAGCAACTGCACAGGTAAATGACACTCACATGCTTAAGTAAATAGCAGACTTTTACCTGCTCAGGTAAATAACACACCAGCACCTGCACAGGTAAACAACACTCTCATATCCTCAGGTAAACAACAGTAAAAACACACTCTCACATGCACAGGTAAATAACACACTCTCACATGCACAGGTAAATAACACACTCACATGCACAGATAAATAACACACTCTCATATGCACAAGTAAAAACACACTCTCACATGCACAGGTAAATAACACACCTGCACAGGTAAAGTGATGTGTCACGATGCATTTCATCAAGACAGATGTGATGTGTTTTTCAAACAGACATGGATGAGTGCGCTGAGAACGTGAACCTGTGTGAGAACGGCCAGTGTCTGAACGTGCCGGGAGGCTACCGCTGTGAGTGTGAGATGGGCTTCGTCCCAGCCCCTGACAGCAAGACCTGCCAAGGTGAGTCAAATACACACACACTAAATCGCTAAATCATACTTTTGTGAAAATGCAAGAATTACTTAAATTATCTTGCTAATCATCATGGTCTGTAATGTGTCATGTCATGTCTATAGCCATGTTGCCTTCAAGTTATGATAATAGATGCATCATCATTTATATATTGCTGCATATTGTGCATAAGTTACACATAAGTTTGCTTTTCGACGAAGTTGATTTTTGCCTCAGTGCGTCATTTGAAGTAGCATATCCTTCCTCGCTGCTGCCCTGAGGAGAAATTAATACAGCTGTGTGTGTGTGTGTGTGTGTGTGTGCACCCACCTCCATTATGTGCGTGTGTGTGTGTAGCAGGGTAAATGTGGTGAATAAAGTATGATATATATCTCTGGAGAAGACCATATCAAAGAATTGTCTTCTATTTAAAGCCACATCCAAACACTAGAGCTGATTGTATCCAAAGCCGACCATAAGAAACAGTCACATGAAACTCATAAAGCCCTGTTATGTTTTCTCTGGTACCGCTCTGTGTATTTCAGTGTGGGTGTGTGCATACAGTCTGTGTCTGTGTGTTAGGGTTCACATGGTCATGTAATTGTGTGTGCATGTTTGCTTCACAGGCTTAGTCCTTAATGTGTTGTAAATTGTTGACATTTTTGGAGGTAGTTAAGCTGTGTCATATAATGCATGGTAGGCTTGTCTTACAAATACTAATATATTACATTAAATGTTCAGAAAAACACCTCTCTTTGGTTCATCAAATAAACGTTTAATCCCCCTGTGTTTCAGACATTGATGAGTGCAAATTCCATAGCATTTGTGTGTTTGGCAAATGCAAGAACCTCCCTGGAATGTTCCGTTGCATCTGTGACGATGGCTATGAGCTGGATCGCTCTGGAGGAAACTGCACAGGTACTGCACTCTCAGATGACAGACAGCCCCATTGAAATGCTTCTCTGTCCTAATGTTTCTGTTTGTCTCTAATGCCATTGAGTTCTTCTCTGTTGTGTGTTGGGGATTGCGTACAGCAATATCTTGTAAGGAGGCCTTTTTTGACAGAGAAATGTTGTCTTCAGCAGTGTAGTTTAATACATGTGTGATTGTTCTTACAGATGTAGACGAGTGCATGGACCCTATAAACTGTGTGAATGGCCTCTGCGTGAACGTCCCTGGATCGTATGAGTGTAACTGCCCAACTGACTTTGAGCTCAACCCCACTGGAGTCGGCTGTGTCGGTAAGTGATTTTTATTGATCTTTATGAAGTTTGTTTAAAAAGCTAATAAGGTGATCACAGGATTTTATTGCTTAGCACTTTCATTATTATAGTGGGCAGTGCTTCGACTTGGCCAGCTTCCCTCGCGGTCCGCGCGTGGGATCACGCGGTATCACGCGGTATCACGCGACTTTAATTTGTATTTTTCCAGTGACGCAACGACGCTGCAACAACCCAAACAACCGGCAGATGTCTCAAGTGAGCAGGGTGTCTCGTAAAAAGAAATGGAGGCTGGAAACCCCTACACAGACTTAACTACAGACTTTAGCAGACTGGTTTAGAAATAATTTAATAGCCAGAAATATGCCTGCCCTGCCCTAATAAAGAAATATTTGGTTAACTGCGAATGAATCCCGTTTGTAGCCGTAGAAGAGACGCAGGACAAATTAAACATTCTGGTTTTCTCTGAGTGCAACGATGATAGACAGACATCATTTGGACAAAATATAGAGCATATTAACCTCCGTTGCTCAGCCAAATGCCTTCCTGTTACGTCCTGTTATCACAGAGTCACAGGCGATAAACGATTTTTTATGGTCACAAGTTTATTTCATTAGCGGTTTATTTTTTTGATTATTAAAGAGTGTTTTTCATTTAAAGGTTTGACTTCGTGCTTATTCAGTAGAGCATTTAGTGCTCTCCCCAATCCCAGACGTTCACATTGCATGTTTGTTTGTAATGGATGCAACCCTTGATAATCTGCGTTTGTGACAATGAGTTGTTAACAGACATGAACCAAGACATATAGCCCAGCAGCAATCTAGGGACTGTTCGTTATTTATTGAAGGGGCCACCAGAGGAATTTTGAGTGCTTCAGTCAAAAGTTGCATGACCCTCCCTTGCCTGCTAGAAATTGTTCAATGAGCCTCCGACAGAATTGTCAAAAAAGACATGACCCTCCCCTGACAATTGTTGCTGTCTTCCGCCCGCGCTGCATTGCGCCACGAAGACACACTGTGATAACGTTCTTAAATCAATCTTTCCCGGGAGCTTGCATGCTACCAATCCTTCCTTTTCAAATGTGTTGCACCTGTTTGCACAATTTCACAAATAATCATATGTGGTTAATAATATGACAAATAATCCCTGTGCATGGGGCCCGAAACAATGCATGCCAACTTTTTGCATGTTTATCACGTATTTTAACTTTCCCCCGCTGTCTTGCCGTTTAAATGTTTTCCCGTAGAATATCCCATATTTTAATACTCTCATAACATTAGCCCTGCCATCGGGCCTGTCTCTGTGTTGCCCTGTTGCTACCCCCTTGCCCTTCCAATGAAACAGATGTCTTCAAATCATCGTTTTCCTTGCTTGAAGGCGAACTTAGAGTGATGTTAACCTATTTAAGTTTAACGGCTACTCAGCTACTAGAGAAAGAATTTCCCCTGTTTGTATGTTCACTCCAAGTTGGCCTACCATACTGTAACTTACCAACCCTGCACTGTAGATCCTAACCTGGCTATTTATATTTTTCTGTGAAATAAGCAAATGTATTTGTTCAACTTTATGAAGCAGAATTACGCACTAGGCTACTTGGAACGTAACACATTTGACAAAGGACGGATGTATGTTGCAAGTGACAAAATATTAACTTTCAGTGTTTTACGATGTCTTTGTCATGGGGAAGTGTTTTTCCCCATGCATTTATTCTAGGCTACTGTCAGTGACTGCCGTGAGAGAAGCGGGTTCTGTGTTTCGTTCATTTCAGTGACTGACGCGAGAGAAGCGGGGTCTGTGTTGTGTTGCGTTGCGTTGGGTTAATTTATTTTCATTGGGCATGCCCTGCCGTGCCGTCCACAGCTCAGTTCCGACAAAGCCGAAATTAGGTTACCCCATGGTCCTTGATCTTCTCTCTCTCTGTTCTCTGCCCCCCCCTCTTCCCCTTCTGTCTTGCTTCCTCTTCTAGACACTCGTGTGGGGAACTGTTTCCGGGAGGCGACTCCTCGTGGACGGGGCAGTCTGTCCTGCAGCGTGGAGGTGGGGGTGGGCGTGAGCCGCTCTTCCTGCTGCTGCTCCCTGGGCCGGGCCTGGGGAAACCCCTGTGAACTCTGCCCCCCCATCAACTCCTGTGAGTACAAACTCTCTCACACCCACCACTCAATCATGAATAACATCAACATGTTAATAATTAATATCACTAATAATGTCAACATGCTATGATCAGGATCATAATCACGTTTATCATGTTTAGCATTATTTGGCTTACTAGACTATTGTGCAATAATATGGAATAATCTTATATGCAGATGGTTTCACATACAGGTATGCTGCTTAAAAATGTAAAACCCTGTGCACCTATAAAAATAGGAGCTCGGTATTACAGTACATGCCATCTAGACATCTGTAGTCTTCTTACATCATAAATCTGCTCTGGCTTTATCGCTTGTTGGAGTCTGAGTAATCTGTTGTGTGTTGCCTGCAGCGGAGTACAACACCTTGTGTCCAGGTGGAGAGGGCTTCAGACCTAATCCCATCACCATCATACTGGAAGGTAAAGTGGGAAAAGATGTTTTGGCTGATTTAGGCAACTTTTGTTTATTGTTAGTTCCTAAAAAAGCCATTTGTCATGGACAAAATGAAACCATAAAAAAATCAGTCAAAAGGTTAAACTCATTTACAGCTAGATGAATATAAAGAAAAATAAGTTGAAGAGAAAAAAAAATGCCATTAGTCCTTGTCCACTCAAGTGGTCACTGTGGTGGCGGTTCGTGTTTATGTTGTAGACATTGATGAGTGCCAGGAGTTGCCGGGTCTTTGCCAGGGTGGGAACTGTGTGAACACCTTTGGGAGTTTCCAGTGTGATTGTCCTCCTGGCTACTACCTCAATGTGGACAGCCGCATCTGTGAAGGTAGGAACCGGAACTCAGCACATTTGTACTAGGAGTTATTCTGAACTAAATAAACGACATGACAAGATAATCATCCTGCATTGTCCTCTTGGAGACACTGATGATGACTGAAATTCAAGTTCCAGATGATTATTTATTATTTGACCAAAGCTAAAACACATTCTGTATTTGCAACAAGCTTCAGTCATGTTGTTGCTTTGTGTGTCTCAGACATCGATGAGTGTGTGGTCAACCCGGGCATCTGCGGACCTGGCACCTGCTATAACACCCTGGGCAACTACACCTGTGTGTGCCCACAGGAGTACATGCAGGTCAACGGGGGCAACAACTGCATGGGTAAGTGACACACTGTATGCCCCACCATATTAGATGGTATAAATATATTTTTTTCAACAAAAAATCCATAATTAGCTAATGTATTAATGTAAAGCATTATCACTGCAATGCTTTAAGAAATGTGCAATTCAACTATAATGACGATATGCAAAGCCCTGCAGAAGCTGTGAGGTGTTATTTCTCTAATCATCCTCTGAGAAGTTTTCTGGTGAAAGAAGTGGGTCTCAGCGCTCTGCTCTCCCTCTCTCTCTCTCTCTCTCTCTCCCTCTCTCTCTCTCTCTCTCTCTCTCCCTCCTCTCTCTCTCTCTCTCTCTCTCTCGTCCAGACATGAGGAAGAGTCTCTGTTACAGGAACTATAATGGCACAGTGTGTGAGAACGAGCTGGTCTTCAACCTGACCCGCCGGCTCTGCTGCTGCTCCTACAACGTGGGCAAAGCCTGGAACAAGCCCTGCGAGGCCTGCCCAACCCCTGCTACAGGTGAGATGGCAGTCACTGACCTGTCCAGTCCACGGGTTAACTAACAAACTCAACAAACTCCAGAGGTGCGTTCAAACACTCGCAAACAGTTTGAGGAGGTAGTTCTCCAGGAACATACAGTGGAGGTGGACGTGAGCTGGACGAAGTGTTACCGTTACAATGGAATGTTTACGCCAAAATTGTACCTCAGAACGCACCTCAGGTTGCAATCTGAAAACAGCCCTATGCTCCTCCTGACCACTATGCTGTTAGTATGCTGTAATTTTCTTATGTTCATTGATAAGTACATTCAACAGGTTGGACTGAAGCTAATGGCTGTTTTGAACATTTCAGATGAGTATCGCATTCTCTGTGGGAACATAGTGCCAGGGTTCAAACTGGATATTGAGACTGGTAAAGCCATAGGTAAGAAGTTTTAATGAAGTTTACACAAGTGCCATCCATGTTTTTTTTACTTTAGCACTTTCTATGCGAGATACAGCTCAGCTTTTGTGAAAACAGTTTAATGTTGTTTTGTGTCATGATCAATCAAAGTTTATAATGAATGGTCTGTGACTGCTCCTCTGTTCCTCCGCATAGACATCGATGAGTGTCGGGAGATCCCTGGCATCTGTGCCAACGGTGTTTGCATCAACCAGATCGGCAGTTTCCGCTGTGAATGCCCCACAGGTTTCAGCTACAATGACCTCCTGCTTGTGTGTGAGGGTAAGCAACGAACCAAGACACACACTCTTTTTCACTTTCACAGCAGTGACCGATCAGTGGCAGCTGGTCAAACACCAAACTCAAAGTGAAATCATGAACAAAAACCTGGAACTGGAATTATGGGGCAGTTATTAGCCTTGTAACAGCACTTTAGTCACGGTACTTTAAGCTTGTGGTTGGGAGCTCCAAACTAAGCTCCAGTCTAGTAAAATAACAGATGTATTTGAGGTTATCTGTACTTGGAAGACCTCTGCTTGGAAAGCTATGGTGTTTTTTAATCTTTTGCATCCCACACTCTTAAAACGAATGTGTTGAAAACAACACAACTTGCGTTGTTTTTAACACATCTCTGTGTCCAGATAGGGACAAAACAGTTTGTGTAGTTTCCTTTTTTTATTTGTGACACAACGTGTGTTGAAAAAAATAACACAACCTGCGTTGAAAACAACACAACTTGCGTTGTTTTTTAACGCATTTCTTTGTCAAGATAGGGACAACACATTTGTTTTAAGAGTGCAGACAAGAGTTATGATGTGCTGTCCCTGTGCCTCTGTGTTTGTGGCAAGATGAAGACACCCTGTGTTGCGCTGCTCTCCCTGCTTGTGCATTGTGCTTGTGCAATTTCTCTGGCCCTGGTGGAGCTCTAAGCCCCCGTAGTGTTTTGGTATGACAGAGCAGAGAGAGAGAAACTGAGAGCAGAGACCTCAAGTCCCAAAACACAGGAAGCCATGGAGACTGAATTTCACCGTGTGCGCCTCCTCCCACTGTTCCCCCCCATTCCTCTTTTGTTGTCCTCCTCCTCTTCTCCCTCTCCTCTTCTGCCCCTTTGCCCTCCCTGTCTCTCTCTCTCTCTCTCTCTCTCTCTCTCTCTCTCCTCTCTCTCTCTTTCCCTCTCTCTGTCTCTTCAAATATTAGCCTTGCGTCTGCCTGCGTTTCTCATGACTTCCCCCACCGAGTGGTCTGCGCTGCATGTGGTGTCAGTCTACATTAGGGGCTCTGTTTGATAGAGGGCAACCCAACACCCTCCTCTGAACCCCCACACCGCCCGCCCACAAGGATCCAACCACTGTTTGCTCCCTGCCAGGCGTCTGTGTGTGTGTGTGTGTGTGTGTGTGTGTGTGTGTGTGTGTGTGAGTGAGGAGGGATGCTGTGGTGAAGGGTTGATGCAGGGGGAAAGGAGCCGACCAACTTAGCCTTTGTTAGGGGGCAACCCAACACCCGCTCTTGATGCAACCACAGTTTGATTCATATATATGTGTGTGTGTGTGTGTGTGTGTGTGTGTGTGTGAAGGGGAGAGAGCCAGGGGAGCTGCCGGGGATGTGACCCAACCAACCAACGTTACTTTTCAAGTGTCTCCAGCATGCTGGTGGTGACCACACACACACACATTCACCCCCCCTGTCTGTGCTCCAGCGGAAGGGCGCCGGGGCTGTGGGTCTGGGGCACCCAGTGGTGAGCGGGCGATCCTCTGGGGGCAGACGTAATTAGCGGTTGCTATATTGGGGTTCACCGCTCCCCTCCAAACCACCACAATGAGGGGAAAATGTGACAGGCAGGCCAGAGCAGGCCAGAGCAGGGCAGCGCTGAGCAGGGCTGAGTGGAGCGGAGTGGTGTGGGGGGGTTGGGTGCACTGCGGCTGTTCCCAGGATTGGACAAGTTGGGATGTTTTTGAGTCTGACAGATCTATAGGCAGACAGAGAAAAGGCAAAAAAAGGCTTACAGCTGTGTAATATATAGCTATTATTAAGTATATATCATATAACATTATATCATAATGTTAATTACATACAGTACTTGTTAGAATAATTAATAATCGCTATGTCAATCCTAATGTCTATGCAGTCCTGCTAAAGTCAACAAGTGATTTAGAAGGCATGGTTCATCATCATATATGATCTACCTCCTTCTCCGATTATCTCTGGTGATCTTTGCAGGTTTATTATAGAAATGTCTTGCCAGGAATCTGTCAGAAATGCGCCATGTCACTGTATAGTTTTGCCATTAATTGGATTTCTCTCCCCCCCAGCTTCCCGCCCCTCCATAATAAGACTCAATTAGCCATCGGACACATTCTGACGTGAAATCCAAGCTTTTGTTTTCCTTGCCCTGGATGTCAAAGCTTGGTGCCCTGTGCTCCTTCAATGGGCCATTATGGAGTTGAGACAGACGTCTTCGATTTCGCACTGACTCACGCGCGGTAGATGTGGTTTGACAGGAAACTCTTAGCGGTGCCTGCCGGTTCCCTCTATGAAAAGACCCCCTCATTTCCTGTGAAGTTTAATATAAATGAAGGCCCTGGTGTTCACTGGGACTTTATGAAGTCTAATAAAAAGAGGAAGCTGCAAAAACCATTCATGAAATGTTTCTACAACCTCAAGCAGACAGTCTCTATTAAATACAGTTAGTGTTTCTTTTTAGAAGTTGACAGCTTGATATGAAAGACTTTTTGTTGAAAATTGTCTTTTTCTTTTTTAGATAAAGCAGGGTGCAGACAAAAACGTCTTTTTTTTTTTAAAAAGTTGTCTGAAAGGCAGGTATTAGTTCAAGAAAGAGGCAAAATATACCATTTTAGCAGCAAGTTAGAGAGTTTAAGTCTAACACATCAGAAGAAGTAGCTTGGTAACTACTGTACTTCCATTATTCTTCCATTATTCTTTATGCCAGACTTATTTTTAGCCATTTCATTCCATTTCTCTTTCTCTTTCCTTGAGAGAGTATTTGTACAAACGGCATCTTGTTTTCTCCCCCCCTCTCGCTCTCATCCTCTCTCTCTCTCTCTGTTCTGTCCTTCCTCAGACATTGATGAGTGCAGCAGTGGTGAGATTCTGTGCCAGAGGAACGCCGACTGCATCAACAGTCCCGGGAGCTATCGCTGCGAGTGCTCCGACGGCTTCAACCTCTCCCCCACCGGGGCCTGCATCGGTAAGGACCAGAGCACCGCACCGCACCCGCACCGCACCCGCACCACACTCACCACCTCACAGCTCCCATCACACTACTCACTCCATACCCATGTGTCTAGTGGCACTGTACCACTGCCTCCTGTGCCACATTCTGTACCCTTCAAGGCAAGCACGATTCTAAAATCATAAAAAGTTCAGGATTGTAGAGTTGTACTGAGTTGTATTGAAAACAAAGAAATCTAAGTCATCGAATGCCGAAAGTCCAGTGGGCTGCACTCATGTTAGTGCCTATCTGCCGGGGGCCTTAGCTTTATAAAATCACTGTTGTCCTTAGTCCAAATGTAGTGTAATAAATTTATATCAGACAAATGTTACAATGTTGCTGTGCTCTGGACTATTAGGTCGCTAATTTGTGAATCTGTTACAACGTGACAGTTCATTTCAACTTCACGAGTTTGGCATATTGATATACAAGTGTAATGCAGCGAAAAACTGGAACTACTTCATAGGTGTGAAACAATTTGGAAGTCAATTGACGTTCTAAAGAGCACATCACAATAGGGAATTCAACCAAGCGCTGGCTAGCAATCTCATTGGCAGTAGATGACCTTAGTCATTCATGTCATGACCCAACCCCCCCCCCCCCACCCACCCACCCTTGGTGGCACACAGCAGGGTATCTGTTTCTGCTCCCCTGTCCACCCAGTTCCCGTGCAGTCAGGCAGGCGGCACCTCCAGCTGGAGACTAGCACCATGCCAGCTTCTTATTTTCCCACTGTCTCCTCTCTGTGTTGCTTGGCGCTCACGTCCACTCTGTTTGGAAGCTCTTCCACCCGCTCCCACCTCCTCTCCCGTCTCGATTCTCCCTGGATTGATCGTTTAATTGCACCCAGATGTAGTGACCTTATCCATACCCCCCCCCCCTCTCTCTCTCATTCTCTCTGTGTCTCTCTATCTTTCTCTCTCTCTCCCTCCACCGCATACCCTTGATTGTGCCAACCATCAGACCGCAACGAGTGCTTGGAGATCCCCAACGTCTGCAGCCACGGGGAATGCATGGACATCGACGGCGGCTACGAGTGTTTGTGCCACAATGGCTTCAGGGTGTCTAACAACCGGCGGATGTGCATGGGTGAGTGAGTGGCCCGCACCTCGGTTGTTGTTTTGTCTAGTCTGTCCTGTCCGCGCGTGCTCTCAAGGATGGAGGTGGTGTTTGAAGTGACCTCCATTAACCCCTGCTAATGCTAACGGGTTTAAGATGCATTACAGGAAGTGGTGAGTAGAAGAATTGTTGAGACATCATATGTCTTCTTAATGGTTTCTGTCATGTTAGTTCACCCTCTTAGGATCACGCACAAGGGCAGTAGTAAAGCCAGACACATTTCAACTCAAATAGTTGAAGCAGGATAAGCCGTGTTTTTGGCCCTGAATAATGTTAGTCAATGTTTTATTGAAAGATGTTGCTTTATTTACTTTATCTTTTGGCCCCAAATAATATTAGTTAATGTTTTATTGAAAGATTTTACTTTATTTATCTTTTGGCTTGGAACTGTGTTGACGTCTTGTTTAAACATCTCCTTTATTTCACTGTAATAAAAGTTGTAAATGTTGGTCTGGTGTCTCTCTGTTCCTCCTCTTGTTGTTGTCCAGACATCGATGAGTGTGTGCGTCAGCCTTGTGGAAATGGCACATGCAAGAACACTGTGGGCTCCTTTAACTGCCTCTGTCACCCTGGCTTTGAGATCACGCACAACAATGACTGCACAGGTAGGCCTTGTCTGCTGTCATCCCCATACATTCCATCCACATCCTGTGTGATTTAATCGCATGTCAACATATGGACCCTTTCAACAAGGTAAACAAAAACAATGCTTGAACGTTCTATTTGGGCCCCAATCTACTTCCTCTGCATTAAGATAACATATGGAATGTTAAAAAGGAAGTCTTGTGGGGCCAACTATGATGCTGATAATGGAACTCTCTTGAAAGGGTCCATAGATAGAGTGTTACATTATTAGTCATTTATCAGACGCTGAAATCCAGAGCCATTTACAGTGAACGAACATATACCACAATGAAAAATGCATACATATGCTTCACTTGTCAGGTATTTGGACTCTCAGCCTTGGTAACACTGTGGTCTTCCTGCTTCTGTATTTTCTAACAGACATCGATGAGTGCACAACGTCATACGGTCAGATCTGCAGGAATGGCCGCTGCATCAACAGCATCGGCTCATTCCAGTGTCTGTGTGATGAGGGTTACGAACCCAATCTGGACGGCAAGAACTGCGTCGGTGAGTCAGAGCCTAGTGTCCAGAGAGTTGTTATGGTGACGCTATTCTTGTTTTTGGATAGTAGAGTGGTACACTGTGGATCCAAGTTTTTAAAAAGTATTATCTCATCGCGTATATCTCCTTTTTTCCATCTCTCTCTTTATTTATTTTTCATCTCTTGCCTCACTCTTTTTATTAATATGTTCTTTGTCTTCAACCTCTCCATCTCTTTTTTCTCTCATTCTGTGTTCCTCCTCTCTCACTCTCCTCCCTCTTTCATGGGAATACAGACGTGAACGAGTGTGTCATCCTGCCGGGAACGTGTGCTCCTGGGACGTGTCAGAACCTGGATGGGTCATTCCGCTGCATCTGCCCCGAAGGTTACAGGGTGCAGAACGAACACTGTGTAGGTGAGAGCCCCAGTCCACCCGCCACTGTGTGTGTGTGTGTGTGTGTGTGTGTGTGTGTGTGTGTCTGTTTGACTCGGTGAACTGGTGACTCAACAGGGGCCATCGGGTGTTTTTTCTCAATATGAAAGTTTGTGTGTCTGTGCGAGTGTGTACAAGAGAGAGTCTAAATGTGTGTGTGTGTGTGTGTGTTTATCTCATCAACTGCCCTCTTATTTCATTTTATTTTTTTTGGATGGAGAAAAAAACCTTCTGCCAACAAAAATAAAGGAACCCTTAAGTTTGTAAATTGTGAACAGTGAACAGTGAACAATGATGTTAACTACGCCCCCCCCCCCCCCCCCCAAGTCAAATGAATGCAGCTCTATCCAACTGCAGTGTCCTGTCCAGCAGGGTTTTATGCTCATATAAGGCAGCCCCTTTTCAACATCATGGGCTAATAGGCCCTCTTGTTTGACTCTTAGATCATTAGTTGTCCAACAAAGCCTCCAGTCAATTCATTAGTAGGGCCACACACATAGTTCATAGATTGATAGATCTAGAGAGTGTGTGTGTGTGTGTGTGTGTGTGTGTGTGTGTGTGTGTGTGTGTGTGTGTGTGTGCACGCACCCGTGTGCGTGTGAGCGTGTGTGTGTGTCTGTGTTTGTGTGTGCCCGTGTGTGTGTGCAGCAAGTGTGTGTGTGTGTGTGTGTGTGCACGCGTGTGTGTATGCGTGTGTGTGTGTGTGTGTGTGTGTGTGTGCCCATGTGCGTATGTGTGCAAGTGTGCATGCATCACTAGTCTTGTTTCAGGTTGGGTGACCATGATGTATTAGTCACTCCGCTGCAGTTGTGTGACTTTTCTGGGGCACTGTGTCACAGTCTTCCAAACACACCCCCTGCTTTTTCACTCTTGTTTACAGTGTGCTTTCTCGCTCTCTCGCTCTCTCTCTCTCTCTGTGAGCAAATGTGTTGATGGACGGAATCAGTCTCTCTGTTTCTCTCTCTTTCTCTCTTTCTCTCTCTTGCTCCTCTGTCCCCCTCTCTTAAACAGATGTCAATGAGTGTGTGGAAGATCCGAACATCTGCCTGTTTGGGACCTGTTTCAACAATCCTGGCAGCTTTGAGTGTGTTTGCAAGCCTGGGTTCATCCTGTCGGAGAATGGACGCAGATGTTATGGTACTTCTCTCTCCGTCCCACAAAAAAAAAAAAACACACACACACATTAAATTCAGTATAAAATTTGTCTGAAAGTAGCCTTGGTGTTTTAATGTCTGAAAAAAACTGCCAGTAAATTGAGTGCTAACTGCTTTTAAAGAGTGATGATGTTTCAGTAGGAGCTTTTTAATGAGGTGAAACGAAATCGTTAACATAATTTACTTCATAGTTACTTGACTTCCTGTAGGTGAATTGTGTGAAGGCTGAAGTGGCCCATTTTAGCGTTCTGTTCAAACTGCACCTATTTACGCAATTAAGTTGTTTGTGTTCATGTGGAATTTTTCCTGAAGTGACCCTGTGTAATGCCCTTATTCAATTACCTCACCCATGTGCTTTGAATAAGTGGAGTTTGCTAAGGGCAGAAAACATTCCTCACTGTCTGTAAACTGAATAGTTTCTGTTTCATAGAAAGAAAAACAAAGTGTCTGTGTTGTGTCCAAGTATTCATCAAATATGTATGCAAGTGTCTAGTTTACAGAACGCTATCAATGCCACATTTGTTGGTTTATTTTGATGATGAGTAGCCGGTCGAGACTGGTCATGACTAGAGCATCCTTAAGAACCATTCCACCTTTGTCGTGTTGAATGCCACAGTGATGTGTATGTACGTTTATTTTACCTACACAGAGCCCGGTTCTCCTCTGGAGGACTCTCTCTTGTCATAACGCACCTCTTCATCTCTGCTTGTTTTCGCTCTCCTTCTCCTCTATTTGTGCAGATAAGCGGGAGAGCTACTGTTTCACGCGCTTTGAGAATGGCAAGTGCTCGCTCCCACAGGCCTTCAACACCACCAAGGCCAAGTGCTGCTGCAGCAACATGCCCAAGGAGGGCTGGGGGGACCCCTGTGAGCTCTGCCCCAAGGACAGCGACGGTGAGGCGCTCACAGACCTGTCCACGTCACTGACACTGGAGTGTGTCTCTCACTCAGAGGCTCACAGACACATCCACCCCACTGACGCTGGGGTGTCTCCCTCACTCAGAGGTCCACAGACATGTCTGTAGCACTGACACAGAGGTGTCTCTCTCACTCAGATGGTCACAGATGCATTCACATCACTGACGCTTAAGTGTCTCTCTCTCACTCAGTCATTCACAGCACACCTTGATGCACCTCACTTAAGGTTGTAGGAATGATGATGTTGCAGGGTGTTGCAGTGTGACAGCTTTGCTAAAAGCCTGTATGCACTCAACACAGTTTATAGTGCATGCTGCAGACATCGACCTTCTTGAACTCAAGAGTTCTACTCGATCATTACAGGTACTGATCTGTCTTTTAACACATTCAGCATAGAGCTCTGTAATTTAACGGCATTTAAATTTCCTTTTCCTCCACAAAAGCTGGATTCAAGGACCTCTGTCCATTTGGCTTCGGCATAATCCCTGGATTTGATGACTCGCGTATCGGTAAGGATACACCTACAGTAAATCATGTTAAGCTACACATTTTTTGTCATCAGTATGTGAGTTTCCAGGAAATTGTAGCTATAGCCTTTAGTTTTTGTACCTTGCTTGCATTCTGTTTTCTATACTGGTAAATGTTGTATGTGCTTTCATTTGAACTTTATTTGCATGGGTTGATTTGGAAACACAACAAAGCATAGCACAGGGATGAATCTTTGTCTCATCTGGATTTGTGGTTATCTAAGTCCTATGGCTATACCACTCTCCCTCCCTTTCCATCTTTTTCTCTCTCCACCTTTCTCTCTCTCTCCCTCTCCCTCTCCCTCTCTCTCTGCCAGACCTGAATGAATGCGTGGAGAATCCAGGCATCTGCTACAACGGGCACTGTATCAACACTGACGGTTCCTTCCGCTGTGAATGTCCTATGGGCTACACACTTAACTACACTGGCGTGCACTGTATCGGTGAGAGAGCCACCCCATTCACTCCCATTCATTTTCAACAGTATGTTGCTAATGTGGATTATGCTAAGTCTGGGGAGGAAATGCATAAATGTCCGGAAACATTCTGGAGACATCTTTAAAATGATTGCCCCCCAAAGCATGATAAATTCAGCTGTAGTAAAAGAATGATTTGCTTTTTGGTAGTGACAAAACACTTAAGACGCAAACTTTAGCATATAAGATGCAGTGTATCTGAATGGGCTGAGTAATTGTGAGGTGTCTGTGTGTGTGTCTGTGTGTGTCTGTGTGTGTCTGTGTGTGTCTGTGTGTGTGTGTGTGTGTGTGTGTGTGTGTGTGTGTGTGTGTGTGTGTGTGTGTGCGCAGACATTGATGAGTGTTTGGTGGGAAACCCATGCGGTAACGGCACCTGCACCAACGCGATCGGGGGCTTTGAGTGCACCTGTGAGGAAGGCTTTGAACCAGGACCCATGATGACTTGTGAAGGTATACTGCTCTTACTTGAAATGATACTGGTCATTTCTCAGTTAATCAGTGAAATGAGGATGGATCGGGTATACTCAAGGAGACCCCATTCATTCTCATAGATGTTCTCATTTTGAGTGAATGCTGTGTTCATCAGTCTATCAGTTAATATTGTGTCAATAGGATTTCATATAAATGGCTGCCTAGAAACATAGACTACTCCTTATTTTGATGTATGCACCAAAAGTATGCAGTTGTGCTTGTTGTGGGGAAAGTTCAATGTTGCTAATGAAAAGCACAGATGTCCGTATATAATGTTGAGGAAATGTCATGTACAGTAATGCTAGACAAGATTTCCCTGGAAAATAATGACACAGGTAAGGAAAACAATGTATAGGAAATGAAATCATCCGGTCAATTACAATGTAATAGACGTTTAATGAAAATTCTTAATTACGTCAAGACAGTTAATTACATGTTCTGTATTTGATTTCATTTGACCCATAAAACTGCAGCAGAAATCGATATCACTCTTGCACTGTTCTAGATTTTTTGTCATTATTATTATTATTATTATTATTAATATTAAATTACCTGGCGATACCCGGTGGAAACCCAAGACTGCATGCAGGGCACTGTAGTGCTGCTGGACCTTTACACTTACTTCTCTGGTCACTGCTCCACTCTAGTAGTGGCTTTGTACAGACTCCTCAGGAACAGGTAGGTACACACAGGGTTGTAGTGGAGACTAAACGCAAGTAAACACAGTTTATCCACCTCTAAAATTTCAGAAATAGAGTTTTTCCACCTCTTATTAGAGTTTATCCACCTCTCAAAACAGTTTATTCACAAATTTCAACTTTTAACATTCAAAAATCACACTATTATTCACATTCACAATATGTACACTCATTGACAGTCGAGGGACCATTTAATACCACTGGTATTGTTATAAACATTGTAAAATAACCTCCAACATCATCAAACATGTTCTGAATGCCTTTTTACAAAATTTGATACCGCATCGTGCTGTCCACCTTACTGTGATCACAGAATTCATAGTTTACCCACCTGTTATTTTACCACTACTCCCCTGTGTACATATTAGTATGGACTTTATCTGACAGTGGCTATGCAAGACCAAGTTATGAGATGATAGATTATCCACATGGAGGAGAAATGAAATGCAGGCAAATGAGAGAATGAGTGATAAAAATTCACTTATACTAAAGAGAAGGAAAGAGAGAGTGTTTCCTTGGATCAGAGAATTCGTACCGTTTTTGTGAAAGTGCCTCTGAGTCACTGTTTCAGTTGTTCAGTTAATTCACTTATTTCTGCTGTTGTTGTTGTCATGCTGAGTGATATGCATCATTCTGATTCTCAGGCCAAACGATGAGGTTTGCCTGTGTCAGGTTGCTCTTTTATAAATTGTAAAATCGACTTAGTTCTGCTTTTATGTTGTCATGTGCTGTTTGTGTATCTTAGGTCACCCTCTCTGTTTTGATCGGTTTGACCTGATTTGTTTGTTTGATGTGTTTTTGCTCAGACATAAACGAATGCGGGCAGAACCCGCTGCTCTGTGCCTTCCGCTGCATCAACACATTCGGCAGCTACGAGTGCAGCTGTCCAGCAGGGTACACGCTCCGGGAGGACGGCAGGATGTGCAAAGGTACAGTAGGCCTTGCACTGGACGCTCATAAGCATCAAAGAAAGTCTCAGACGCCAATCATAACATGAAATCAGACAGACGGCCAACTGACATGGTATGACATCATTCACTGAAACTTAACCCATTTCCTGAGGAGACTATCATAACAAAAACTGTGCACACATGGAAAAACCCAAAGGTGTGATGAATGGTGGACCATAATATCATTGGATACAGTCATCAGTCTTTCATTAATTTGACACTATTGCAATATTTGCTCTGCATTCTAGGATATTTTCCTGACCCACTTTGTAGTTTGTTTACCAGTGCCAAATAAATGCTATTAATAATGAGACTCTCTCCCTTTCTCTCTTTCTCTCTCTCTCTCTCTCTCTCTCTCTCTCTCTCTCCCCTCTCTCTCTTTCTCTCTCTGTCAGACCTGGATGAGTGTGCGGAGGGCCTGCATGACTGTGAGTCGCGGGGCATGGCTTGTAAGAACCTCATCGGCACCTTCATGTGTGTGTGCCCGGTAGGCATGACGCGGCGCCTGGACGATGAGCTGTGCCAAGGTCAGTGGCTCTCAGTCTCAGCGCTCCCTCTCTTCCTGAGGAAATTAGTGTCACATGGCATCAGGGACTAAAAACTGAAGGATTTTCGTTTTGGTTCGTTCTGAAACATTATTTTTATGTTCCAGTTTGTGTTCCAATGTCTCTCCACTAAATGGTAAGTGGTTAGAGCGTTATAGAAGAACAGTTAATAGCATTCCTTTTAAATAACATTACAAATGCCTTTACAAATTGATTGATGACAGGTGGCACAATAGCCTAAACCTTAAAGCCTAAATCAAAGAAGGCAGTACACTATAAGATCTTCAACAATGTCTGATAGTCTAAATTCAGGCACAGAATTTCCTTGCTTTAAGCCCTGGCTTAAACTTATGGACGTTGCTACCAACTGCGTGACACTAGACCTAGATTTTTTCGGAGTGTCTCTTGTAAGTTATTTCACACGTTTCAGTAATTTAAACTACATATTTGGAAAAGGCAGTCAGATAGTGTTGGATTGGAAATCCATCTTACAAACTCATAATAGGCCTATTATACAGGGTATACACAGATTCATAAAGTCTGACTAAATTTAGCCTATAAAGAATCCGAGGAAAACCTTGTGGGCAGGTGACTTTCCAAGCCTATCGACTTTTGAATAATATTCTAATAAAAGTTAATTGAAAAGATAAATACCATCATTATACCAGTGATCTAAAATTGAAAATGCCATTTTCACTCTGGAACAAGTGAAACTAGTTTTATTCCCGTTTTCGGTTACATTCACCCCAAATTTTAGTTCATTTACAGTTTTTGATCTTTGAACCATTTTTAATCCCTGTATGGCATCACTGTGGGGAGACAAAAAAAGTTTCTAACAGTATTTGTTATTTTACATTTTATTGACTGAAGCACCATTTGTCTCACTCTATCCATATTTCTCTCTCTATCTCCCTCTCTATTTCCCTTCCTTCCTCCCTCTCTCTCTCTCTCCCTCCTTCTCTCTCAGATGAAAACGAGTGCCGCACTAAGCCGGGTATCTGTGAGAACGGCCGCTGTGTGAACACCATTGGCAGCTACATGTGTGAGTGTGGGGAGGGCTTCCAGCCGGACTCCACCCGCACTCAGTGCTTAGGTGAGCCTCACCCCCAACAGCGACAAACTGACCACACTATCTATGATATTATACCCTTTTTGAATAGTGTGCAGATGTGTGTGTAAATACTAACTTTTTGGTATCATGCTACATTGGCAACTGCTAATTTTTTTATTAAAACATTTCAACAAAATACCTGTGTCAGTTTAAGAATGCATGCACCGTTTTTCTTAGGTTATTTTATGTTACGCACAGATTACTCTTCATGTGTTTATTGTGTGTGCAGACTACCGGGAGGGCTTCTGCTTCACAGAGGTGCTGCAGACCATGTGCCAGATGTCCTCCAGTAGCAGGACCCCCTCCACCAAGTCCCAGTGCTGCTGTGACGGGGGCCGGGGCTGGGGCAACCAGTGTGAGCTCTGCCCGCTGCCCGGCACTGCCAAGTACAAGAAGCTGTGCCCACACGGCCATGGCTACGCCACTGACGGCAGAGGTCAGAGACTGCCCTCTGTGCCCCTATTTATTTATTTTCACTGTATCTATTTAGATATTCTTTATTCATGTTTATATATTATATATTAGACCTACTGATGTGTAATTATTTCTGCAATATTACAATACAATGGCAATACAATATTAATACTTAATTACATGTACATTGTGTTACATTATTTATATCTTAGTAGTTACATGTAGAAGATGTAGTTGTGGTCAGTTGAGATTCAGTTTATGGTTAACATGTAATAACATCTGTGAAACAAATAATAGTATTTATTACTTGCTTAATAACATTGTAATGAGGACTGTTAATATAAAGTGGATTTAATTAATCCTTTTTGTTGATTTATGTTTGCCATGAAGTATTCCATAGAGTGCTGACTTTGGTTTTTCCTGTAAAACTGCATTGAGACATACATGTGGTTTTGCGGCGAGTTTGTTGTACATATTTTCCTGTAGAGCTTCTACCTCAAGGTTTTCCTTTTGGTTGGCCTCATCCTGCTCGTAGCCCACAACCTGGCAACCGCTCAGTCAAGCCAGACCAGAGATTTTTTAAAAATGATTTCTTACTCACTGACATGGTGTCAAATGGGGAAAAACATAATGTATGCCCTGTGTTATTGAGCGGTGTGATGTTTTTTTATCTCCTTTTGCAGACATAGACGAGTGCAAACTCATCCCAGACGTGTGTAAGAACGGGAAATGCATCAACACCATGGGCTCCTACAAGTGCCACTGCAAGCCTGGCTACACCGCTTCTATCAGTGGAACAGCATGTGATGGTGAGGCTAAAAATACACAAACTGTTATGCTATAGACATATGGGGCACATATTTCATTGACATTGGCAACAAGCAAAGTTGGGCAGCAAACACACAAAGTGTCTGACATATGAACTAAAGAGGTCTTGTGGCAGGTGGGAGCATGGTGCATACCCATGTTGTGCTTAGGACCTGGTTCAGGAAATTGAATTAGCAAAATGTTTTTGCCAATTTACAGTGGAGGAAATAAGTATTGAATGTAATTAAAATGCTTTTCAGTAAATATATTTCCAATGAGGCTATATGTGCAAGGAGGCTGACACACACACACACACACACACACACACACACACACACACACACACACACACACACACGTCAATGACGATCTGATTCAATTAAATTCTCATCACTTCATTAAAGTCCATAAATAAAGTTATGTGTAATAAAATGAAATGAGACAGCAAAACAATATTGAACACGCTAAGAAAAAGCAGTACACCAATGCAAGGAACCAGTTGAAATCTGCAAGTAGTTAGAAAGTATTTATATCTCCTATCTGTAAATTAATATCAGCTAAGTTAGTAGATTGATAGGCTATAAAAAAGGTTTTTCGTTACCAAGGTGTCACACAAGAAACATCTCATGATGGGTAAAAGCAAAGAGCGCTCCTTGCTACACAACATTTGGACAGGCCAAATGAGAGAATGTAGTCTGGTCAGACAGGAGCAAAATGGAACTTTTTAGCTGTTATACTACACACCATGTTCGGTGGAGAAATGGCACTGCACATCACCCTAAAATACAATGCCAAGAGTGAAGTTTGGAGGTGGATGCGCCATGGTGTGGGGCTGTTTTTCATCTCATGGTACTGGGCTGGCAGGCTTCATACAATTGAAGGAACGATGAATGGAGCCATTTTTTCCAAGAGAATCTTGCCATCAACCAGGTTGATGAGGATAAGACGTGGGTGGACATTCCAGCAGGTCAACGATCCAAAGCATACAGCCAAGGAAACTCCTAATTGGTTTCAGAGAAAGAAAATCAAGGCCCTGACTTAAATCCAATTGAAAAATTGTGGAAGGAACTAAAGATCAGAATTAAAAAAAGATTTGAAGACTATCTGTTTTGAAGAATGGGCCAAAATCACACCTGAATACCGTGGCTGATTTGTTTTTCCATACAGGAAATGTCTTGAAGCTGTCATTACAAACTAAGGCTTTTCCACAAAGTATTTCAGTTGACAAGTTCAATACTTTTTTCCCCTGTGTCATTCCACTTTATTACACATAACTTAATTTATGGACTTTAATGTTTGGATTTCTTTATATGTGTGGATTTCTTGAGTTAATACCAAAGCATGGTGACAATTTCATGTGCATAGCCTCATTGGAAATATATTTACTGAAAGAAATGCAGTTAAAATGCAGTCAACGTGTGGACTGAACGTGACTTGGTTAACATCTAGGCTAACACACATGCATCTGTCTTTTAGACCAGGATGAATGTTCCATGTCTCCCAAGCCGTGCAACTTCATCTGCAAAAACACGGAGGGCAGCTACGCGTGCTCCTGTCCCCGTGGTTACACACTGCAGGAGGATGGCAGGACCTGCAAAGGTGGATGACCTTTAACACTCTTTAAGCTTTCACATTTTAAGAATTATGTATTAATGCATTATGATGCCATTACAATTATAATAATACATAATGCATTAATACATGAACATTAATTAAGCATGCATTCAAAGATGAACTCCTTCCATTTTGGAGCTGGAGGCGATGCACTTCCAGTAGTTCCTGTTAAGCCTCAGTTTTAATGACTAAATGGTTCACAAACTCACACATGCAGATCTGGATGAGTGTCAGACCAAGAAGCACAATTGCCAGTTCATCTGTGTTAACACTATCGGCGGCTTCACCTGCAAGTGCCCTCCTGGTTTCGCTCAGCACCACACAGCCTGTATAGGTGAGTGCACGCTCACACGCACAACACACACACACACACACACACACACACACACACACACACACACACACACACGTCAATAACGATCTGATTCAATTAAATTCTCATCATTTCATTAAACTGTATAATGTGCTAAAATCCAGCCCCTTAGCATATAAATTCCCCCAAAGTCAATGACCCTAACCAGCCACCATACAAAGCGACATGCTTGTTGAGCCCCAGGTGTTGCTTTATGCTCCTCAGACAATAACGAGTGTGCAGCGGAGCCCACCCTCTGTGGAGCCAAGGGCATCTGCCAGAACACGCCGGGCAGCTTCAACTGTGACTGCCAGCATGGCTACTCCCTGGACAACACTGGCCTGCACTGCGAAGGTGTGTGCTACAGTCCTAGTATTTATCAGTCGATATATGTAGATATGGAAATGGATGCATGCATGGATGGATGAATGAATGGACAGAAAGGGACAGAGAGAGTGAGAGAAAGAGAAGGAAAGCAAGAGAGAGAATAAAGGAAAGAAAGAAAGAAAGAAAGAAAGAAAGAGAGAGAGAGAGAGACAGAATCCCAAATACACTGTATTATTTTTACCATGCTGTGTTTCAATGAAAGACTAAAACTGTTCTGTAGCCAGACTGCCGTAATCATAAATCTTGTTTATGTTTTAAGATGTCGTTTTGCATGTCATTGTTTCCTCGTGAGGGAATGTTTTTGAGACATTTAGATGATGGAGTGTCTTTACTTTTCGACCTGATCACCTCCACATTTGTTCTATTTAGGTTACCTATATGTACAAAATAATATGTTAGCACATATGTTTTGTATGTGTGTGTGTGTGTGTGTGTGTGTGTGTAGTGGTGTAAATCATAGCTGTGAGCGTATTTTTCGACACCTCGATTCTCACCCCGTTTTTTTTGCACCAGCCTGGATTCCATTTTTAAGTGGCTCCAGTCTGCCAAGCGCACACATACCAGTTCATTTAGGGGCTTCTGCCGAGGCCAAGCATTGTTCTCTCCAACTCAATGCAGGCTGGCATGCCCCAAAAACCACAACTTCAGCTTCCATTCAGCAAATAATGTCCACCCTGAGTGTGTGCACCAAACACAATCACAACGATCAAATCGATAGGATACACTTTTGTTGTGTGTTTATAAATACGGATGGATAAGAACTGAAAACAGCAGTATCTGAGTGGACTGGAATCTTCAGTGGATCGTGGATTTTTTTACCTGCTTTGCGTTAGTCAGAAGCTGCAGAAAAACGGCCCTGCGAGGCTGTTTTCGGGCGCTCGTCCTCTTGGATAAAAATACCTGAAACTGTTTCAGCTGAAGGAGAGCCATGTGAGTGGAGGATTGGAAACACATGCGCCAGAGCCTAGGACCGCACGACTGGAGAGAGCCAACAGGGCAGGTTCACAACGACGGAGCTTTTTTTTTTTTTTTTTTTTTTCCTCCTCAATGTTGTGGGCTAATTTGGCTGAGGGAAAATAGTTTTATTTCCTCAACGTGTCTGAATCAGAATGCGCTGCAAGCTCCCAAGGCGGGATTTTGTTCCACATTACGTTTGAGTTGTGCTAGTAAAAGGGCTTCAGGAAAAGAGATGATTGTGCAGAACGCAACCTATTTCTGTTTCTGTACTTTACGTATGTACTTAATGGAAACTATGTTATTTATTTTAGATGGAAAATATTATTTTTCAGTTCTGCACAGACTTCTAGTCTGAGAAATATTAGGTTATTAATTTAATCTTGACAGTTTGGTAATAACGTGACAACTGTAAGTGACAAGCTAACTGCCCATGAGAAGAGTGCGGTATCCCTGGCATGGTTGTGAGGTAGGCCATCTAGTTTCCAGCCAACGCCTTGATAGATAGCAGGTAAGATCTCTCAGGGGTCAGGATGCCTCGTGAAAGACAGGAGCTGGAACTGTATGAACCTCTCAGAGATCAAAGATGTGGTGCCTGGTTCGCTTAATGTATCAAGCCCACTCTTCCCCCCCCACCCCCTCTATCTCTCTCTGAAGTAGTGGGTCTGGATTATGATCTGTATCAATGTTTGATGAGGATGTGTAATACATGTGGATGTGATTGTTTTGCAATAAGTTAAATATGTAAATATTGGTTTAATAAAAGTGTGTCAAACCTCTCTCTCTCTCTTTTCTCCCTCCCCCCTCTCTGTCTCTCTCTCCCTCTCTTATATCACTCCCTCCTTTTCTCTCTTGCCTCTCCCTCTCCCTCTGTCCAGATGTGGATGAGTGTAAGAGCACCCACAGGTGTCAGTATGGCTGCCAGAACATTCTGGGAGGCTATCGCTGCAGCTGCCCTCAAGGCTACACACAGCACTATCAGTGGAATCAGTGTGTGGGTGAGTGTCAATGAGGTGGGAATGGGGAGTCTGCAGGAGTAATCTACTTTCTGGTGTTAAGAGAGATTTACGATCTTTAAAAGATAAAAAAGATTTGCTGGAGGAAATCAAATTACTATTTGGCGCTGTCAAAATTGTGCAAGTTTCGTGCAGATTTCTGTTTTTCTTTTTTAGTTTCAAGAAATGTATGCACTTCAGGGTTGTGCACAATTCGAATTGCAATTCTGCTTCCTGTTTGCTACCTCAATTGAAATGCAAGTGAAATTCAAGAATTTAATCGGAATTTAAGAGCCAGTTTCAATTCAATTCTGGAATTTTGCACAAGCCTGATGCACTTTATCTGCTCCTTCACTCGAGCGTGTGTGTGCATCTGTTTGGATACTTACAATGCTTTCATGTTTAGAACAGATTTATACAATGTGCCTCATGCACCGTTTAGTACAGACAGATGGAGACACATTATCCATAAAATAGGATCTCACTGAGTTCAAGAGGTTCTGTCAACATTATTCCTGTTTGGATACTGTGTGTGTGTGTGTGTGTGTGTGTGTGTGTGTGTGTGTGTGTGTATCGCCTGTCTGCCTCTCCGCACCATAAATCTCTTCTCCTGGTGGGTTATCTTATTTCAGCGCAGCCCCAAGTAGGATTATGTTAAGTGATGTCATCAGATAGCTTACAGCACTGTGCATGCATCCATTTGAAATGAGTGGCCCCCAATGCACGAGAGGCCAGACTTCTCCTAGAATGTGGGCTGCTGTTGTTTAGTTTGGATTTGTGAAGTGCGTTCATTAATTAAAGCCCCATTGGCTGGTTTTATGATGCTGGGCGCCTGACCACACATACTTCAGTTAGCGATTGCTTCTCATGCCTGCTGCCTTCTCAACCTCTCCAATACACACAGTCGTGTCCCTAACACCTCCCATTCGGTATCACACGGTGTTGGCATGCCTGTAGTATTATGGGTAATTGGCAGAGCTGTGAATAAAGTCTCTATTTTTCTGAACTATGTGGCCGTTGGAACACATCATTGAGAGAAGCATGTTTATTACTAAGGACCAACAGGGAGAGGATTTGTGGTCCAAAGTGTCAGGCCGGGGATTTTAAATTTGAAGGGTCATGACTTCAATCATGGTCAGTTTTGTTTTTTATAGTTTTTGTGTCCACTGCCATCAAGAGACCACACAGCCTGTGAGAGGGAGTATGAGAGGGAGAGGGAGAGGGAGGGAGAGACAGAGAGACTGTCTGTTTCAGTCTCTGCACTGCCACCTAGAGCGTGTTTGGCATCATCACATCCATAAAACACAATTTGCACGCTAGTGGTCTTGTGGTCTTAACTTAAAGAGCTCATGGTTGCAATACTCAGTCAATTACCGTTACCAATTACCAAGATTCAGGATCAGATATAGGAGCATTCCTCTGAATATTTTTTATAGTTATATACATAAATGCTCATCACCTAGGCATTTTAGCATATATATGCAGTATACAGTATATACAGTTTTGTTGTGTTTGTCACATGTAACAAACAAAACCAAGGTAAATTTCACAAATATAAAGTATATTGCCACAGTATAATGATATAATAAAACTCAAGAATAATCACAGTACAAAACATACTGTATGGGGCTCATGATTCCTGTCTTATTTTTTCCCCTTATCATCGCTCAGATGAAAACGAGTGCTCGAACCCCAGCAGCTGCGGCTCGGCGTCCTGCTACAACACACTGGGCAGCTTCAAGTGCGCCTGCCCCTCGGGCTACTCCTTCGACCATCCCAGCAGCAGCTGCCGTGACTTGGACGAGTGCAGTTCCCGCAAGAACCCCTGCAACTACGGCTGCTCCAACACTGAGGGGGGCTACCTGTGTGGATGCCCCCCGGGCTACTACAGAGTAGGCCAAGGGTGAGGAGAGATTAACCCCCCCTACCCCTACACACACACACACACACACACACACACACACACACACACACACACACACACACACACACACACACACACACACACACACACACACACACACACACATCGACACACGTGGAAATAATCAGCCAGACCTCATTTGGATGGAGTAAGCTACTGAGTGGTTAATTTGCAGTTTTACTGTGCAGAAGGTCACTGCCAATCATTTGTGAATTAGCTGCTCCTGGTTCATGTCTAGTTGGCTGATGTGAAGTCGGGATAAGAGCAGTCAGGAGAAAAAACTGGATTAAACACATGCTTGCAGGTTCTGGTCGGGTACCAGGATATTGGCCCTCCATAAAATTCCAATAAAAATGAGAATAATATGCAATGAAAATTAGATGAAATGAGAAGAATAAATAGGCTAAATGTATTGATGCTATGGTTGGCTGCTAGTATGCAGTTTATTAGAGCAAGGGGGAATGTCAATTAAATGCTAAAAGCTTAACTGTGGATGATTGCTTGTTAGCTTTGCATGTATGGTAATATGGGGTCAGATGACGTCAGTTACCAGTCAGTCAGTCAATCTGATGCTGGCAGATCTGATCTGATGCATATTGGTTGCTTGCGCAGGATTTTATCATTTAAACAAAACAACATTTTATTGTGTTAAGAAGACATATCAGTGTATTGACATAGTGAAGATTCTGCAACATCTCAGAAGGCAGTTTCATATTTATACCTTTTAGATTACCACATTATATTGTTATTTTGACATCTTCTGTCACTATGTGTTGCAGTCACTGTGTGTCAGGCACTGGCTTTGGGAAAGGCCTGTACACGCCTCATCAAGGAGGACAAGGAGTGGACGAGGACAACGCCCTCTCCCCTGAGGCCTGCTACGAGTGTAAGATCAACGGCCACTCCAAGAGAGGGATACGCAGGAGAAGGGACGCCAATGAAACCCTAGCCGAAGAGGTGAGACCACTGGGGTCAGCCCTGAGAGGACAGGCTTTACCTTCAGCCTGTTAGCATAAGCTTTCTCTGTGCTAAGATGTTTGTTTCTCCTATACTGTTTTAGCTGTTGACTGTAGTCATCGGACATTTTGCATTGGCTGTTTGCAGCAAATAACAGGATGTAGATGTCCATTTTAATATTTCCTGAGCAGGAGGAACCAAGGAAATGAAAGGGAGTGGCATTCTGTCTCTCTCTGTTAAAATTATACACAGTTAGGATTAGGAATGCTAATGTAAGATATGATACTGTCATTCTACTTTTACCTAAAACAGATTGCACCAACTACACTCTATTTAGCATGCAGACAGTAAGGTTACCGGTTGATTGACTGACTGCTATCTCAGTCTGTTCCTTTGAAATGTATTGGCTTTTTGGACTTCTCCAAGACCCAACTCATTTGGTAGCTGTTTGGGATCTAACAAGGTGAATGTGAACTCAATTTCAGTACAGCTGTGTGAGAATAAAATTGAGAGGGAGAACTGAAAAGGAGGCAACAAATCCATTAGACGTGACCTTTTCTTTTCTTTATGACCAAGCAGCCATGTTTCGGTTTAGATGATTTGGTGGTAAGATGAAGTGGAATAGAAGTAGGTAGAATCTTTACTCTTAAGTATAATGTCTTACACCAAGAAGAAAAAAAGTTGTTTGAACCAACTGGTGAAGCATTATTTGGAACTGTAAGATTGCACTTCCCAACATAACCAGAGGATGGCGCAAACTAACAAAAGATCAGATAACCAATCACATGGCAAAGGGGTATTTAATCCCCATTAGTTAATAATGTTACGTTTATGCTAGATGCAACAGCTGGGAGCACTCACTTTGGGCTGGAGTTTTTAGAAAATACTATGACCTGTAGGTGAATATGGGTTTGTTGTGTGTGTGTGGGTGGGTGTGTGTGTGTGTGTGTGTGGGTGCATATACAGTAGGTGAGTGTTTGTGTGTTGTGATGTGTTCCCATGTTGTCCTGCATTTATAGTGGTTTGAACATAATTGGACTTGGGTGTGTCACACTTGAGAGCTTCCAGATAATCCCAATAAAGAAAAGGCATAGTGGTGTGATGTCCTTCTAGATGTCTCATAGTGTGTGTGTGTGTGTGTGTGTGTGTGTGTGTGTGTGTGTGTGTGTGTGTGTGTGTGTGTGTCCATTTACCCAGGAGCCCGAGGTGAGCCTTGCTAGCCTGGACATTGACGAGCCGCTGACACTAATGCTCAACCTCTCCCAGCTGGACCCCGGCCAGCACCTCCTGGAGCTGCGGCCTGCCCTGCGGCCCCTCGACGGCCACGTGCGTTACGCCATCGCCGGCGGCAACGGGGCCGGCGTCTTCCGCCTGGAGCACAGCGACGACGGCCTCACTTACCTGCACTTGGCGTCGTCGGCAGGATCGGAAGGAGAGGAGGCGTGGCGGGGGCAGTCGAGTCGGCTGACCCCGGGGAGCTACACGCTGGAGATCAGCAGTGCACCACTATACGGTCCAGCCCAGCTTCGGGCGCTCCGCAACATCAAGGACAGAGACTACCTCTCGGGGGAGCTGGGCGAGAACCTGCACATGAGACTGCACATCAAGCTGCAGGAGAACTAGAGTCAGCTGGTCTGCTGTGCAGCTAGATCACACCTATGTCATTATCTCCCTGAAAGACTGGTCTCCCTCTCTCTCTGTCTTCTCCACCAGTGCTGCTTTCTCTGGCTCTATCTCTCTTTCCTTCTTTCTTTCTTTCTTTATCTACCTATCTATCTATGCATCCAGATTTTTATTTTTGAAATTTTTTTCAAATGTAATTCATCATTCTTTTTCTCTCTCCATCTCTTTCCTTCCATCTATTCCTCCCTCTCTCTGGCCAAAGAGCTACCCTACCTAGAGGCTAGGGGAAATGGGTGGAAGTGTCCCAACCAATGAGCACGCTCGCTCTCAGTGAGGCGTGTGTGTTGTGCGGCATCTGGACGTGTCAAGCCAAAGAAGTAACTCCTTGTTCCTGTTTGTCCCTACAGCGGAGTTTAAGCTATCGTTTGGTCCCTGTTTTTTTATGATGTTTTGCTGTGTGTGTAAATGAGGCTGTCTTGTTATAACTATGTTGACAAAAAGCTGTCAGTATTACCACGTTGTTGAAAGCATTGATATGTAAACGTCAGCTTGTTGTTAACAGCTGGGATTTATTGGGAGCTATGTTTTCACAAATGTGTCACAGGCTTAGTGTTTTATGATGGACGCATAAAAGGAAATTAAACACAAGCACACACACACACACACACACACACACACACACACACACACACACACACACACACACACACACACACACACACACACACACACATCTCTATTCATCTCCTGTTGCTCTACAAAGGCTCAGTAGAGGCCGTGTTCTGCTGCCAGGACACATGTGTCAGTGCTTATAGTCCTCATCAGTCTTGGCGTGGAACAGGGCAATAAGAAACTCACTGACCTGGTGCACCTAAAACACACCCAGCAGCATTTGAGAAATAACCGTTATTGAGTCAGTGAGTAGACAGTGAGAAAGAACAAGAGGAACAGAGAGAATGCCCTCTTGGGAGACTATTAACATATTACTAATTAAACACAATCCACTAATTGAGAAATTAGTGTTAAGACCATGTAACTGTCTTGTAAAGACATTCCCTTAAAGGAAGCATAAAGTTAAAAGAAAATGACTCCAGCGACTGAGTTTAAGTTATGTGAAAATAGTTCTTTGGAGGATGCAGTCCACATTGGCCATAAGTGTACTATATGGATGGCAAATGCCTTATTATTTTGCCACCCCCCACTCCCACCCCAAAAATGTTTATACAAACATACAGTATATCACGTTATAAACTGAACATATCACCAAATTATTGCATTGCTGTACCTGTGGAGATGAACACAAGGAAGGGAGCTACAATTAACACTCACGCTGATGTGACAGGCACACGGCTAGGTGATAAGTACATGGCAACAAGCCTCTATGAGCAAAGCTAGCGTTGCTAATGCCTTGACTATGCTAATTACTGTGAACAGCACATCAATTAAGGAATTCACAAGTCAGTACTTGATTAGCATACACATTAATCAAGAAAACTGCCACATGCTTGAAGGTTGGGCTTGAACAAATTGGAATGGATGGTTATGTCCATTGTGTTTGAACAACAGAATTATGATGAATTATTATACACAATATTCCACGTAATTTTATTTTTTTTCCGTCTTAGGATGTTTTGTATTTGTTACATTTAGAGTTCTTATCTGTTCGTCATTGGTTATTGATAAATGGTTGTATTGATTTATTTGACTGTAATCTTTTGACAAAATCAAAATCTCATCTCAAAATGTATCAATTCAGTCACCAGTATGGCATCAAATACTGCTCTTTTTCAGTAGACACTGGAAAAAACACCTCTTTTCTTTGGTATAAGCATGATGATGGAAACCCAAAACCCCATACACTGAATTTTCCATTTTAGAATAATCCATGGTAATATGTAATGTTCCTGAAAATGTATATATATATATTAAAGTTTCCAGTTGTGTTACCAACAGTTAGCGGAAGAGAGCAAACCATTATGTACACATTATCTGTAAACAATTCCGTCTGTGCCTTATGTAACTATTGAACTACACAAACACCATATGCCTTTGAGGTACTGTATGTATGAAAAAAAAAACAATCAGAAAACTTCTTAAGAGAAAAGGGTAACACTTTACTTGACAGTATCGACATAAGAGTGACATGACACAACATATGACACTGTCATGACACGTGAACCCTAACCCTAAACCTAACCCTAACTTGTTATGACAAAAACCGAATGTCACTTAATAACAGAAGCGTTATGTCATAAACATTTATGACTTGTTTATGACACATTCAAGTGTCATGTCACTCTTATGTCGATACTGTCAAGTAAAGTGTAACCGAGAAAAGTTCTAATATACTGGTGCTGCCTTTTTGCTTAAACCAAAAACTGTACACAAACACACTAACAATCTTCTGACTGAAACTAAACCGGCGTCATAGTGATGATAAGAAATGAGTAACTATTATAAATGCAAACAAATTGACTTGGTGCTCATGGTGTGACACTGTTGTATAGGCCATGATGTACAGAGTATTCTCTGTAGATTGACTCAGATTACAGATGGAGACTATTCTCTGCAGATTGACTCAGATTACCGAGAGTATTCTCTGCAGATTGACTTGTGTGTACAGATCTCTTGAGATGTAACAGCTCTATTGCTGCCATAGATACCATTGGGGACCATTGTGTATGGACCGTAGCAGAGTCACGCCCTGTCGTGAGAAATTGGCAACTGTAAATCTTTACTATTGTACTGTTGAGATATGTGCATTTCTTTATAATAAATTTGTACAGAATAATGGCCTTACCATCAATGGTTCTTCTGCTGACAAGTCCGTAAATAGGAGCTGAGGAGATGGTGTCAGTGATAGTATCAGTAAGGCTTAGTGAATGAGATGTGGAATTGTGTGCAAATGTGCCTGAATAGGTTATTATGAACGCATATATGGACGATTCTACCGAATTCGTGCAAATTGCTGTCCCAGACCCTAAAAAGTAATTTAAAAAGCATTTATACAGAAAAATGTTACATATTTATGAAGATCTTTTTATTATCTATTAAGAACTAAAACAATATTTGAGGTAGCATCAAGCTTAATATATATAAAATCATCATGTACTTTCAATTGAGAGGTGGCTGTCCCAAACCCTAAGGCCTACATTTCACCTTAAAAAATATTAAATCATTTTTGTAATTTTTTTCTAAAGATCTTTTGAATACCTATGATAAAAGCAATCGAAAAAATATATTTATTGCATATTTTCTTCAAAAATCATGAATTATTATGTAAAAAATGTTGTCCCGCATTTTTATGTCACAACCGAAACACTGTAAGGTTTAGCCCATAGGATGGTAATGATTTTAGCCACACCCCTCCATTTTGGACCAGGAAGTGTGTGTGAATCCCTCTCTCTCTCATGGCCACATGGTGAGTAGATCAGTCCAATCATTTTTGAGTAAATGAATTCAAAAGTCTCAAAATCAGGCTGGAACATTTAAGAACGTCACTACCGAACACATATTTATTTCAATTAATCAAGTTGTTTTGGTAGTTTTTATTTGTGTATAAATGTTCAGAATTGTGCTATCTAACCATGTGCTGACTAGAATCTTTGAGATAAGATCGGTAGTGACTAAATGGACCGTTAGGTCCTATATTTTGGTAAATCAGTGATATTTCCAATTGCACATTTATATAAATAAAATGCATTTTAGGATATTTAAGACTAGGCCTACGACCTAAAATACAATTTTAGTTTCAATGATTAAGCTAGTGCTATTCATGGGTTTCATCAGGTTCCTTTCCACAGGTGTATTAGTCAAGCAGTCTGCATTCATAATCTAGCTGCTTAATTGTATACACCTGTGGAAAGGGACCTGATTCAGGGACACTGATGAATATAGAAACAAATTGCCAACATGTCTAAACATAAAAGAAAATGTGGAGCAAAAAGACTGATAAAATATAGACAAATATTGAGGGATGACTCAGTACCAAGTAGTAAGAATATTTAAGAAAGGAAAGTGAAAGAAATCATTGTTCAACTGGATATTTTTGCAGAAGCATTAGTTAGGAAGACTGAGGGCCCTATCTTACACTCAGTGCATTGAGGAACCAGGCTCAACACAATTGTTTTCCTAGTTTTAGGTCAGCGCATTTTATCATTATTCCGCCAGACACCCATACTGTGTGATCCTTGCACACCCACAGGTGTATCGATGAAAAAAACAGGTGTGGTCAGGCATATTATGATCACAAATTGCTATTTTGACACCACAAAAAATGAATGTGATCTAAAGTTAAATGGGCATTATTTCAGTTATTTTGAGGGTGCACTGTCAGGAGTCTAACAGCCTGGTAAGACCTAAGCCAGTGTTTCTTAAACTGGGGGTCGGGACCCCCAGGGGGGTTGACAAAAATATGGGAGGGGTCGCGAAATGATTTGCAGAAGGTTTTCAGACCAACATTGTGACAAAGGGTCTGACATGAGTGCCAGATTGACATTTAGTAATAATAGCATCAGCCAATCAGAGGCGCCTCCTCCCGGCACGCATGTGAATGGAAGTGTACAGTAATATTCCAGAAAGTTTGGGAGAGGTCGCCATGTTTCACTGTTTAATCCACATGCTTAGTTTGTAGTTATTTCATGCATCTTGTGTCTTGTGTCCCAGAACTAAACACACACACACACACACACACACACACACACACACACACAATTAATAGATACAATTATAATGTAATTACTGATTTATTATTTAATAAATACCCAAGACTCCCTTGAACATCTTCAAAGGTGCATTCTTACCGTGCCCTTCAGTGGCCACAAAATTCCTTAAAGAACTTATCATTCATCATAACAAATTGGAGGCCCAGCCAGGATATGTAATCACCCAGGATTATTGAAGATGTTTCCAGTCCAGAGAAGGAGCCCGCCTGCAGATGTCGTCCCTCACTGCACAGTAAGGCAGCCAGCCTGGATGGAGGATTATGCTGTCCCCTTCCAGCCCACAGCTGGTCCAACTACCCCCCCATGAGATGCAGCTTACTTACCAGGGCAACAGCGCTATCATAGCATGGAGGAGCTTCAGAGATTCCGCCAGGATGGCCTCTCACACCTCCTCCAGCTCTGGATGAAGAGTGTGGCGCAGCACGGGCATCAGAATACAGCACTCTGTCTACTTACCTGAACCAGCTGCCCCCCCTTTAACAAGAGCACCTGGCGGCGCCCACAAAGTCAGCCCATCATTGAAGCTGTTCCTGACGTCATGACTGTCCTGCATAGAATAGTGGAGGATAACCAGCCGAATGCAGCAACAGATGTTGGACCTGCACCCTCGGCCACGCTGCACTGCCACTATCCCTCAATGGCCATCTGCTCCTCCTCCTTCTCTTCAGTGGTCTGCCCCACATCCAATACCTACGCCCTATTAAGCAGGAAAATGATTGGTCCCAGTCCTTTGGACCGCCACCACCACCGCCTGCTCAACCCAGTGCATATGTGTTGCCTCCAGGAGATGGCGGTGACTGGCCCCTGCCTCCACCTCCGATAACAGAGGCCCGGAGCAGCTAGCCCCTCCGGCAAAGGACTTAATTGAAGAGCTTACGACGCCTGGAGGGAAATGCACCCCCGTTCAGTGGCGTCCCAGTGCTGCCTCAACCTCCACCGCCAGTACCCAGGGTACCAACCCCAGGGTATTGTCAACCATACACGCCATCAGAGTCAGAGTTTGGTGAGCCAATATCTGCCCCCCCAGAGGAGACTGTGTACCGTGGGCCAAAGGCAAAAAATCCCTCCATTCACTAAAGGTGACCCAAAGGGAGTTCGCGAGGCTGAAGGATGCACTGGAGAATCTGCTACCAAGGATCCTTGGAGCGCTTTAAGTTCCAGATACTGGTCGATCACTTAAAGCATGAAGGCAGCTCTGCTCATCGCCGATTCATACACCAACTCCCCTCAGCCTACACGGATACCATGGACAGCCTAACAGAGCACTACGGACAGCCACACCAGCTGGCTCTCAGGCACATCCCAGCGGACCTGATGGATGCCCAGAGCGTTGCACATGGCGACACCAAAGGCTTCAAGAGGTTAGCACTTCAAAGTAAGATCACTGGTGGGCCTGTTGAATCAGCTTGGGACGGCGGACAGACCCGAACTCTGTGGCTCCCACTTATCCAGGCTTCTGTCTAAGTTGCCTCACGGCATGAGGGAGTTCAAGAGGTTCCTGTACCCCACAGCTTATCACAATACCAACCTCCTGCACTTCTCTGACTGCCCAATTACGAGTTGAAGATGCAGCAGTCAATGTGTGAGCCTGGAGCATGAGGAGAAGCGGGCAAGGCAGTCCAGGACTGATGGACGCCAAGACAGCAAAGGGGTGCCAAAGTCACTAACATCTTACACACCACGGATCAGCCTGAGAATGCCCCAGCAGCAGCCACGCCTAACCTCCAATGCCAAGCGGGCCGAGAAATCCGCCCATTGCCTACTGCAACAACAACCAGCACTTCCTTGACCATTGTGCTAACTTCCAGCTGCTCCGCGGTGGAGCAGAAGACGGCGTGGATCAAGACGAACAAAAAAGATGCTGGTGTTGCGGCAGACTGCACCCAGGCCGTGTGTCGCCTGAAGATGCTGTGTCACAAGTGCAAAGGCAAACACCTGCAGGCACTGCATGGCGTGGAACGCCCAAGTCTGCCCCGCGATGATGGGGAATCGCGAAGCCTGCCACAGAGAACCTAGCCTGCTTTGTGAGCACACCCACCGTCAGCCAACGACGCCTTGTACTTGGACAGGCGGTCAGGCTGCAATCAGGTACTCCTTCTGAAAGTGAGCAGAGTGTTGCTGCGGAATGCCCTCATGCCCAGAGACGATGCCATCCCAGATGATGGTTGGAGAGGACCATTCTACTCCCAGCAGCTGCCCACAGCCTCAAGCTCGAAGGCCTGCCCGAGGACCTGGCCCTGCGGACAGTCCGTCAAGATCTCAGAGTCCTACATGGCACTACTGTGTCGTTCTCCATCTCGCCAGTGGACCAGCCGAAGAAGTCCTTCCAAGATACTGCGGCTTTTACAGCCGAGCAGTTGAGTCTGGCCGAACACTCATACCCAGTGAAGGCTTCAAAGGAAGCACAAACACCTGAGAGGGATCCCGCTCAAGGATCTAGATGGCGTCGCCCTCTGCTCTGATTGGGTCTGACCACCCTCACCTCGTCACACCAGTGGAACCAGTGCGCCTGGGACCCCCCGGGACTCCAGCAGCGGTGAAGACGAGGTTAGGCTGGACACTACAAGGGCCAGTTGTGCAGAGGAAGCCACAGACCACTGAACAGAGTTGCATGCACCTGTCAACCTTCTCCCGACTGCATGAGCTCCTGCAGAGTGTGGAGAGATTGTGGCAGCTGGATGTTCTCCCCTATAGGAGTGAGAAGCTGGTCACTCGTTCCAGGCAGGATCAGGATGCTATCCACCTGTTGGAAGAGAAGACCACACGATCGAATGTAGATGGTATCCAGCGTCGCTACTCCACTCCCTACTGGTGAAGAATATGCCACAGCTGAATGCACCCAAAGAGGCTGTGTTGGCTAACCTCCGCAGCACAGAGAGACGCCTCTCCAAAGATCCAGAAGCGCCAGTGGCGTGCTGTGCAGAGATTAACAAGCTGGAGAAGGCCGGCTATGCAGTCAAGGTGCCAGAAGAGGGAGCTCAAGAGTGCAGCAGAATCCTGGTACATCCCACACCACATGGTGTCCCACAATGGCAAGAACAGGATTGTCTTTAACTGCTCATTCGTGTACAAAGGAGACAACCTGAGCGAGGCTGTTGCTGCCAGGCCCTACTCTGAGTTCCAGCCTCATCGGTGTCCTACCAAACTGAGAGAACATGCGTTGCAGTAAGCTTGCGATATCAAGGGGCATGTTCCATCAGGTGAGGCTACTCCCGAAGACAGGCCCTTGCTTCGCTTTCTGTGGCAATATGGAGACAGAAACCACCAAACACCTATCGTCTGGCAGGTCTTGCCATTCGGCACAACATGTAGCCCCTGCTGTGCTACCTTCGCGCTACAGAAACACGTTGTTGACCACTGCCAGCAAGATGAGGATGTACGGTGGCCATAGAGAGGTGGATTCTATGTCGATAACTGCCTCCAGAGTCTCTCCTCTGTGGAATGGCTTCGGCGGTTAAGTGGACAAGATCACCTTTACTCCTGGCATCTGGAGGATTCCGGAGCTGCGTCAATGGGCCAACAACATCCCTGACTCAATCAGCCATTTGCAAAAAGGAAGCCAGGTCAGAGAGCAGCGAGCTATGGCTCAACGAGTCCAGTGCTGACCCACAGGAGCTAGCTCTAGGGCTCCGTTGGCTCTGCAACTTTCGGACACCTTGAGGTACAAGTACGGATGCCAGACCATCCTATACCCACCATGAGGAACATTTACAGAGTCCTGGCCCGCTTGTACGATCCTTGGGATTCATTGTCCCTTTCACGACCCGAGCCAAAGTCCTAGTGCAGCACTTGTGGGACAAGCGGAGAGAGTGGGATGATCCCCTCACTTCCTGAGGATGTGCTACAACCCTGGCTGGAATGGGAAGAGGAGCTGCAGCATCTCTCAGAGATCTCCCTACCCCGGTGCTCGTGAGCCATGAGCTGGACATCTCAAGCTGCAAGAGAGAACTGCACGCTTTGCAGATCGTCCGAAAGGCTTACGGTTCTGTAGCCTACCTCAGAACTAAGAGTCCCGACAGCCCGGGTAGAGGTGTCCTTCTTATCTGCAAGATGTGAGTGGCCCCAAAGAAGCGGCTGTCAATGCCCAGGCTCGAAAGCAGCGCTGCACTGACAGGAGCCCAGCTGGCTTCCCTTCTGCAGCGAGAGCTCACCTTGCCCATCAGTGAAGTCATGCTGTGGACCCGATTCCACCACAGTCCTTACCTGGGTCGTTCTGACTCCTGCAGCTATAAAGTATTTGTCGGACCGCGAGTCACGAGATCCAGGACCTGACTGATGTCCATGCGTGGAGGTGCGTGGATTCGCTAATAACCCAGCTGGCGACATCACACGAGGCAAGACACTGCTAGAGTTGAGCCCGCGACAGTAGGTGGAACAAAGGCCCAGGGTTCCTGCAGCAATCACCAGAGTTCTGGCCTGGGACACCTGCCACAGTGGAGCTGGAGGACACTGCTGAGCTGCGTAAACCTACAGTCTGCTGCCTCAACCGCGACTACTCAGAGCTCATGGTCTCCCTACTGCTCACCAGTTCTCCTCCCTCAAAGACATGGTCGGCTGTTGTGCGATCCCCGCCATGGGGGGCTGACCACCCGACCAGGCCAGTGTCTCGGCCGAGGACTACAGGGATGCGGGCGAGAAGTTCTGAGACAAGCCCAACAGGAGAGCTTCCGGAGGAGTTTGACCTGCTACGTGCGGAAAGCCAGTGTCAGCGACCAGCCCCACGCGGTTTCTGAAGCCCCAGAGTAATGATGACACTGTGTGTCTTATCCGTGTTGGAGGAGGTTGGCCGCGACCAACTGGACCTGGATGCCATCCACCCAGTGGTCCTGGACCCTCAGCACAAAGTCACCCGCTCATCATCCAGGATGTCGACGCAGTGTCTACGCCACCCAGGGTCAGAGCGCCTGTTTGGCGGAGCTGCGTCGCCAAGTACTGGATCTTGCAAGGCCGTGAAGCTGTCAAGCCATCAGCATGCCTGCACAGATTGCCAGATGTGGAGAGCTATGCCTTCCGTGCCCAAAATGGCAGATCTCCCAGCAAGGCTACGCTGATGAAGCCCCCATTCTTCTCAACGGAATGGACTGCTTTGGCCCATTTACAGTGAAAGTGGGTGCGTCGTCATGAAAAGCGGTGGGGCATCCTGTTTAAATGCCTCACAACCCTGGCAGTGCACCTGGACATTCTGTCCAGCCGACAGAACTCCTTCCTAATGGCCCTCCCGGAGTTCATTGCACGGAGAGGCAAA
Organism: Alosa alosa; assembly: GCF_017589495.1. Classification (NCBI taxonomy): domain Eukaryota; kingdom Metazoa; phylum Chordata; class Actinopteri; order Clupeiformes; family Clupeidae; genus Alosa; species Alosa alosa. Next base: position 23,328,700 of record NC_063200.1, on the reverse strand, counting down.
CCTGCAGAGCTCCTATCGGATCAAGGAACTAACTTCCGTGGTGGTTCTAGAGAGCTGCAAGAAGCCTTCAAAGCCATGCATCCCACCCCTCCAAGATCACCTGAAAGTACCAGATCAATTCCAGTTCAACCCTCCAAGTGCTCCACATTTTGGTGTGGGGGAGCGGGAAGTGAAATCTGTCAAGGCCGCACTGTACACCACTATTCAGACTCAGCCTGTCCCTGAAGAGGTCCTGAGGACAGTGCTGATAGAAGTGGAGGGTTTTAAACTCAAAACCTCTAGGCTACGTCTCCACAGATGTAGCTGATGTGAACCCGTGACACCCAATCTGCTCCTCATGGGGCTGGATCCCTCACTCCCTCAAGCCATCTACACAGAGTCTGATCTGCTGAGCGCGCCGCTGGAGGCATGCTCAGGTGTTAACCAGATCAGTTCTGGAGCCACTTCATCCAAGCTACCTCTCCCGTCACTGCAGACCAGGTCCAAGTGGCACAGGACCCATCGCTTGGCTGCAGCGGGGAGCCGTGCGGATGGTGGTGGACCCTCAACTGCCAAGGGCCCTCTGGCCTGTTGGTGGTCACCAAGCGTCATCCCAGGGACCGGCAGACGAGTCCGCACCGCTGTCATCAAGGTGAAGGAAAGACCCTACCCCAGGCCGTGGCACGCCTCTGTTGCTCTTCCTGACCTTCCTGACACTTATCAGCCCCTCCGCTTAAGGACAAATTTGATGGGACAAATTTGGGGCGGCTGTGACAAAGGGTCTGACATGAGTGCCAGATTGACATTTTAGTAATAATAGCATCAGCCAATCAGAGAGCGCCTCCTCCCGTGCACGCATGTGAATGAAGCGTGTACAGTAATATTCCAGAAAGTTTGGGGAGAGGTCGCCATGTTTCACTGTTTAATCCACATGCTTAGTTTGTAGTTATTTCATGCATCTTGTGTCTTGTGTGCGTCCAGAACTAAACACACACACACACACACACACACACACACACACACACACCCACACCAATAGATACAATTATAATGTAATTACTGATTTATTATTTAATAAATACCCAAGACTCCCCTTGAACATCTTCAAGAGTGCATTCTTACCGATGCCCTTCAGTGGCCACAAAATTCCTTAAAGAACTTATCATTCATCATAACAAACATGTTTAAAAACTGGGATATTCAGTAGCCCTAGATATAGGGTTACAATTCACAATGTTTCCATAATGTTCCTCCGAATGTGGATGCTTTGTTTACGCAAACTCAAATCTCTATCTGCGCCTTTTGCAACGATAACTTCAAAGATGCCGTGCGTAAGCTTACCAGTGACAGAACATTATGCAGCCTTTTCTTGCCACAGGACTGCCAGTTATACATTGGATGAGTGCTAGTTATCCTTTGGAAAACAATAAATCAGATTGTCAAAGGCTTGGTTTTGATGTTGACATAGCGTACCGTTTCTGCCTCTGCCTCCAATGCCAGTCTTGCAACATTTTCCAAAATCAAACCAAATTTCATTGGCTGGAGAGAAGGGGGTCTCGAGACTTGACCAATGTTTTTTGGGGGTCGCCAGTCAAAACGTTTAAGAACCACTGACCTAAGCAACAAGTCCCTGGCAACACAATTCAAAGTCTGTGCTGGTGTGCTTAGATGAATGTCCTTAGCATTTTTAACATTCATTGGAATGTTATCAGGGTGTTAGGAAGCGAAGTGCATGAGCATAAACAGTACACTGACACATACATACACCTGGGGACGCTGGTTTGCCTGTGTAATCTGTGTTGTGTTGAACCACGTGGCTCAACCTTTCACTCGTCCGGACTCAAACCCGCAAACAGCAGCACCTCGGATCAGGAGTCGAGCATGCTAGCAATAGCAAAGCAAAAGCCCAGGCTGCAACACTACTCTATAGGCGTCTGCAGGGAGGTTTACCAACATACTGCACACCTACCGTTACACTCCTAAAGCCCCCTAAACCTCTACTGATCCGGGTCATGGTCTAGGATTCCTACATAGTGGACCACCCCTCCACCCTCGTTTTGTTTTCATTGTTGACATTTGGGAAAGAACCTTGTCTTACATTTAAAAAACAAAAAATGAACTGTGGATTTGCTTAACTACTTGGGCTGTCTGACCTAGTGGGTCAGAGTTTAGGCTGGCTATGGACGAGGCAAACCAGTGTCGCCTGGTTTCAAGCATTCCAACAAAAGTACATACTTTCACATTTTGTTTTGCACACTTTCACATTTGTGTGAGTACCTAGTAGGGGTAATTGTTGATTTAAAGAGTAAAAAAAGTATAAGCCTTCAGCAGATCCCTTCTGCAGAAATGTGTTTGCTCATTCGTATGGTGGTACTGTGCCATGGTACATGCAGTAGGCCTACTTGCTTAGGGAATGGGAGATGGCACTCTTATTGTTTTCTTCTGATTGGTTATGGCATACCTGCCGACATTTAGCTTTTAAAAAACGGGTTTTGGGTTGCCAGGTTTTATGACAACAGGATTGAAATTGAAAGTAAGTTATTGTGTTGGCTATGTGTAGGGTGCATATCACACCCAATTTGGCAACCTGGGAAATGTCAGACTAACAGAAAAAAGGAATAGATCCGTGATTTTAAAATTAAGTTTGATGGTCATGCAATATTCTTGGAGTTTCCCCGGGAGAAATAACAAAACGGGTGGGCGCCGGGAGATGACCTTGAAATACGGGAGAAACCCGGAAAAACGGGAACTGTGTTGGCAGTTATGGGTTATGCGTTATGGACCCTTTCAAGAGAGTTCCACTATCAGCATCATAGTTGGCCCCACAAGACTTCCTTTTTAACATTCCATATGTTATCTTAATGCAGAGGAAGTAGATTGGGGCCCAAATAAAACGTTCAAGCATTGTTTTTGTTTTTATTGTTGAAAGGGTCTATACATATCAAACATTCATGCTTAAAGGGATACTCCAGCGTAAAAACAACCAAAACAAAATAGCCTTACACTTCGCCGGTAGTGTCCATGGGCATCCTACAGATAAACCGCAGTATTGTAAACTTAAACCCTAGGTCGTTTTTACTTTGAAGTAGCCCTTCAATTAAGGGGCGACATTAGAACAATCCTTTTGAACAATGCACCTGGCGCACCATATGCTTCAGATCATGCGTCTTAAGTTGTCAATATAGGGCCCTGAAGGTAACAAATTGAACACTAAAATGAGATCTGGAGGTTATATGTGTTCTTTGAGCAATTGTCAACATGTTAGATACTAATACTTTTAAGTATTTTTCATTGCATAACACCCAAACTATCCATCAGCTATTCAGTGAAATATTAAACAGATTTCTTTAAAAAAAAAAAAAAAAAAAAAAAATATATATATATAGATATGTCTGTTACAGTAAATGTGCTAGCTGCATTATGTGCAACATTTGTGACTTATTTGTCATTTTTATCAACACAAAATACTGGCAGTCTGATGTAGTAGTCACTACCGAAACACTACCGTCACTACCGAACATGTGCTGTCACAACCAAAACATGGGATGTTTTGTTAAAAAAAGATTATATCTACTCATCTGACAAGATAACATGGTGGTGTTTCGTTAAATATATATTTATAGTAATACATCCTTAAATTTGAAAACGGTATGATCAACTTTATGCGTTTTACAAAGAAATATTGTTTTTAAAATGCAATTAATCTCATAAATGACCGTTATCCTTTATTTTGTGTTAAAAATATTATTATTATCAGTTGAATCATGGAAATGCTTTAAGAAAATTCTAAAAAATATATTTAGAAGGTATATGTAAAGAAATTCCTAATAGGTTATCATAAAACTTCTTATTTTGTTAATTGTTATTGTGTTTCGGTAGTGACACATTTTGGGAGAAGGAAAACATTCCAAAACTGTATAAAAAGACAATATGAGATAAAAATGTCCAATTATTAGAAATGTGTACCTTAGATGTTATACAATGCATGTGAATTCAAAGTTTTGGGGGAAAAAAAGACACTTTTTTCAAAATGTTTCAACCTCTGAATTTGCACGAATTCGGTAGAATGGTGGAATGAAGAATGAATCAATATGTTGAAGAAATCCTAATTGTTGAGCCATGGGGACATTATTTAATCACTTATAGGGAAAATATTATACACCCACATTATGCACAAGTTTGTTTTGTAGTGGGAAGACAACTATTAGTTAAACATTTTAATATTTTCTGAGCAGTGGATGAGCTTTTTTGTTTTTTTTTCAGTTAGGATTTGTTTTTTGAGGGGATGTGTCTATAACTTAAATAATTCCCTGATGATAGGACCTTTCATCATCTTGATTCATCTCCCACACACAAAAAAAGTAGTTGGGGCCCTTGGTTGACTTCACATGGAATGTTGCAATAGGATTAAGTGAAATGCAGTTTAGTAGAACTAATTTGTCTTTGAGGGCTTAAAGGAGAACTAGCAACGATTTGGCAAATCCGCCTAGCGTCCCTAAGCGGAAAACGCTTGCAACATTGGGACTACCGTCCTGGTAAGAGGTTTTAAATTGTGTTTCTTGTCTTGTAACATCCACATTGTTACAAGCCGAACTTATGCTAACTGTTTTGCTAGCTTGTAAACAAATCCATGTGCTTTATCGTTACCTTTTCCCACATGATAGCATAATGCAGCTAGCTATATAATAGCTAATCCTGCCAAGTTTCTCTAATATGAACAACATGCTTTAGCCAGGATCATGGACATTACCTTTAAAAGTGGACTTTCATTCAAAAGAGATTTCATTCAAATTTCAGATTGTGGATATTTGAGCTCCACCTCTAATTGTATCATTCCTTCCCTGTGCCCCTGAAACACTATGCTAATCCGGGGATTCTGTATAGTTTGGTCCAAGCTACACTTTTGGTTCCCATTTACAGGCACACTAGTTCTTTTAGCGCAACCACTGAATGGACAGCCAACCCCCAGGACCCTAACCCTAGGACTGTGCGAGCTGCACTGAATTTGACAGATTAGAATTCTGGTCTCCACTTTTATTTATTAAAAATTGGGTTTGGTATTTGGTTCAAACTTTGACCCAACTTCACCCGGGATTAGCTGCTGTCTGGGAGACCTCCCGATCATACTTTTGAGAAATCCCTGGTTGTGCTCATGGCAACCAGAGAGTGTCACTGTTGTTCAATGCCTGGATGAGATGCTGGGCCAACACCCGTACACTGCAGTCTGCAAGATGATCATCATCATGATCATGATCTATCTGCCCACATTGTCTGCCTCTGCACCTAATTTTAACGGTGATGCAATCCTTAAGCAGTTGACTTTGATACTATCCTAGGATATACAAGAAAGAATGAAAAAAGGTTGTGCAACCGGCATAAGAAGGCTCTAGATAGGTCGGATTGTGAGGACTGATAGATTAGGCCTGGCTCATATTGTTTTTTCTGTTCTCAACTGTGAAACATTAAAACAATGCATGCCCTCACAGTGGTGTTAGGCATTTACATATTTATACACTTTGCCAGACATTTGTACTCAGAGTTACTTGCAGCACAGGGCAGATACTGTACATGCTGGATCCCTGGGTACTGAATCAATAATGTAGGTGATTTTAGCACTTAGTTCTACCAGATATTCATGGATGTCTCTTTGTGGCAATCCTTTTGCTTGCAACATATCGGTAATTTTTGGTCATTTATGTTCCACTCCCTTGGTGTTGGACCAATACCAAATTTTACCCAGCAACTGGGAAAAACATCACTTTTTATCCTGATTCATCATAAACTCAAGTCCAATTACACTTACACAGCTCCTGCCATTCATAGAAGTCTTAGCAAAGTTGTTAAGGCTTTTCTTGATACAATGGTGACCTTTTAAAAAGCATGTGGCAGGCCTTCTGACATATGCTCATGGTTTGGATCCTTCAGTCTAGAGGTAGAACAATGAGGATAGTGAGCGGGAGAGTCAGATCTGGGCTCTGCCACCATCCAATGGGCATCTAGCCTGGCATGCCCGCGCACACACACACAGTGCAGTTCTCTAGTCCAGATTACAGTGTTTGGGAACACCTGTGGAGCCAAGGAGTAATGAGCTCTATTAAGAGTTACACACGTACATGCGCGCACGCACACACACTGCTCCCCTCACACAATGAAGAAAAGACCCACATCATCACACCCTCTCTAGGACCCTTAACTCAAGTTTAAACTTTGTGTGTAACCACAGATACATGAGTGAGTGAGCGGGAGGGAGGGAGAGCGCATGCGCCTGTGTGAGCGTGTGATTACAATTAGCCTGGAAAAGTCCCCTGGGGAGAACTTGGTGAGATCATATCTACCCACCCCCTGAACTTAACAGTGTGGAGTCGAGATATACCCTCTGCTGTTGCTTCATGGGAACTAGATAAAACAGGCAGTATAAGGAAAACAAGAAGGAATCTCTGAGAACCATCTGAGAAGAGAGTGGCCACACAGGCCCCATTTAATAGGATAGGGGAGATGTAAGCATGTGTAAGGACAAACACCAGAGACAGGGAAGGGGTAGGATTCATTTTGATTGATTTCTTTATTTATTGCAATAAAGATGTACAAAGTATTGGGAATTTTAAATGTTAAAATGTTAGAAAAAGCATATCTGTGACGGTTAACAGTACAGTATATCAAAAAAAATTACTGTCCCAGCTTGACAGATTGTATCCATCTGTATGGTAGTTCAGGAAGAGACATCGTTTTTAACTGTTCGTCAACATAGATTTATTTTCAAAGGCATATAAAAGATAGAAATGCACAGGGACTAGAGAGAGAGAGAAAGATCAAAACGAAAAATCAACATGCAATTTAAATTTCAAACAAAAAAGAGAACAAGGAAAACATACAGAGAAAAAAAAAAAATTATAATTAAAAACTTGGAGAAGTCTAAACTAAAATAAATATTTGTTTCTCCATATTAATTTGTCATTAAGCGATTCCACTCCCTTAATTTACTCTGGTTAGACTAGAAGTTATTTACAAGTTAGTTAAGAGTTGCAGTGTGAACTGGAGGTGGAGGGGAGGGGGCTAGGGAGGAGAGTTAAAAAGAGTTATGAGGTTGTCCATTGCTTATTTAACTTAACAATTCCACTGTTATTTATCATTCTTTGCCAAGACTGACACAGACTGGGATGGCATTGGGAAGATTGAGGGGTAAATGTGTGTATGTGTGTGTGGGGGTTGCTTTGGCTACAAATGGAAGCTTGAGGAGGAGAGGAGAGAGTGGAGGATTGGAGAGCAGGGTTGATAGGGAAGTGGTAGAAAAAGTGACAAGCACGCAGACGTTGTTTGTGGCTTGCCCCAGCCCCATGTCTCCCCTCCGCCCGAATGACGGGCAGACACGCACCCCACCCACTCCGTCTGCATCATCTCCTCAATCAAGTGTATCTACAATCAATGAAAAATGCACACATACACACACACAGTATTTGGTTGTGACACATAACCGTAGCATGTTTACATCGACATCTCCAAAAACAAAAGAAAAATGTCCTCTCCCAATTGTCTTTATGTATGTGTGTGTATATATATATATATATATATATATATATATAATTTAAACAGGTTACACTTGATCTGTTGCTATTTTGTGGGGAGGATGTTCTTGAGTGCTATACAGTATACAGCAACACACAGAAAATCTTTGATAGATTGTACCATCAGGAATTTGAAAAAAAATCTTTACAAATCCCCAGATTATTTATATATTTTTATATATATATATATTTTTATAGACAGAATGTAACTACATGCTTGTGCACATACTTCAAAGTACATCTTTATTTGAAACACTAGAATATATAGTGACTATAAATATGACTATACTCATTCAGACACTAGTTTTAAAAATCACATGGCATATTTGTATTTTATTTTGTTAGCTAAGGAACATGAATTGATAGGGTGCAACTGTGTAAGTTACCCATATAGACAAAGAGACTGGACAAAACAAAAAGAGGTCAAAATAGTAACACGCATTGCACTGAACTGGGTTTGCCAAATGTGACTGGAACTATAAGTTGTGAGGGAAACAAGTAGCCCTCTGCAAAAAGGAAAGACAAAACAAAATGGAAAACTAGAGAAAACTAGTGCTAATAACCCAGTGCCACTGCGTTTTTCTTTCTTTTTTCCATTTTTAAATAATCTTTTGTGACTAAGGAGTGTTTACATTCAAAAAGACTGACCTTTCCTTACAGTAACACAACATTCTTACCCGAGGTGAGGAAAACTAAGACAAATCAGTTCCTCGGCTCTGACCTGGGCAACCAGTACAGCATAAAACACTACACCAGGAGAGCACCACTCCCCGACTACAGTTACACAACACGGAGCAATGAAGAGACAGAACCCATTCTCGAGCGACAGCAACACAAGAGGGGAGTTTGGCAGAGTTAACACCAACATAAGAGTTGATTGTATCGTCGTTGAGCTGCTTTTCATCCCAGGGAATCAGCTCAGTGACATACCAACCAGAGAGCTCTGAGGTAAAAAATAAAACATTTTCGAGAACCTTCCTGGAAAGACAGATTTTGACTCCTCTGGGCACTTGGACATGCTGACAGAAAAAAGCCATGTTAAGGACAAACCCCACAGTATGGGTATAGAAGCTCCAAAGTTGAAAAAAATATTAAGGTGAGCGGAGCTGTAATGATAATAATAATAATAGAAAAAAACTACTTTAAGCGCCAGCAACAGTTCACCTGCATAGAGGTATGTATCCATTGGATTCAGAGGCTGCTCACTGTGTGCAACATTCGTATGTTAGCTTCAACCAACATCTCTACCCTGCTCCACGACATCTTTGAATCTGCAAATGTGGCAAGAAAAATGCAACTCACCCCCACCACACCACCATGTTAAAAACACCACCTTTAATAAAATAAAACTAAACAAAATAATAAATAAAAAACAGCGATGTGTGGCTCGAGAGCCCGAAGTTTCGACCAGAGAACTGAAACGCCTTTTACAGTTTCACACGACGCGACACAAAACACTGGTTAGGTTGTCCTGACTTGGACCAACAACCTCCACCAGTGTGCCTGTGGTCTACACAGCGTGCATGTCTGTAACCAAACTTCACTGAGCAGGAATGCTATTAATCTGACAATGGGCAAAATCTAAAAATGTAGTATTTTAGTTCATACCGTACACTATATTTACATGTTGTTTCAGGTGTTGAGGGGATAATGTACAAAGACATTACATTCTACCTATGCACTTAATTGCACTAGCTACAACTTGCATTTGACCTGCTATTGAATCAGCCAGTATGGCTTATATATTTATATGAGGGGAATCAAGTTACACAAACAATCATTACTTCTATGTTTTTAAGGCAAAGTCATGTTTGTTTGCTAACACACCTGTTTGTTCATGGAGTTGTGTTTTAACAAGGAGGCCACTGAAAAGGAGGCTTCAGACTTTGCTTGCTTTTTTTTTTTTTTTTTGTTGTTGTTTTTGGAACTCCTCTCATAATGCTAGCAGCTTCGATGGCCCTACAGCAATCCATTCTTTCAGCAAACAAATGGCAGCTCTTCTCTACAGGCAAAACAATACTGTCAAAACAAACATTGCTCTTCAAAACTGCCTTTAGGCTCTACAGTATACTCAAAACAGTCCTACAGTATACTTAAATAGTCCTACGGTATGGACATTATCCCAAAGGTCAATACAGCAGGAAGAGGATGGTATCTGCCATCCGAGCGATAGCTAACTCCTTTTCGAGCATCACTAAAGGTATTGGAGGGCACTGTACAGTGAACATTAATCTCATCCCATCACAGCTTCTAGCGGAAGACCCAAAGTTACATGAAGTACAGAAAAGAAAAACCAATTAGAGGCAATCGCACACAAATAAATCCCACCAGAAGAAATAAAGCTTTTTTTTTATGCTTAGAAGTGGAGCAGTTTTGTCAAAGTGAAACGTCAAAAGTCCACTCGCATAAAAAAACAACCCTAAATAAATAAAAACATAAACAAATTAAAACCCAATAAAAAAATACTCATTTGCCTACACATTTTTTTTATCAATCAAGGGCAAAAAGTGTTTGTTTTTTCATCATAATAATAATAATAATGTAATTTGATTGAACTGGAAGGCACGTCTTTAAGGCTATTAATGGTGTTGCAAAAGCATTTTGTATGGTTTTGTTCCATGTGAGGCAAAAGGAGACAAGGGTGTTTATTGCTGATAACTGCAGCAAAAAAATGAAAAATAACTTAGAAACAGTGACAGTGACGGTAATTGAAATTGTCGTTGTAGTATTAAAAATAATAATGACAAATCATCATTTGAATAATAACAATTCAATATCAAGCATGACCTCTGCATATTCAGGTGCCTTTCTTTGAGAACACAAATAAAGAAAAAATAAGAATGAAGAAAAAAAAAACAATGAAATTAAAAATAAATTGACCTTTGAAGATTGTTCTCTTCACCTCTTCCATGACCAAGATGGAACAAGGGGTGCAGAACGTACCCTGCGTTTCCACGGGAACCAAGATGGCCAACTGCAGTGACGCCAGACAGTTGGACCCCAACCCTCCCTCCACCCCCACCCCTCCCTCCCTCCAGCGTCCCAGAGGTACGCTCTCCTACCACCACCATTATTAATGTCGTTCCCACCATTACATCATCCCACCGGCTGCTCGTCTTCATCCCCATGAGTGTCTTGTGAGTGTATGTGTGTGTGTGTGTGTGTGTGTGCGTGTGCATGTGTGTGAGTGATGAGGAGGAGCTGTGAAGGGTCAAGACAGCGGGTAGGGTGGAGGTGTGTGTGCGTGCCTGAAGTAGTGTGTGTGTGTGTGTGTGTGTGTGTGTGTGTGCTTTCTTCTTAAGAGTAGAAGGTCAGGACGCTCTGGTGGTTGCCACGCACCAGCAGCATGGGAGGGAGGTCCTTGGACAGAGTCTCCAGCCAGGCCATATACAGACCACTGGACACGGCCCCTTTCCTAGCCAGGGGCATGCTCCTGTGGGACACACACACAGACAGAAGAAGGTAAGATTAGGGTACACGCAAGGGCAAAGCCTCAGGAAATTACCTTTAGAAAGACCAAAGTCCAAGGATCAATTCCTCACACAAACATGACGTAAAGCACATTTCTCTCATAAATTCAGAATGAAATGGCACCATGTCCCGTTTCAACTTTAAAAACACCCACCCAACGCACATTTTCCCCCTTCAAACAGCAATGGAATAAAGAAGTCTGTCAAATGGCTTCAGCAAAATGGCCAAAGGTGACATCACAATGATCTAATTGCAATGCTGCATAAATTCACTTAAACATGTCAAACAAACAAACAAGCAAACAAACACAAACATTCACATCAGTGACTTTCTGGCTGGGTTTCTTTTTTCCACAGCTGGCATCCTGCAACACCGACCGGTAGAACTGCCAAGGTTACATCATGAGCCCCGAATTTAGCCAAAGTTATGTAAGGAGGCTCCTGGGTCCTGAGCTCTGGTCGAGCATTGTGTGGTAAAAGACAAGGGGATGTCTCACCCTTTATCACTTCTTTAGAAAAAAGAGAGATGGTTCCAATCCTGCAGATTCCTCTTTTTTATGCACGAAAGCCGCTGTACTCGGCTTTCGTATTATATTATTATAATATATAACATCAAATCCACGAGGTCTCTGCTCACGCTAGGCGATTCTGCACCTCACGGCTCAGGCACTTCTAGGTTTCCATTGTTTGCGTGGCGGTTCAAAAGCACCCATTCACACGAGTGCACCACTCAACCGCTGGCATAATATTTCCTTTGTGCACAGAGACTAAATCAACCAGAGTCCATTTGAAAGACATCTGTTTTAAAATGCACAAAAAGGAGGAAGAAGAAAAAAGCCACACATCCTAATGCGGTGCTGGGAAAGAGCATCTGCGGTGTTGTGCTCCGCAGTCTGTTTTAATTGGTTTATTCCAGACAGAGCCCGGACAACTCCAACAGGGGGGCCACTTGCATGACTCAGCCTGTACCAGCGGTTACAGTGACAGGCAATTAAATGAAGCTCACACAGACACACACACACTTCGGCCGGCATGCTGGAGCCAAGATCCAATACACACTATTCCGCCTCCCTTAATACCCAAGAGCTTTTGCCTTTTTTCCGTGTTCTATCTGTCGCCCACTGTCTGTCACGTCAGCCTCTAGGGCTATGTAGCCTCAACAAGGTCTAAATGGCCTCCTACTCTGCAGACTAACCACGGATGTTAGAACTGCGCATGAGGCAAAGTGGATTTCACAAGATGTTTCCTGAGCACAGGGAAATGACGCTCTGCGCAAGGGCAACTTGCATTTCAGCTGCGGGAACCAAGATGGCCAACTGCAGTGACGCCAGACAGTTGGACCCCAACCCTCCCTCCACCCCCACCCCTCCTCCCTCCAGCTGCCCCAGAGGTACAGCTCCTACCACCACCATTATTAATGTCGCTCCCACCATTACATCATCCCAACCGGGCTGCTTTCGCCTTCATCCCCATGAGTGTCTTGTGAGTGTATGTGTGTGTGTGTGTGTGTGTGTGTGTCGTGCAGCATGTGTGTGAGTGATGAGGGAGGAGCTGTGAAGGGTCAAGACAGCTGGTAGGGTGGAGGTGTGTGTGTAAGTGCCTGAAGTAGTGTGTGTGTGTGTGTGTGTGTGTGTGTGTGTGTTTCTTTCTTAAGAGTAGAAGGTCAGGGACGCTCTGGTGGTTGCCACGCACCAGCAGCATGGGAGGGAGGTCCTTGGACAGAGTCTCCAGCCAGGCCATATACAGACCACTGGACACGGCCCCTTTCCTAGCCAGGGGCATGCTCCTGTGGGACACACACACAGACAGAAGAAGGTAAGATTAGGGTACACGCAAGGGCAAAGCCTCAGGAAATTACCTTTAGAAAGACCAAAGTCCAAGGATCAATTCCTCACACAAACATGACGTAAAGCACATTTCTCTCATAAATTCAGAATGAAATGGCACCATGTCCCGTTTCAACTTTAAAAACACCCACCCAACGCACATTTTCCCCCTTCAAACAGCAATGGAATAAAGAAGTCTGTCAAATGGCTTCAGCAAAATGGCCAAAGGTGACATCACAATGATCTAATTCGTAATGCTGCATAAATTCACTTAAACATGTCAAACAAACAAACAAGCAAACAAACACAAACATTCACATCAGTGACTTTCTGGCTGGGTTTCTTTTTTCCACAGCTGGCATCCTGCAACACCGACCGGTAGAACTGCCAAGGTTACATCATGAGCCCCGGAATTTAGCCAAAGTTATGTAAGGAGGCTCCTGGGTCCTGAGCTCTGGTCGAGCATTGTGTGGTAAAAGACAAGGGGGATGTCTCACCCTTTATCACTTTTAGAAAAAAGAGAGATGGTTCCAATCCTGCAGATTCCTCTTTTTTATGCACGAAAGCCGCTGTACTCGGCTTTCGTATTATATTATTATAATATATAACATCAAATCCACGAGGTCTCTGCTCACGCTAGGCGATTCTGCACCTCACGGCTCAGGCACTTCTAGGTTTCCATTGTTTTGCGTGGTTCAAAAGCACCCATTCACACGAAAGTGCACCACTCAACCGCTGGCATAATATTTTGCTTTGTGCACAGAGACTAAATCAACCAGAGTCCATTTGAAAGACATCTGTTTTAAAATGCACAAAAAGGAGGAAGAAGAAAAAAAAAGCCACACATCCTAATGCGGTGCTGGGAAAGAGCATCTATGTGTTAGGCTCCGCAGTCTGTTTTAATTGGTTTATTCCAGACAGAGCCCGGACAACTCCAACGGGGGCCATCTTGCATGACTCAGCCTGTACCAGCGTTACAGTGACAGGCAATTAAATGAAGCTCACACAGACACACACACACTGGCCGGCATGCTGGAGCCAAGATCCAATACACACTATTCGCCTCCCCGGCCACCCAAGAGCTTTTGCCTTTTTCCGTGTTCCATCTGTAACTGTCTGTCACGTCAGCCTCTAGGGCTATGTAGCCTCAACAGCATGCCCAAATGGCCTCTACTCTGCAGACTAACCACGGATGTTAAATCCTCGCATGAGGCAAAGTGGATTTCACAAGATGTTTCCTGAGCACAGGGAAATGACGCTCTGCGCAAGGGCAACTTGCATTTCAGCTGCGGGAACCAAGATGGCGGTGGACGAGTTGTGGTGGATGCCGAGGCCCTAGAGGCCTGTGCTACTGTATCACTTTACACCCTCGCGTGCAGCTAATTCGCTTACACAGGCTCACGTGCTATTAGCGGAAAGAGTAGCCCCACCGTTCGCTTGACAGCCAGTAGGTCAGAGACGCTGATGGTATTTATTGAGAGCAGAGAGTCTACCAACACACACTTGGTAAATACACATACAGACACACACAGACACAGAATAAGACACAGAGACAGACAGACAGAGACAGACACAGACAGCCAACATTATTCACGCTTAAAGTTTCAGAAGTACTCACATGACAATGAGGTTTGCTGTGCTTGAGTGCTCCTTCAGCAGTTCATTCAGCCTTATCTGCCGATTGCTCTGTTGGGTGAAAAAATGGAGGGTGGGGTGAGGGTAGAGGTGCACGGGTCAGAGCGAGATGACGAGTGTTGGGTTACAGGACGATAAACAGTGGACAACACCCCCCCCTGTTAATTGCAGAGACAGAGACAGAAACAAACAGCTTCTCTCTGGAATAGGTCAGCTGGTTTAATATGGAGTGCTGAGTATGCAAGCTTCTCAAATGTTTACATAGATAGAGAGGGTGTGTATGAGAGAGGGGTTAAGGAGATACATAGAGGGAGGGAGAGAGAGGTGAAAGGGGGGAGATAGATAGAAAGAGAGGTATGGGGGAGAGAAGATGTGGTGAGAGAGAGAGTGAATGTGAGTCTATGTCTGTGGCTGTGTGGGAGAGTCCTTCAGGGAGTGAGTAGGAGAAGATGAGATGGAGAAAGAGAGGCAGAGATACACCGACAGCCAGACAGACAGAGCGAGCAATGGTGGTGGTGTGAGAGAGACTGACCTTGGCCTTGTACAGCTCCAGCTCGTTGTCTGTGATCCTCCAGGGCTCCTCGGCCTTGAGTTTCTCGGCCGCCTCCTGCTCCATGTCGTCCTCCTTCAGTCGATACGGCTCAACCAGATTGGCGAAGGCAGCCACACTACGCGCACACGCACGCACGCACACACACACACACACACACACACACACACACACATTAAACCTCTACAGCTATGCTTCCTAAATACAACAGGCAGACTGCGGGGAGCACACACAAACACACACTAATAAAATGTATAGCCTACCTATGCCAAATTTTGCTTTGTTACATGAAAAGTAGAAATGTAAATGAATTAGTGATATTTCCATTCACTGCTTTGAAATTCTGTTTAGTTGAGATACATATTTACTGATAGTTTCCTGATTGACACATTGCCCCAGGTCTTGTGGGTACAGTTTTACCATGGGAGCCCAGTGCTGTACCACGCTAATCAAGACCTCAGACTCTCATCAAGTATTCAAGGAGCCAGTGAAGCAACACCACAACCTATTAGACAATGCATGACTAATGCCAATTTAGAAAACCTCAAAGCAACAAAAAAACATGTTCAATTACTATTGCTCTGTGAAAAAGACGTCTGCTGTTCATTAAGGTCCATTAACATCATCAACATAATCATCGTCGTCGACATCATCATCATCGTCAATACGAGACTAAGTGCTGGAGCAAACACGTAGACCTTCTAAGGGGCCGAGTCGTCATTAGGACTAGTGGTGGCGTTACTCGCCGACATCAAAGGCCACTCTGGGGAGATGCAGAAAAGCTTTTATCGCCTCGTGGCAGCATTCAGGGAGGCAAGGCGAGCGGTGGTGTGTGTGTGTGTGTGTGTGTGTGTGTGAAGGGGGTTCGTGCGGGCCAGTCTGACATCAGACTGCTCTCTCTCACTCACTTCTCCGACTTGGGCTTGGTGTTGATATCGCCGAGGACGTTGATGTCGGAGAAGTCTATCCTGAACTTGCTGAGAAGTGTAGCCATCCTGTAGTGGAGGAAATCAGAAGAGAAAAGAGCAGAGAGAAAATGTTATAAATAAATAAATATATAACCAATGGCAGCCATAAAACACCTCTGCTGGGAGAACAAAGAGAACTGTTCTGTGGCTGTCTGTAAAAAAACTGGCTCTAGAACCTGCCTTCATGCTATTGTTTTCTTTTTTTCCCCTCTTTCCTTCATCAGCTCTGAGGAAACAGGTGAATCTCATGAGGCACAGGAGATTTGGATCAAAAAAATGACAAATAAATTCAGCTACAAGTTGAGTGTATGAGTCTCTGTGTGTGTGTGTGTGCGCGTGTGTGTGTGTGCCAGAGAGACAGCAACTGTGTGGGAGACAAAGAGACGCATAAAGGTAATTTCCCCTAGGACTTTTCTTCAAAGGGACGACAACGCAAGAACAAAAACAGCCTCAGCAACAGCTGTTGGTGGAGCCAGTGTCAGTCTTTGCATTTCGGTCCAAATCCCCACCAGGGTCGAAGAGAGTGATAGAGTCGGAGAGAGTGAGAGAGAGTGTGTGTGAGATAGACAGAGACAGAAACAGAGAGAGAGAGAGAGAGAGAGAGAGAGAGAGAGAGAGAGAGAGATTGCTCCTTGAACTAGGAGCAAGGCACAGAGTGAATTAAGGTTACAGATCACGTCAATCTTCAAGAGTGACGCAAGACCTTGTGGAACAAAGAACACTCGCTTCATCACTCACACACAGGCAGGCATCTCTGAGGAAAGGCTGGTGATAGAAAACTGTCCTGAGGTCAGTGACTCAGGCGACTGCAGGTGGCACAAAAGCAGAGGATACGGTCTAAATACGGTCCTCAGATCAGGGATTCAGGACACTCATGACATAAACACAGATGCTGTTGGAGGCAGCGTAGTACGACAGGATTATATTTGAAAACTGTCCTGAGGTCAAGTGATTCAACGGGCTATTCACCAACCAAAACAGGTGCTGTTGGGGAGATTACAGTGCAGTGGTGCTACATCTGAAACCTGTTCTGAGGTCAGTGGTTCAGAACATTTAACACCCTTAAAAAAACATGAGGTGCTGCAATTATCACAACACCAAGGGCACGACCTCTGTACTCAAACTCCCTTGAGAACAGGGTTACGACGAATCCACTGCAGTGGAATGCCATTTTAATTTTAAGAACTGTTGTGATATCAGCGGTTCAAAGTCAAGGAGCTCCATAGTATCTTTATCTTTATTTGGATGATGCTTTTATGCAAGCCGATTTGGCAAATGTCTGTTAATTGCAGGGCCAGATTCTCTGCATAGTAGCATAGAGGGGAGCTCAGCTCAGCTCGGAGAAACAGCAGGAGTGTATTTTTCGCTCCCCTGAAAAGCAGCAGTGGGGTGATATGAGCCTGTGCTGAGCCTTGGTGCTGGGGGCTAAATTTAGCCACAAAAGCCAGTGAGCGAACAAGCGAGGCAGGCGGACGGGCTGGCAGCTGCTGAGGACAAAGGCAGACATTTGTGTCGGACAATAGTGGCCACGTGGTGCAGAGCTTCACACGTGTGTGTGTGTGTGGCGGGGCAGAGGGTGGGGGTGGAGTGGGTGGAGTGGGTGGAGTGAGTGTGTGTGTGTGTGTGTGTGTGTGTATGTGTGGGGTTCTTCTGACACCAATGAGCAGATTGAGGTGACGGATCAAGCGTCTGTGTTGGGGAAATAAATATATAAAAGGACAAGATGTGGCGTATTAATACAGAGCGCACGCGCAGAAGCAGCAGATTAAATCCCGCTCAGGCCACAGCCCTGACTAAGCACTCCTGATGGAGGATGAGTGAGAGAGAGAGAGAGAGAGAGAGAGAGAGAGAGAGACAATCTAATCTTTCTTGTCGTTGCATTTGCATTTTGTTTTGGTTCTGATTCTTTTTTTTTTTTACCATGTATGAAATGGTTTGAGAGCTCAGTCAGCAAAGCCCTATTTGAATTGGACCTTGAGAGAGAGAGCGAGAACAAAGTCTACCCTTCTTAGGCAAAAAGGAGATAACAAGAGAGTAAAAGCAGGAAGAGAGAAGCAGAGTGAGGCAGCAAATGTAAGACGTAAAAAGAGAGATAGTGAGATTCATTTCCTCTTTCCTCTCTTCCTTTCCTCTGAGGCACCAAAGAGTGTGGGGTGGGGTTGGGGGGTGGGAGAGCCTGGTGTACAAAACTAAAGAGGAGGGCCAGACTTAAGCTGACTGTGTTAAGTACCACAGACTTCCTAAAACACTGGAACAAAAGGCGAACACAAGCTTGCCATGTTCACCAAGGCCTTCCAAATGTCTGCAAGTTGCCATGCCAACATCTTAGAGAGAAACGTAGCTCTTCAGGGCACCCTGGGTACTACCCACACTATAGGGTATTCTCTGGTTGGTATGAGCATAGAGGAGGACTGATGCCAGTCTTGCCTAAAGTGTTGTTGTGTTATCGTGCACCGTCTGTCTCATGTGCTTCTCTAAATGCTTGGATGAGGCGGATGTGCGTGCATGTGTGTGTGACGTGTGTGTATTGGTCGTGCCGATAAATGTGGTCTGCATGTGAATTCTGAGTGAAGCAAGGACACTCACGCTCTGCGGTCGTGGTCGATGCGATTAATCTTGCCGCCGATGAAGACACGAATTTTGCAGTCCTTCCACTTCTTCTTATTGGTCAGCAGGTATGGGATGAGCAGGGTGAGACCTGAGGAAAAGAAAGAAAGAAAGAAAGAGAGAGAGAGAGAAAAGAAAGAAAGAGAGAGAGAGAGAGAGAGAGAGAGAGAGAGAGAAAGTGGGTGTGTGACCACAGACCTTTATAGAAGTTCCTCTTTTGGTACACTTATCTGAATGTCAACACTGAAGTTGTTCATTACTTCCTCAATTGTGAGTATCAAGATCTCAACTGTGTGGTCAGTAGGGGATGTGCTCACACTTACAAACATTAGAGAGAGAGGAGAGGAGAGAGAGAGAGAGATTGTGTGTGTCTGTCTGTTTGTTTCCCTCTCTCTTTCTGTTTCTGTGTGTGTGTGTGAGCGAGAGAGACTCACCACCATCGTCGAACAGCCACCACACATCCACGGTGCCTTTGCCCTGCTTCTTCTGGAACTGCTGACTTGCCTCCAGCAGTTTCTGATCAGCCATGTTCAGAGGCATGGTCGGGCTCTTCTTGTCTGGACACGGGCACAAGCACACATCGACGTTAACAACCCAGACAATGCAACAGTAGAAATAAGGTACAAAAATTGAGAAAGAAAATATTATTTGTTAGCTATTACACAGCCTAAGGGATGCATCTAATGCATCTAGAGAATGAGAGAGAGAGAGAAGAGAGAGAGAGAGAGAGAGAGAGAGAGAGAGAGAGAGAGAGAGAGAGAGAAAACAATAAAAGAAAAACAATCGGACAAGGGGAACAAGAAAGAGAGCAGAGAGAGCCAAGCTGTTTGACGGTAACAAGACAATAAGGGATGTCTATTTCTTGCTTGACAGTTTGCTTGTTCAGCAGTTACATTATTCAAATCGAGTGGAATTGAAAGCGCAGACAGAGTACTGCTTTGCACAACAGGGTGTGCATTAGAAGAGAGGCAGAGAGAGAGAGGAAGGGAGGGAGAGAAGAGAGGGAGCGAGAGAGGATGAGAGAAAAAGAGAGAGACTGACGACAGCAGTGACAAGCAGCCTAGTCCTCAGAGGGCATGAGGCTACGACAGGAAAGCAGAGACCCAGAGAAAAAAGAAAAGGGAAGTGGTCTTCTCTCATAGGAGTGCAGGAGGAAGAGAGGATTAAGAGAAGGCCCAAACTGAAAACACACACACTAAACACAAACACACACACGCTATTCACACACCAGAAAGGGAGTAGATTCCCACAGTAAGGCCAAGCAAACATACACACACACACACACACACACACACACTTATACAGTGTGTGTGTGCGAGAGCAAACACACTAACAGCAGCGGCAGGAAACTGAAGAAGACGGCCAGTGTAAAGAGGACTAGATACACTAGAGAGAGAAAGAGAGCAGTTATTCCATAGAGGAAAAGATTACACAGTTATAAGGTCAACCAGAGCAGACTACATAGAACTACAGTGGTACAGAGGGGTGACGGGGGAAAGTGGAATCGATAAAAAGCCAGATGGAGATAGAACAAGAAAGTGAGGAAGATGGACAGACAGATAGATAGATAGATAGATAGATAGATAGAAGAGTCATAAATGGAGAGATTGATGCAGAGAAAGGAGAAGATACAGAGAGAGAGAGAGAGAGAGAGAGAGAGAGAGAGAGAGAGAGAGAGAGAGAGAGAGAGAGAGAGAGAGAGAGAGAGAGAGAGAGAGAATAAAAACTGAAAGGTGAGATGAACCACAAGGTGGACTGCCTGCCTTTTTTCAACAGGGGCTGGGTAGGGGCTTTGCCGTCATCATCATCATCTGGAAGAAGGTTGAAATAGAGACAAAAAAAGAAAAAGAAGAAAAAAAAAAGGAGGGGGTTAACATTCTCTGCCGCAGTGATGGAAAACACATGCGTCAACAACAGTGAGGTACAATGAAGCGTCTGTTCTGGGAATGCAATTTGAGCAGAGGTCCGAAAAACGAAAAGAAACTTTGCCCTCAACCTCTCCACCACTAGTGGAGTCAAACAGAGCGAAAGAAAAGCAAAGGAGAGATGAAGTGGAGTCCTCCCCAGGGATGGTCACTCTGGGGAGGACTCCACTCCACTCTGGGACGAGCCCTCCACACACTACCAGCAGGTGAGCCAGGCCAGCTGATACCATCCACCAGCGTTAGGGGGTCGTGGAACTGCAAAGGCAGCTAGAAGTTCCAAACAATGGCCCTCACTGGTACACACACACACACACACTGAGTTTCCCAATCCCAGTTAAGTCCACGAGGAAGTGAGTGGTCTAAGTTAAAGTTTCTCAATCATTGGCTTTCTAGAAGGACACAATGGTATGTAGTGACCAGAGGATTGACCTACTGTACAACACCATTAAGACCCCCAGTCTTAACTCTCCAACGCTTCCGTTTTTAACGGAACACGGGGGGTGGGGGGCAGACGGTTTGAAAAATGAGAGAAACACTCAACTCTACTTTAACCACCCATTTCCGAAAACGACAGATTCCCGTATTAACGGCCGATTATGCTTAAGCAGATTAGCCATATGACATTAATCTTCGAAATTTGTTGTTCCTTTCATTTGGCAATGGACGCCTGCAGTCCCAATGGAAAAAAATAAAATAAAATCCCACAAAAACAGCACAGGGACTTGCCAAATTAAACCTGAGGCTAAAACCCAGTGACAACCATCTATTGACAGTCATATGGATTTAGTTAGCCTCCTTAGCTGAACTCATGAGAAAGGCCCTGCTTATTCATCCCAAGAAAGAATGTTTGAGTCGACCCCTACATCGGGCTGGGACGGTGGTGCTCGTTGTGTCGGGGAGGAAGTCGTTCGTCGGGAGGCGAGGATGGGCCGCAGACGTGCAGTTCGGGGCAGCTCTGTGAAGCTGCCCCTAGGCCTGGGTGTCCAAGAGTGTGGGAACCAGCGCTCTGTTTGTTTGCTCTTTTTTCCTGAATGAGGGAGGCTACTCTATGACCCGACACACAAACATGTAAACACACACAGATGCGCTGACTCTAATAAGGCCACGTGTACGCGTGTATGTGAATGTGTGTGCGTGTGTATGTTTGTTTGTTTATGTGTGTATACATAAGTGTGTGTGTGTGTATAGGGGAGGAGGTTTGTGACGAGGAGAGCTGGTCCTGAGGGAGCTCTAGCGATCACACGGTCAGCAGTGACTTCCTCTACGCGCTTTAGGAGGGTCACCTCAGATGTGGCCTTTGGATAACAGTGTGGCTTTCAGAGACGCCTTTCTGACCCCATCCCCAGCCCCCCCCCCCCCATCATCCGCTTTCACATACTGGGTAACGTCCGTCTTTCGCAATCCGGCCAAGCTTAAAGGGTCTTAGCTTTACACTTCATTTACACTTTGGTCAGTTCACCTACTGAAAACATATCAGCACAGTATGCAAGCACGAAGACTTCTACAAATGCACACTCAGTTGATGTCTAACATGTTCATGCATAGCCTGGGTGCCTGTGACACCCACAACATCTTGTGACCGTCTCCCCCTCCTAAAGAGTGGGGAATTTAAAGGCAATAAAAAGAGGTACGAGAGTGACAAACCTTTCTGGACGGCGGGGCTGTTTTGAACACTGGTGGCTTTGGAGGAGAGCTTGGAGGAGTCGCCGTCCGAGTCTTTGCTCATGTCGATGGATACTACCATATCCTTCATCACTGAAGTATCGTCTATGAGCAAAGGAAGAAAAGGGGGAATGCAACTTTAGTACCTCTCCTATTTACCATAAGTAACACAAACAACTCAACCACAGTTCACATTTCTTGGTAGAATCTGCTTTGGCAAAAATAAAACAAGGTTCTATTCTCCACTTTGAGAACATTGCAGAAACACAACAATTGGTCTCACCTAAACACAAAAAAGCTCAGCTGGCTCCAAAACTAAACCTGTGCTATTCCTGGGAGGAACGGAGGCAGAATTTAGCCCCAAGAAAGGTAGACTCTGTTCACATAAATATCCTATTTAGCCACTTTGGCCCGATTGTTCCATTGAGAGGAATTCACCCAAAGACGAAGTAGAGTTGCACTCTCCGTCTCAGCTGCAGAAACCCTCTCAGGGGATGAGTTGACCACCTCTTAAATACTTAACGCCAATGATTGCCCAAAAACAAGCATAAACACTTTTCCAAAACAGTACCAAGCTCTATTTACAAGGTAAATAGAATCCCTTTAAGGAGTTAATAATAAGGTTCAGGAGAGTAAACAGAACTAGATTATATAAATGCTTAAGGCAAGGTGTTCTGGAGTGATTTACACAAGAGTGTTATAAAAAATATTTGATTCATGTCAGATTTGGCTACCCTGACCTAGCTGCCTGACTGCTTCCTGATAAAGCTTACATAGAAAGGTATACTGACACAAGGGCAAATATTCAAAACGGCTGAATATGATAAAAAAAGTGGAAGAAAACATGGTACTATATGTCCTACCCACAACCTAAATATCGTCCAAGACTGGACAGAGAGGGAGTACCTTGTCCTTGAATATGGGAGATGTCCAGGCCTTCTTTCAGCCTCAGGATGACTGCGCCGTACTGCAAGTCAAAGGCATCGCTGGGAACACACAAACAGAGCAACAGTCACTTTCCTGCACTAGGATCATGCCACGAGCGGAAGCTTCGCCGTCTGCGCACATCACGCTGCATTAACGCTGGACGGTTCCCCACCCCACATCAAATATGCAGACGGAATGTTCCGGTAAACTGTAAACAGCCAAACAAACAGATGCTTCCACAGACCACCCTACCCTTCACATGTGGCTTGTCAACAACAAAGCTAGCCACTTCAGACAAGGAGAGCATTATTGTTTGACAAGCGGCCTTTTGGCCAAAAGGTCATGAGAAATGGAGGCCTGTGGGAAAAAAGTTTTGTGGCCAAATGTTAAGCCTTTTATAAAACAATAAATCTGACACTATAACACCACTTACTATGACACTATGACCAAAAAATAACAACAAAAAGTTGCTACTAGTAGATCATCAGACTAAGGCTAGCAAGCATAGCGTCAGTCAGGTCCAAATATATCCTTAAGTCTGGTGGCGATTCACCCAACTAGGGTTCATCCACAGCAAAACTCAAAAGAGGAAATAGTGAAGCCAATGGGTCTAATATGTGAGGTCATAAGGTCTTTTTCTCCATTTATTTTTAGCCTTCCCAGTGCTGTGGTTTAGCATTTACAGTGTGATATCCAGTGACCCCAGGAGGGAAGGATGCAGCACACAAATCAATAGCGCGTACTACAACTACTACTGGAGCATTTTGCCAAATTCTGTATTGTGACAGTCTCCGAGTATTGATCCTCTGCTATTTAATAATCAGCTTTTGTAGATGCACAATATCATCAACTGCTTGGCTACTGATATCAGAAAACAGAAATATAAAAAAAACAATGTATCTTGTACAGGAGTCATGTCAAGACTTCTATACTCTTGTACATGAGTCAATCATAAGGCTTTTATTTGGGGAAATAACATGTTGCTATTCAGCATCGCTCAGACTAAACTGTGTGGTACCCAACACATGAAAAAGGAATGTTCTAAATAACAAACTATGACTTATTTTAAACATCATTACTACGTTGTCACGAGACATCTAAGGACTCCCGCACTGATGCCAAGACGCAACAGTCGACCCGGTATACCCATTAAATCCATGGCTTTTAGACCAAAGGTGTCGACATCCTGCCTTCAGTAACGGGAACTAAGGCCCTGATCTCTAGACCTCTCTAGCGGAGTACAACAGCATAATGGAGTCCACATCTAAAGGGTCACATTAGCTTAAAAACTTCTTTGGCATGCGACCACATTAGAACCATACCCTTCAAGAGCGCGCGGACCATAGTAATCTCTTATAGAATACAAAGACCCGTGACCGTTTACATCTGAAAGTCTTCAGAGCCAAATGTTGTTGACACACCACTAACATAACAAAACCTAAACGCAAGTTAATTAACATAACAAAAGATAGACATTCCTTTGGTCTCTGGGCACTTATGTAAAAACACGAGACACGAGCCCTCAAACGTATCCTGATTAGAACACCCCTAATGCGAGTCTCCACGCACGTTTGTGCCAGGAACAGCTTGCTGTCGAAAGCCGCACATGACGTCACATTGTGAGTCAGCGGAGAGGCTTTCAGAAGATGAAGGCGATGGGCGTTGCTTTAATGACTGCTTGCCCTTCACAGAAAATTGCTTAAAGGCCAGCGCCGTGCCGATTGTGCGACAACATCGCGAGTGTCAGCCGTGATGTGCTAAAGGTGGTCTGCTTGATTGATTACCGTTTAGTTAATGAGTGTGTGTGTGTGTTTCCTTTGCCTGGGTGGTTGTGTGTGTATGCATATATATTTGTAATTAAGCATGTGTGTATTTCAATGTATCTGAGGGTGTGAGTGTGTGTGTGTGTGTGTGTGTGTGTCTTACTGGATGAGGTTGACGTAGGTTTCCACATCCTTCAGGTCTCCCTCCCTCCAGTCGTTCTTGAAGCCAATCACCAGGGTGTTGGGCTTGAGCCGACCCAGTCCAACCGCCTGAGAGAGACACACACAAAAGTTTTATCCAAGAACTGGACATTTCTGTTCCTATATTAAAATCCTTTCCAGCCTACTATTCAGCAAAAGCACAAAAGCTCCTTTAATAGCCCAAGGCACAAACCAAAAATCTCAGGAACAAGAACACTACAGCACACACACACACACACAGACACAGACAGACACACACCTGCAGCAGATACTGTGTGCCTTGTCTCAGGTCCTCAGCCAGTACAGGTGTGTAGAAAGCTTTGGAGTTGTTGTTGAGGAGCCAGCGCTGGTAGCGCACCAGGTCATTGTTTAGCTCTTTGAAGTTGGGCTTGCGGTTGCTCTGTGGGATTTGAAAAGAAAAATGATAAACAAACATTGGAGACAGACAATGACTAATACCATCTCTCCGCTAGGAAGACGTGTGCAAACAAAGCCCCACTGATAGCAACAGATCTGTGCACCAGTCAGTGCTGCCACGCAACATGGTGGCACACACACACACACACACACACAAAGCTATAGGAAAACCAGAGGCAAAAGGGAAAAAAGAGCTCTCCAGCCCGCCAGGAAAACTAATCTTCTCCTCCTTCAGTCAGTCCTTCTATTTCCCAATCTTCCTCCCTTCTAACCAACATGCCCTCACACTTTCCTTCTCTCCCTTTCTCTCTCCCTTGCTCAGTAATGGAATATGCATGCCTGTGGCCAACACGGAGAGAGGGCCTTGCTCCAGTGGGTCCAGTGGACCGGGTCTACTGGGAGCCTTGCGGAACTGCCTGGGCCGAGCCCGTGTGGGTTTGATTACCACGGGCCTTCCTGGGCTTTGGCTACTGCTTGGAGGCTGGAAGGGGAGAGGAGGGGAGGGCAGTTCATAAAACGCTGTCTTTCATTTACAATGTGGCACAAGCGCGAGCAGGAGCAATTACATCATCCCTCGATCCCCTACGTCCTCATAATGGACTGGAAATTTTACGGTTCCAGGTAAAGGGCTCGCTCAGAGTTATTTATTTTATATTCGCCACTAATAGAGGAACAATTGTTCGATGCGAAAGCACACTTCCCGGGCATGTGGGAGTGCCACTCAACCAAAATGGGTTTTTAACGGTAAACGAGAGAGAGGGGTAATGACAACTCCCGATTGGTCAAGTCAAACATGTGTTAATAGATTTTTATTGATGCCATCAAGTGCGGGCGAGTGTTGGCAAGTGCTGGTAGCATGGCAAATGAAATGTGGTTTGAGAACTCTGGAACTCAATGTAGTGGGTTCTGACCTGAAAAAGCTTTCCACTTACCAGACGCTAATCCCGAATTTGTGGTTAGATGTTGGTGAAAATGCGTGTGGTTAGCAGTGCAGAGTAATCGGAAGGGTACTTACAATACGGACATGTCCGCAGACCATCAGGCCCACGTTCTTGGTGAAGGCATGCACCAGGTTGAGCAGAGCTGGCCGAGCGTTAGGGGCACCAGTCATCACCAGGCACTGAGGTCTAAGAGAGGAGGGGAGGAGAAAGAAAGAAAGAAAGAAAGAAAGAAAGAAAGGCAAGTGTTAAGACATTTATTGTGTAGTTATACAACAATTCTACTTTCTTCCAGGTGCTGCAAAGGCGAGGTAGACCTTAAACTTTATGCCTATTCCAGACAAACCATCTATCGTAACAAACACACAGGACACCTGCCAATAACTAAAGGAATGTGTCCAACAGGAGCAGATACAGTAGATGGTCCATGCAGCCTGCAGTCTCTCCCCCTGACCTTCAGCACTCGTCTTCTGTTCCCCAAGGGACTTCAAGCGTGAAGGTGCAGAGCGGCCCACATCAAAGCAACTATGCTAAGCGGCCAGGGAGGATTACGGCTGAACGAAAGGACAGTAGTGTGATTCCCGAAGACGCCGTCAGACCCACCCCTAATCCCGGAACGGGGGTTTGTTGCCGTGGCAACACTGCACCGGGGGCACGGCATGGTCAAACTTTTCTCGGTTTTCTTCCACTCTATTCGGACTAGAGAGACAATTAACTATTTCACACATATTTGTGGCGTTATGGAAAAATGGGAACCTTAATGAGATTACTTTAGTTTCTCTGCGGGCTGCTTTGTGCAGAAAAAAAAGAAACATTGCTAGATCCAGGCAATTCCATCATGTCTTGGGCAGGGCACATGATGGGCCTAATTACAGCTCATGCATAATCTCTTAGACACCAATCACACACACACCATTCAATTTCCCAGCTTCCAGCACAGATAATTACACCCGTTTCAACATTTTTTTTGCATCTGTTGTTTACGGTGTCTTTATTGTTCTGGATAATAAAAAAACACTCTGGATCTACATTTTAAAGGGCAATCTGAAGAAGGGAGCGAGAGGGGGAGTGAGAGAGAGAAAAAGAAAGACAGGAAGAAAAAGTCAGTCAGTCAGAGAGAGAGAGAGAGAAAGAGAGAAAGAGAGAAAGAGAGGGCAGAGGGGCCTTTGCTGTGGCTGATATGCACAGAGCTGTCTCAGGTGTTTTGTTATGCAATGCACTTTGGGAGCAGTCAAGCTATAAAGACTCTCTTTGCAGCGCACCTTCACTCCACCACCTTCTCCAACCCTCCCTCCCTACCCATCCCTCCATCCTCTGATGTTCGCCGCGGCAACCTTACCTGCCTCTGCCAATCACCCTGCAGCAGCATTCGTTACAGGAAATCTGACTCAACTCATTCTCATGCTGATCAAAATGCCGCCACGAGAACAAGCACATGCACACAGCATTCAAAAAATCGAATGGCTAATATAAATAACCTCACTAGGGACAAAAGCCATTGTGAAGGTCACAGCGGCCATTTATAAGCCTCAAATTAGTCCACAAATTCCCCATCACTATACCAATCGACACTGAATAGCTACAGTTATCAAAGAATATTTTGTCTTTAGACAAACAAGAGAAACGTGGAGGAACAATTTTACACTTGAGAGACTGACTCATATTTGAATATACTCTGCATCTCAAGCTGATATATTCCCAATATCTCCCAGCTGAGCTGTAGTGAGATTTGCAAACAACCTTAATGGGTTTGTGGAAGCAGCGTGTCTGCCGAGTTTTTAATTGAGGTGGAGGGTCTGAAGGGAGCATCTCTGGAGCATCTCCTGACAGAACTGGCTCAGGCACTGAGAGAGAGGCATGGCTCGAGGCACGGCTCGTGGCACAGACATCCCCATAGATCACAGGTTCAGCTCTGCAAGAGCTACCCCTGGCACTGACAAAAACTAGGTATTCACAGTGTTGCTAAATAGCTTCATTAGTTGTCATGAATTGCTAATAAGGTTCCATCTACAGCCATGGATACCAGAAACCATACTGTTATAATATGTTGCAACAGGGCAAAGTTAACCAGCCTGCAGTGTTGGGTGTAAGAAACTGTAAAACTCGGTAGTGAGTGTTTTTTAATGTTGCTGGCAGAGAGAGAGAGAGAGAGAGAGAGAGAGAGAGAGAGAGAGAGAGAGAGAGAGAGAGAGAGAGAGAGAGAGAGAGAGAGAGAGAGAGAGAGAGAGAGAGAGAGAGAGAGAGAGAGAGAGAAAAACCAAGAGTGTCTAAGTGGAGTGGGTCGTAGTTTGTTGGTGCACCTGTAGGTCTTGACGTGGTCGGCCACTCCACAGAGCTGCAGGCTGTGGGTCAGGGCCTGGTGGTAGGTCAGCGCCTGGGTGGAGGATCCCCAGTTGACATCTACGGGAGAGAGCACAGCGGATTAGGACCCCATCAGGACCCCACACTTTCAAGCCATAGGCGGTGAGCTGGGTGCCTGAACCAATCACGTGCCATCTCAGCGGCACTGCAAAGCCAGGACATGAGGGTGTTTGTCCATCCGTGTGTGTGTGGTGTGTGTGTGTGTTCACATGCACAAATGAGAATGCTTGCATGTGTTTGAACAGCCTGGAAACCCTCTGGGACCACACAGACTCTCTGTCCTTCCTACACACACATGCAGCCTCGCTTTTAAAAGGCCAGCAGATTGACCGCATGGGAGTTCTCAGCATCTGTGGCCTCAGCTGGGTTCTGACCTGAAAGGCCAGCAGGGCCCCGGCTGCTCTTCTGCATGCAAAGACGACACACACACACACAGACACAGACACAGACACAAACACAGACACAAACACAGACGAACAAGAACAGGCCCTCATTTTCTAAAGAGCTGCTATAAGCCTGAGAGCTACACACACACCTGCTCAGACATATCTGGGGCTTGTGAAAATCACCATAGTAACCAAAAGGTTGAAGGCTAGATATGGATATCCAAGCCTTCAAAATGAGAGCCCAGCACTCGCTACTCACTGCCATTTCAAAATAAGGGCCTGGAGAGTCTACCACAGCATACAGCCCATTATGTAAACTCCATTGGGCGAATTTGCTTAGGTGACAATATGCTATTCAAATGGCAGCCATTCAAAACACCACACAGGGATTGTGAGATAGGTAACTTTGTCAGGAAACCGGACTGCCATCAGCAAGGCTAGTGGTTGTGAGGCCTGTATCCCCAATGCCCTTGCTGGTGAACAAAGCAGTTGAAGTGTGAATTTATCTCCCAGTGCAGTTTTCAGATGTCAAAGAAAGGATGTGCTGTTCTGCAAGAACTCCTAAACAGAATAACAATATCAACAGTGGATATGACCTCACTGCAGCAGTGAACTTCAAAGAGCTCACTCGCACACGCTCTCCCTCGATCCCACTCCTCTATTTGCAGAGAGGGAGAAAGGAACTGCCATGGACAGCACTCATTGAGAGGAATAAAAACAGAGACAGAATGAAGAAAAAATATAAAGAAAGAAAAAATGAAGAGTAGAATGCAGATAAGAGAGAAACAGAGTGAACTGGAGTAAGTGAGTGAACTGGAGTGAGTGAGTGAACTGGAGTGAGTGAACAAACTGGAGTGAGTAAGTGAACTAGAGTGAGTGAACTGGAGTGAACGAGTGAACAAACTGGAGTGAGTGAACTGGAGTGAGTGAGTGGCAACATCTTACCAGGCTTCTTGTAGCTGACATAGATGTAGAGGGACATTACGATGACGTTGGTGAGCAGGGCAGCCCACCAGTTGATGACGAACATGACCACGCAGCACAGGCCTGCCCCGGCCAGAGACACCCACATGTTGTAGTACTTGAAGCTGGGACGCCAGCCTGGCACAAACAAGGGAATCATGGGTAAATACTTTCAGCAGCAGAACACACCCTGAAGCTGCAGCCAAGGAGGGGAAGAGATATGAAGTAGCTGAACTAGGATGACACCTCAGAGTTTTTTTCTGGTTCTTTGTCTGCTTTCAATAAACAGGCCAAGCACTCAGAACAATCGCCTTCTAAAAAAAAAAAAAAAAAAAAAAAAAAAAAGCATCTTCAAAAAAGCATTTTCACTCAATATCCCGTAGTAGCTTTTATAATCCAGTAATCACACTTTTTCTAAAGTATGTCATCTGGTTCGTTTGGGGGGGGGCGCTATATTCTTAAAGTCCTAAAGGGATGACTTTCTGCATCATCTGAGATGGACAAAGCAATTTACTAGTCACCAAAGTCAACCAATGTTGGTCTCCTCGCATCACAAGAATTTATTCTTCTCAGAATTGACCAAGTCTGGATTTACAGTTTCCTCGGTATGTTTTCAGAATTGTCGTCATTACTACAAAAAGACCTTAATAGAAAGAACCTGTTTGGTTCGCTTTGCTGGCTGGAGGAGATTCGGAGGAGCATGGGGTCACGTTGGATTAAAATGGGTTAGCCAGAGTTACCAGTTAGAGTAGGGTTACTGAGGAGAACAAAAGATAATAAATTAACAACTAGACCGGGAATTATAGCAAGTGTAGATCGGGTGTGACCGTGTCTGTGTGTGTGTGTGTGTGTGTGAGTGTAAGAGAAAGAGAGGGAGGGTGTGTATGAGTATGCACATGTTTTGGTGTTTTGGTGTGTGTGTGAGTGAGAATGAGTGTGAGAGAGTATTTGTGAGTGAATGTGTATGAGTGTCTCAGTGGGTGTGGGTGTGAGTGTTACTAGAACTATGGATTTTTTAGTGGAGTAGATTAAGAATTAAGAATTTTTTTTAACTGTACACTGTTATTTTGTAATATAACACAACACAGTGTAGAGATGACCTGAAGGGTACGTCACACGATCCTACACAACATTTTTGTTCATCTTTTGTGTCTAAAGGTTCTCTGGGCCAGAAAAGGACAACACTGACCCCACCAATTAACCCTCTCAGGAGTTTAGGTCAGGCAAACAGCAACCATTGTATAGTGCAGATTGCCATGGAAACACAGAGGCTTTGACCGGCTAACTGAGGTTGAACCTCATTCATGGGTCACGGATGGGGCTGTGTAGCCCTTTGATGGCCAGAGTTGGTTAAGAGCAACATGGCTAAAATGTCAGCGGTTCAAAGTTAAACGCCGCTATCAAAAACGTACCCTTTAAGTCACTCAGTTGTAGCTGTGTGAACGTACATGAATGTACATGGGTGTCATGGCGACAGATGGACATAAACAAATTAGGAGGAAAAAATATATATATATTTATACCTGGCCGTCTTCAACAGCTTTGGTTTTAAGGAAAAAACACACCACTTTACACAGACATAAAAAAACATGATATCACACCATGAATGCTATAGTGTGTAATAGAAAATAATTAACTTGCATTGTAAATAGACCATGTTCTACTTCAACATAAGCCGTCAATTTAAATGGGGATGTTAAGCATTGACGGGCAAATAAACATATTTTGAGAAAGGTCAATTCAAATTTACTGACAAGAAATTATTAAAATGGCAAACACATTGCACATGTCAAATGAAAGGACACTTCATGGTCCTTTGGCACAAATTATTTCTAATATCTCAAGTTAAGAGCCTTATTTTGTACTATTCTCGCAATAACTCAGCCACTTCCAGTCCCAGTGGCATCTCAAACAATGGCCACTGAGAACCACTGTTTAAAAGTATGTTTTCCCACGTTAAGAGTGAGTTCTAATTTCAGCTATCGGGTGACATTTGTCTAGGGTTGGACAAGGGTTAATCAGATAAAACATGCTTCAGCCCGCCTGCAGATGCACATCCTGGACTATGAATGATTCATGACTGAGCTGGAGGCTGTCGAACAGGATTTAGGGACTCGTATTGCGACTGGAAGAGAGGGATAATAAGTGGCCAAGTTGCTCGAGGCCATTCTTAGAGAGGGAGGAATGGGGTGAGCTGCTTACCTGGAGAGTTGGCGAGGGACGCATGGAACACAGAGAAGTTGATCAGAGCATACGAGGCCAGGAAGAAGTTCGAGATGATGGGAGCGATTGCGTTCAACTGCGCTAAAGAGACAAAAAAGGGTACACCATTAACACCATCCATTACATTATCTATCATCATCTGAACATCAACTGAATATTTGTCATTTAGCAGGTGCTCTCATCCAGAGTGCCTTACAGTGATCTAATAACACAGACAGTTCCCCTGGAGTAACTTCGGCCTAAATGCCTTTCTTGTGGGTTCAATGGTGTCAACTCCATCAGGTGCTCCATCTGGAAGCCCCGATCCCTGACTACTAGAGTGTTAGCAACCTTTTATGTCCAACAAGCAATAAACAATTTACTTACTACATTCACTTCACTTCCTCGACCAAATTTTTTTGTTCACTTTCAAAAGGTGATGGCACTAGACGTGCACTTCCACATCAAACATCAAAGTAAAGGGGTTATTTTTGGTACATACCAATGAGAATGAAGCCCAGGGCGATGAAGAAGGTGAGAATGTAGCCTCTCAGGGGCTCGTTGTTCTTGCCAAAGCCCTTGCCGAACCAGCCGATTCCTGGGTAGATATTGTCTTTGCATAGAGCCTAGTGACAAAGAACAAGCAGACACATTGAATTCCTTTTTTATACTGTTAATATATATATATATATATATATATATATATATATATATATATATGGCATTTATAAAAAATGAAATGTACATCATCTATCCTACTTAATGCATGATCAATGAATATTTAATTCCTTAGCTGAAGGAACAACACAACTCAACTCAACTCAACAACTCAACTCACTCCATCAGCACTTACCTGGAACACTTTGGGGGCACTGACCAGCGAGGCCAAGGCTGACGAGAGCGTGGCTGAGAAGATGCCTGCGGTGATGAGTGGGGAGAAGCCAGACACCGTGCTCATGACCTGTGCGGGCGGAGATCAGCCAAAGCAGTTAATACAAACTAATCCACCATTACACCAACCGTTTAAAGCAACACAATACAGTTATTTTACCGTATGATTGACAATATCCACAAATAAAACGAAGAAAAAGACATTTGCTAATTAAATCACACTGGGTTTGTTGAAAGGGTAAGAAAAGGACACACCTGCATGTCATTGTGAAGGCCAAACTTGCAGATGGACTCGATCTTTCCCTCTGCAGGTTTGCAATAGGAGAAGTCCATGCAGGAGAAATCGGTGCAGTTGACAAATCCAGTCGTCATGTTAAGTGTGACAGTAGGTCCGGGGGCATCACGAGAAATGCAGGCGCCTTCAGAGTGAAACATGGGAATGGACAGAGAAAACATTTTGTGAGTTTCCCTGGACGCGCTCATATTTTCAAACATGTCACTTGAGCAGATGAATTTTATTTCATAGGCTGAAGCCCAATTATGCTTATGAGCAACCAATTTGAATGTGTTATACCTTCTAGTAAAAGAGCACTTAATAGCACAACAAATAATACTGAGCTCAGTTTAACAATGTATTAAGCCAAAATCTGGATGCTCTTCATAATCTACAACATAGGTGGAATCCACATGTCTAAATATATGAACATGGAATGGCAGAAATGACACCCCCAAACCTGAACATTCCTGCATTCTCTACAGTGAAGTGGTAACCGAATAGGTCAGACTTCATCCAAACACGTACCTGTGGAGATGGCCACACCCATGTAAACGATCCCAGTAATGAGAATGGCAAGAAGTGTTCCCTTTGGGATGGCCTGCTGTGGATCCTGTGAACACAAACCACGTCTCGATAAAATCACAAAGCGCTCAGACATATGAAAAGTATTGTTAGATCCACCATGTAATGATGGATTAAGCGTTTTGCCATAAAATAAATCTGTTTGCTGCCATTTGACTGCAGAAGTCAGAGAGATGAACGTCGGGAACGTACCGCAAGATCTCCCGAGATGTTGGCACCAGCAAGAATGCCAGTGGCAGCTGGGAAGAAGATTGAAAACACAGAGAAAAACGTCTCCCCTCGGAAGTCTGGAGTCAGGTTCTCCCACAGGATAGTACCTAAACAAGGAGGATGAAAAAGGGAGAGAGAGAGAGAGAGAGAGAGAGAGAGAGAGAGAGAGAGAGAGAGAGAGAGAGAGAGAGAGAGAGAGAGAGAGAGAGAGAGAGAGAGAGAGAATTTTACTCGTCGTCCGTCTTGCTACATAGAATTTCCAGATATAGTGCAAACAGCGACGACCTTATCCTCCATTTCTGAATCAAGAGAAGACTCTTACCGTCGTAACCAAAGAAGCCATAGGCTTTCTTCGACTCTACTTTGATAAAGGAGCCGATGAAGTAATTGAAAATGGCAGAGATCAAGATGAATAGTAGGAATATCTGGGCCTACAGATTGAAAGACAAAACAGTGGTTAAATACATTATAAAACGTTTATTCAAAT
The DNA here is from genome assembly GCF_017589495.1 of Alosa alosa. Lineage (NCBI taxonomy): Eukaryota > Metazoa > Chordata > Actinopteri > Clupeiformes > Clupeidae > Alosa > Alosa alosa. Next base: position 23,293,911 of record NC_063200.1, on the reverse strand, counting down.
TACATTATTTCCTAATGCATGCATGCAAAAGGTGGTTAACAAAACCCAGCTCAAAAGACTCTGAGCATCTGTTCCTCTGTGAAATGCTTGGATCAAACCTCTAATATTATGTTTTAAAAAGTAAACCACACAAATAAGAAAATGATGTCAACTTCCTCTAATTTTCTCCAATTTAGTTTGAGTTGACTTTTTTGAGTTTAAAAATAAAATCGGCACCATGACTCATCCTATACCTGCTGACTGCTCTGAAATGACTCATATGTACTATGGCGACAAGCCAACTTGAAGTCCTCCTGCTGCAAACATTGCAGACCTAGGTGACCACACACAGACAGGCACACACACTACACTAAAGGTGTGGGTTTTTGAACATTCTAACATCCGGTGTGACGGTACACCTTTAAGGGTTAAATAAACCACCATCCTTCGAAAACCCTGATCACGGTCCTGAGGAGGCATGGAGACACAACTGGACATTACCTTGGCCTCCCACTCCATCCCTGCGACAGAGATACCCAGGAGGAGAATGACTGTGATAGTTCCGACGATCCGAACATCATTCGTTTGGTCTAGCATGACGGCATCCACGGACTGAAAAAATAAAGAAAGTGGTACACCCATTGGAGAGAGAAAACCCAAAACAAGCAGTTGGTAACAAATGCTTTAAAAGGTCATATCATTAAGCACAAACTGGAAATGGAGTAGCCAGGACCTTGAAATACACTCACCATCACTTTTTCTTAATTCAATTCCTAGAAACCCTATCAAGATGGCGTTTACAAACACAAATCTCCACTCTGTACACAGGATTTCCAGTAAGTGTTTGAGTATACCCTCGTCATTCATACAGCTGATATGGCTAATCTTAGCTTGTGTAAACTATTGTGATAACAGTAGGGTACCGTGACTCGTGTTCTGGGGGTGAAAAAACGGTAAAACTCCTCTTACATGGAGAAGCTCCACCACCGTTTCAGCAAAGCCCACAACATACATGGCTACTGCCACAGCGTTGGCGAAGGCGAAGATTAGGCCAATGGATCCTCCAAATTCGGGACCTAAACTTCTTGATATCAAGTAGTAGGCCCCTCCTACAATAGAAAACATTTGAAAAATGTAAAACATTATACCTAGATCAGTCCCAACTATCACACACTAGCATCTAAGTGTAGCTGTGATCAGAGGCCTGCATATTCAAGTCCAAGTATGCAAGTTCTTTGAAACTGAATGATTATTAAATTTGTTCCAGCTGCTTGATTTGTCTACGTAATTTGTTCCACTAATAGTAGTAACATTTCTGTACACCTTCTATGAGCAGATGGACGAAAACTCTTGAGGACTGATTTTCTGTCTTTCATCTCTGTGGATCTGTACCACGGACTGTAAAAATCTGTACTCTGCCAAAGCGGTCATCCATATTGAAGTGAATAAAAAAAATATTTTAAAATGCTATGCAGAATAGAGTGGTGTTCAGTGATTGACCCTGAATTTTTTTGAAAAGTTTGAAGCTAAAAGTAGGGGACATGGGAATTTCTGGAATACCTGGAAAGATTAGTTTCTGGGGGATTAAATCTCTCACAGCCTAGCAGTTCAGGGTATTATAGTAATCCACATTCACGGCATGTGACTTCAATCATTTCTAACCGTCATCTGCTGCAACAGTAACTTATAACATTGAAACATGATGAACCCCTCTAAAACGTTTACCACGGACAATAGGCCAACAGGTAATTTCAAACATCTGAAAGTTAGAAAATGATGAGTTCAGTGAATGCCACGGAGCTACGGAAACGAAGTGAGCTTTGCAGAGGTGTCTGAAATGCCTGCTTCATTGATCCATTGATCCAAGTTTCCTTTGCCGGTTTTAATGCCTGCATTGTTTATCCTGCCACCACTGTAGTAGACCAAACATCAGCAGATAGATACCGAGATCGCCATGAGGCGTCATCTCCAGCCTGGCATGCCACTGTAAACGATACGATCTGGTCCATGTGAAACCATTGCAAGAGTCCAGAAGGTCAATGAAATAGGCAGTCTCCTACAGTGTTGTCTGAGAAAACAAAATGACCATACCTGCCTCTCTTCGTCTATAGACTTAACCTTTCTTCTACCCTTTTGAGAAAAAAAGATAGGACACTTGAGCTGTGAAACCCAAACAAAAATCGAAACGCTTCCAAATTGTTTTCCTTCTGTCCTCGCCCCGGACCGATCTGTCGGGAGGCATCCTGTATTAATTTCAGATTGCCTTAGTCAAACACTGCACCTCCCTGGACAGTCAGGTGGGGAAAAACAGGTCCAGGGTTTTTAGGAACACACTATTGAATTTCCCCACATGCTGCGAGAACTGTGAGCAACGTGCTGAGTGCTATCGCCCACCTTTCAAATGGCTCTGAGTGAGAATCGCAGGGCTTTTCAGACCAGAGTCGCCACACAGAATGCTCTTTTATGGTGGGATGAATGCAGCGTAGCTTTTGCTTTTCATGCCATGTCAAAGTTGAGTATTTCCAGGTTTCTGAGACTGCTGTGTTTTTTTTTTTTTCCAGGTCTCTCTCCATCAGAACTAAGCAATTTCCTCCAGTCTTCAGAAGCTGAAAAAAAATTTGCTAACTAATAAATCCCCAAAGTTCACATAAAACATCTATACTCAGTACACATAAAACATCTATATCCAGTAAAATTCCATCCTAGTCCTTTGAGTCTGGATATTTACTTGTTGATGGATACAGTAAGGCTCCAGAGTACCAAAAGATTACCCCTAATTTACTTGTTGTGGATCTGGGTTTTTGTGTGGTTGTCAGTCAGTGGAGCAGGGAGTAAGCTCACGCAAGTGAGCCACTGGGCCCTGCTCTCAGACGGCCTTGTGCGGAAACAAATTCCAAGGCTACTAAGCAGGAGGTGTTGTCCCAGAGACCGGCAGTGACCAGCGTCACTCTGGACAGGGCCAAAAGGTGATGGCAGCATAAAACTCCCTAAAATAAACAGGCAGGTAGTCAGGTTTACTGAGAGGACACTCAGCCAAGAGTGAACGAAAGCAGGGGAGAAGAGGAAGAAAGGGCTCTCAGGAGGGAGGAAGAGAAAGTAAACAAACAGTGAGGGTTAAAGGGAGGGGGGGGGGCAAGATGAAGAAAAACAGAAAGGTCTTTTATGGTATTATGGAGATATGGTGGTGTCTATATTCATGTTCACAGCACCATGGTCATGTGTTTAACTTTTAAACTATAAACATGAAGGCAGGATTTTTATTAGCAACACTGGGAGAGAAAGGGAATATGCTGGTGCAGGCTGTCGGTGCGGAAAAACACTTTCCTGACCTTTTAATTGTTTATCTCCAAAATGTTTGCATTTGCTGCCAGTTCCTCTGCCGTGTTTACATAATATTGTCTGATAGAACAGGGTACAAGAGGGAAAAAAACATGATATAAATGGCTACCAATGTGCCTTGCTGACCGTTAGCCTGCTGCATATTATGTCTTACTCAGAGAGCTTCAATGGGGATCCAATAGCGGTCAGGACACTATGACCTTCACGTGACCTCTCGTCTGTGTCCGGCTCCAGTGATGAGCCCTTAGCGGCGTCTCTGATTTCATTTTTCACAATGAGTCACTTCACTAGCAAAAGCTATCACCCAAAGTCCCATGACCAGCTAGTTAAACTAATCTACATCAGAATGCCATTGACTCTGGCATCAGGCGGCATCAACAACTACAGCATCTTATTAATCTCTCCTAGAATCGGACTCCTGTCAAGACTCCCGCAGTTTATGCAATATCCTGACCTCCCTGCGGCGAGAGGGGAGATTAAGAGAAGATAGAGGTGATGACAAGTCAAGTAGAGGGATATCTTAATTAAACTAACTGACGGCGGAGGTGGGGCTCAAACATACCATGTGAATGTCCTTGGCTTTGGAAGTCAAGGAAAGCATGTTTTTTTTTTTTTACCCTTATCTATTTGAGAAAACATTTATAAACTTAACCTTCATGGACTGCTGCTAAACAAAGAGCGACTAGAAGGGTCATGCATAAGTTCAGTTGTGTTACCTTACAAGCCCTGGACACGCACTTCAGCTCCTTTAAGTAGAGGTCAGGGCAATATATTCTACTCAACACCCAAAGCATAGGCAGAGAGATGAGGGAGGCACTACCTAATGAACTGAGAGGATCTGACCACTCCGATTCCCCTCCATCTCTCCTCAACACCATTCCACTCTACACCTGCGCGGAGCGTGCTCACCGACAGACAGCTTCCCGAGGGCAGACCAGGTGACTCTCACCACAGCTGCACCATGACAACAAAACAATGATGCTGCTTTTTTTTTGCTGTCTGCTTTGTTGTGAGCATCTGTGTACCTCAGGCTATGGCATTGCTTTCGCTGAAGCACTGCCCATTCAGGGGGCATCTGTGAGCTAAATGAGCACTGGCTGCTCTCCAATCGTTCTAGAAGTTTTTGTTTACAAGATTCCATTTTTTGGCTCCTATAAAGTATGTTTTTCAGAATAAAAAGAACACAGAGGATAATTTGGTATAAAAATCACTGGCTTTAAACGATTTTATCCACAGGGTTTGGATTTTCGGGCTACAGTGGAATACAGCTGAAAGCGGTGATTTCTGCCTTTAGGCTACACAGATAAGCAGTGATAAGCCTAGATACGTATACACACCTCCTCGTACAAAGCCGTTCGTCGCAATCGCAGATGTTGAGACGCCAGTAATGGTGGTCACCACGGTAGCCATGGCAACAATAAGGCAGGAGTACACTGTGGAATGAAGATGAAATAATAACAATTGAATAATGGAAACAGACTATAAACATTTTCTGTATTAAACAAGAAGTTAGTTTATACCAAAAGTTAAGTCAAAAAAAAAAAAAAACATCTCTACATCAGCTGTATCTGCACATCTGTACAAAAATCACTTGATCACTTGTGTACAGCTCAACTAATCCACTCATTTCATCAAATCAAATTCCGTTGTTTTGCTTTCTTCTTCTGACGTTTCGGACATTCTGCAGGTGGTGTGTGAATAGTAGCGATGGTACTGGAGAATGAACTGGGGTTGGGAGGGTGTAGTGGAGGGGAGTTTGACAGTTGACTGCATGTGCCACAACTCGGCAACATTTAGCAGCTGAGTGGGAAAAATGAGGGGGGTTAGGGGGTGTTACTGACTGGAGGCCAAGTGGTTTGTGTGCGAATTAAAGCGGCGCTAATTCACACAGCCTTCCCAACTCGGCTCGATGGTGTGACCTACCGATTCCCGCCTGGCCCACGATCCATGTCATGCGGATGAAGAGCATCACCCCCCAAATGTTCAACATGCATCGCACCTGCACAAAGGAAGGGTATGGGAGGTTAGCGAAGGCACGTACTTTAGGCCACGACAAACACGCTCACACAGACACTCAGTCTCTCACACACACACACATACAAACAAACTCACAGACACACAGACACACACACACACACACACACACACACACAGTAACAGACAGTCCACCAAAAGCCGTTCCTCAAACCTAACCCCACCATCAGGTGGTTATGATGACATGTTAGTGGATCCAGGATTCTAGGCCGGGATCCCACCCATGTCGTGGCCATGGAACTAATGGGGTGTTCAAATGACAAGTCAAGGGCCGACTACCATTAAATAAGAGCTGGGGGCTTGTGGCCTAAAATGCTGTTAGACATCAGTATGTGGGTTTCTATGATGAAAAAGCAAATGTTTCCACAGTTTAACTTTGAATGCAAAAAACCTATTAGGGTATTTCTGAATATGTAAGTTTTCTGGATATGTAAGAATTAACTTAAAGTACAAAAAAAAAAAAAAAAAGAGTGCTCTAGTTAAAAAGAAAAAAAATTTGGCTTGTAGCACAATTGTCATTTCAGGATTTGTGAGAAGAGGCCAATGTTGATGCTGAGCAAAGGGAAGAGAGGTCTTTCACATGTCATAATACATAGCGGGTGACAAGAACCAGGAGTGAGCCAGGAACCCCAGCAACAAGAGTCTAATGCATTACATCTATCAAAACCCTACCAAAAATTAAACACAGGAAAGCCCACATTATGGCACTGTCTTTGTTTCTTCCTACTTCCTTTTTTGGGGGGAGGGTGGGAGGGGGTGTTAGTGATGATATTCCAGGGTTGAGCAAATGACGGTGTTAAGCTTTCACTGTCCAATGTCTACTGCTACAAGGCTCACCTCTCTCCGAACGCACGTCAGCAATGAATGCACCACTGCCTATGAATGACTGGGGAAGGAAGCATAGGAGAATCCATTCCCACGACTATTCAGACCCATGTGGAGCTCTTCAGCAGGCAAGAGCAAATTAGCTGAGTGGGCGAGAGGGATAGCAAAGGATCTCCGCGGGCATTAACGTTCAAGAGCACTACTCCACAGAGCGTTCGTTAGGTTTCAAGCAGGCACCCGGACGGACACAATGCCTCTGGTATCAGCCATTGAGAGATCAAACGTTAATTGCCCAAAGAGAGGTTATGGCCTTAAGTTGTAGTTGAAGGTACAGGATACATATCAAACTAATGACCTGCTAAGCACATTTTTTGTTGTGCCACAGACGCGTATGTGACGCGTGTATGATTTTTACACATGGTTTATCCTGTTTTCAGTTTGGGGGTTTAAAAAAAAAAGTTCTGTCACAATATTTACTGCTGCAACAGGTTTTCACATGTTTGGATCTTGTGAAAGGTTTGGATCTAGTTGAAAAGCTGAGAATGAGTGTGATATAAAAATTGACATTGTGTCTTCTTTTTCCACAACAAGTTATGAAATGCGAGAAGTGCAAACTTTAGTCATTAGCTGTTCAGCTGTGAGGCATCACACAGTGGGACAGTGGTTGCATCACTGCCTGACAATCGGTCGGCCCATGTGAAATTATTTTGCTAGTCCGTGGATAGACAAATATATAGACAACTAGATAGACAAAAGCTTCTGCTAAATACCAGTCACTTGACTTTACTTTAAGGCGTCCCACCTGACCAGTGACCAGACTCGGCTGTTCTTCGTACTCACCAACACGCCTTTGATCCATCCGAACTTCACCACGCCCTTGGAGTCGGACGCCTCCTTGGCTGCCGCCTCCTCGGCCGGGGTCAGCTCCTCTCCGTTGGCGAAGCCATCTTCAAACGGCTCCTGAGAACGACACAATGGGCATCCATTAGCAACAATGACCCAAAAATAGCCGGGAACTGTTAGTGTTATAATAATGTTGTTTTGATAGCAAGGGCTGATTAGGGAGAGAGTCGTGTGCATGGGTGTGACAATGCATTTGTAGACCAGCGGCACTGTGTGTGATTGTGCTGGGTGGTTTATTTGGACTGGATTCTGATCACCACTCTTGGTGCCGTTTATCTGATGAACACACCAAACATGAACTCCCTACCCCCAACACCACAGACACACACACACACACACACACACACACACACACACACAGATGCAAAAGTTATCCTTGCAGGTCTCTGTGGAAGGTCAAACACAGGAAGCTTCCCTCCTGTGTTGAGACAATGCTGTGACGTCGAACGCTGCCCAGTAACCGTCCCCTAGGACCCCCTCCACTGACATTCCATGTGTCACTCACAGACCTGTCCGTCCCAGAGACAACCAAAGGGAAGCACCCTTGAATCAACACCTCCCTTGCTGGTTCCCCTTTCCCTACCGCAGGTTTACAACATCCTGTCCCGTAAAGCTTCACACAAAGAACACTCTTTAAAAAAATAAGAAAAGAGAAAAAAAAAAAAATGGATGGCACCAAACCCCCTACTGCCAATGACATTTGCACATGCATGGCTTTACTGATTGACTATTTGTGGTGCATGTGAAAAAAGAAAGAAAAAAAAAAAAAAAAAAAAAAAAAAAAAACGCATGGCACTGGCGGCCCGCTCAATGCCAGCACTTGCCCAAGGGGAGCCGATCGAAAAAGGAGGAGGGGGAAAAAAAGAGAGAGAGTTCAATGAGACTCATGCAGCCAATTCATAGTTGGAGTGTGGTATGGAGAGAGAGATGTGGTGAATGATTGAGAGCAGACAAGGGGGTTGGGTTGGGATTGGATCGGGTTGGGATAGATTGGATCGTGGGACGGCAGGGTAAGGGCAGAGGGTTAGAGGTTGACGCGATTGATAAAGCAGCCAGAGCCACCAAGGGCCCATTCACTTCCCTCCGCACCACTTCATACAGCAGGGATTCTATCAGTTGGGTGGCAAAAAAAAGTGGGTGGCAAAAAAAGACGAGACAACCAGAAATTCATTAGGCTTTCAACGGGCCCCAACATTAGCAGGTGTTGACAAGGGCCTCTTATCGGACATATGGATGACCTTGAGAGGAAGGGATCCTATTGATTGGCAGCCTGGTAGAACAGAGGTCGTGTTGTGTTACAAGCTCGATGGCTGATCCAGCACAGCTGAGCAGAGGACAGAGGAGCACTCGGGCCTTCAGTCATCATAATCACTAAGGCCTAGTCCACACGTACCAAACCCATCTTTTTTTCCTCCGTCTTCCCTGGAACCGTATCAAGAATATTTGTGTCCAAACGGATCCATCTCAACACGACTCAACACGTTACTTCATACCCCAGGCCTATAGGTGGCACTGTTTCTTTACAGAAATTGACCAAAACTTGCGCTTTACAAACAGACAGAATAGGCTACGACGAAATGGCTAGTGCAAGGAAACCAGAATTGTTTGTGTGGACTGATGGTGAACTGTCAACTGTAGTCATCTGTAAAACTAATAAACTTTATTTTGCGGTTTGTGAAGGGTGCAGTCCCGTCCTTTATTTGGCTAACGCAGGTAGGCCTACTAATCACCTTTACTTTCTTTGGTTGTAGGATAGTCCGTGATTCACATTAGTTTTGGCGATCACCGCAATTAGGCTACTAAACGCAAGGCTTACCCAAGTTCTAGGGTATTCTGTCGGCACATCTATAATATTGCTATAAAACCTTCGTTAGTAACAGTCAATACTTTTGCCTGCATCAAATCGCGCATTCGCATTCAGTGTGCTACCATCGGCTTAACGTGAGTTCTAAGCGTCTTTGTATGCTTATATCTGATTTCACTCGACTGCGAATGCATGTATATATGTTGTAAGACATGTAAAATAAATGAATGACACTGGCACTACGCACAAATTAATGTAGCCTAAACTTACACCGCACTATCCTAATAACTTAAGTTCTCTCGAGTCACTGACAGTAGCTAGAATGCATAAAAAAACACCTGGAAAAACAGTGTTCAGTCCACCAAGTCATAAGCTATCGGCGCTGCGCAGCACCAGTTGTGATATTTATCTTACGAAGTGTAATCGTAGGTAATGTCATGTAGGACAACTAGTATTGTTAGGCAATACTATAAGTGCAAGTCCAGGGCAGCTGAGGTGTGGCGATGACGTCATCGATACGCAAGCAGGATGTGCGGTTTCGCTGTCTAAACGAATTCAAACGGGCTACGGTTTCAGATTTTTCCACTCTGGGACCAGGTTTCAGAAAAGTGCGGTTTCGGGCAGTGCGTTTACAGGATTCGTTTGGACGCTCGGCCAAGACGAAGCAAAACCTCTGCGTTTAACCTAAAAAGCGTCTCCGTGTGCACAGGCCCTAAGTGACCACACTGACTTTAGGCACAGAGGACAGCAGTGTCATGGTGCATGAAAGGGTCATTCGAATGAATCAGATCCTGTGCTAGCTAGCACTTAGTTTCTGACTTTCCATCTGGACGAGGATATTTCAGGAAACAATGTGATGTGGATGCAACATTTTTGAACACGCAAAGAGAAAATATAATTTTCCAAAACATTTTGTTCTTGTGTGGATGAGGCCTGATGCGGTTAGGCACTTACTACCTGCACTATGAACTGAGAGCAGCCTGTCTATCTGATGGGAGAACCATCTGTCTGGAAACTGGAGAGAATCAAACAACAGCGTAATCTTCCCTCTGCTTTGCTACATATGTAGAGATGAAACAGCAAGAGAGCCCTCATGAAAACACTGCACTCCACAGGTGATGGGCCTAAATCCAGACCCGTAGAGTTCAAAGCACCAAGCCTATACTACGGTATAATACAAATCAAACCTACTACAGGTTACAGGATATGGTCAGCATGTGACGAAAGACGAGATTGTGACTGAATCTTCTTAATGCGGAGTACAGACAATGGATACATGAATTATAAAAGGCCACCTTTTGGGCTTTCCACTACTTTGCAGCTTCAATCCCAGGACAATGGTTTTAACTGCTGTACATGCTCAGTCTTCATTCCAACGGCTGTTCTCGTTGCTATATATTACCGCCGCCTAAGCGATTTAACAAAAAGTGAGCACTATTTGTGGCATAATGAGGCACAGTATGATCGGCGAAAGGGCACTGCTGCTGCGGTTATTACAGTGGCTGCGGAGCAGAGAGGAACAATAAGATGCATGAATAATATACACGCGCGGTGTTGCTGGCGTGTACTCCAGGGCGTGTGACGGGGTGCCAGGGCCAAACTTCACCTGTGCCATCTGCCATCAAGCTCATTCTTTCCATCCGTCTTTCTCTCTTATTCTCACTCTTCTTCCGTCTCTCCCTTATGCTCATCAATTTGCTCTCCCTCTCTCTTTCCTTATCTCTCTCTCTCTCCCTCTCAATCACCCTCCTTCCCTCTCCTTCTCTCTCCCCCTCTCAAATCACCCTCCCTCCGTCTCCCTCTCCTTCTTTCTTTCTGCATCATGACAGCCCCACCATACAGCCTGGCACTAGCAAGACTATAGTGGCTACTGAGACGGGGGCCCGGGGCAGAGGAGGAGAAGAAAGAGCAGCATTGTTGGGATCCGTGGCCTGTCAACACCCGGCCCCTTGGGGAGGAGGGGAAGAGGCGGAGCAGGCCGAGCCAGAGGGTAGGTGAGGGAGGAGACCACGTGATGGTCGTGTAGGTACAAGGCACGAGGCGAAGGGGAGGTGAAGGTGAATGGTTGAGAGAGCAGACGTGGCTTTGGCAGCAAGAAATGGGCAGAAAGCCAAAGGATGGGGCATTTTTTGTTAACCATAGCCTCTAGGTCCTTTTAAGTGTAAGCATGTATTGCTTTGGTCTCATCACAGAATAAATATCCAAGGGTCTGGCTACAACAGCCTGAGTTTACACTTGGCAGCAATGTACAGTGTACCCCAGAAAACGGAATTCCATTTGTGGTGGTTGGTTTGCAGAATTAACTTGAATGCAACAGCTTTTAACAAATTAGCACAGGTTATGATGCTAACCAGATTTAAGCACAATTTAGTACAACCTGGAAAATCATTGTGTGGTGGTCAATGTTGATATTGTGGAGGGCCGCCACAAATAACTCAATGTATGGGAAACACTGATGTATGTTCCACATACAAGGTGGACATGCCCTTCTACAGCTATGTTACACAAGACAAAAAGGACACTGGGTGGAGCAAGGAAAAGGCAGGAAAAGGACCATCATTAGGTCACAGCATGAACAATACATGATCCCTCAGTAAGGGGGCAAGACGGTACGCTTCAGGATGTGAGTCACACTCCTCCCTGACCAGCTTTCAGCCTTCTCTGCCATGAGTCAGGTCCCCTCAGGATGTCTGGGGGGCGCGGAGGCAATCCGGGAGTCATCCCTCGCTGGATATCTCCCCTCCGATTCCAGACAGACAAGAGGACAGCAAACTCAGATTAATAGGGATCTTGGCGACCAGGAGTCTTCGGGACATTGAAATGAAATGAGAGAGGAGCGGTGAGGGTGAACGGCTGTGTGAGTAGTTGCATCAAGGGAGGATTGTTTCACACAGGCCAGAGGCCAGCATATTAATTAAATGTGGCGCCATTTAAATGTTGGTACCAGTATTTCTTGGAACAAAAATTACCTGTTCAAAATCTTCCACACAGGCATGAACCATCAAAACAAGCCATGATAAATTGGCTTTTTTTTAAAAAAATATGCTCTATTATAGAAATCAGTGTTTCCCGGATGTTTTTTCTGGTGTTCCCAGTCTTTGGGAACCAATATAAATGGCCCTATTCATAATCTAGTCTTTGTCAATGAAATAAACAAGATTTGTTTACCTTTATGCTAGCAGAACTGCACTTAACAGAGAGCAAGACGGACCATTTCCCTAACACACTGTGACCGGTCAGAAAAGGTTAACCTAAAGCCACAACAAAGGACAATAATAAAATCTATTGTACTAAACAAATTTGTATTTAACTCTTTACCTACCCATCTTATTATACTTATTTAATTAAAAAAAATCCTGCTTCTTTAATAGTATGGCGGTCAATACTTCATTACATGGTGGTTCTGTCATTGGACACTAGGCCATTGTTTGGGCCTATTTTTTGAGTTTTTAGTAGCCACACTGCAATAGAAAGTGACCATATGTTATGGTCACTGCAAATTAGCAGCCATGTCAACTGTTTATTACTGGAAGGTCCTGAAAATAGAATGAGCGTCACACACTTGATCTATGTATTCTTAATGTGTGTGCTGGACTATTATGGTAATTGTATGATGCTTGTCTAGCACCATTGGTAAAGTCTAAACAGAGCAGCTGTCAGACGTGTTGATTGCACGGATAGAGCTGCTACCCCTTTTATTCCCCTGCCAGCATGCACAAGGTCTGCCCTAAAAAATAGAACATGCATGCTAGCTCGCCTGTGCAGATCTATATTTAATCAGTCCGATTTGGTTAATTACTCCAAATGACTCATGGCTCAGAAAACACTCTTCGAACCAAGTGGTATTGTTGAACAGTTCACTACTCTTGAAAAAACAAATTACTTTCGATTTTCAACACAAAAAAGGACAAATATTTTATTGTTGAGAAGATTGATAACCTTATTTGTATTCTGCTTAGAAACATTATTCAATGGGTGCTATATACAGTTGTGCTCAGTTATTTCATGGATCCAGGATACTATGCATCCTGATAAATTTCCCTTGGCCTTTGGATTTAAAATAGCCCCACATCATCACATACCCTTCACCATACCTAGAGATTGGCATGGGGTACTATCCATAAGACCATCTCTCAATGCAAATCAAACCAGCTATTAGGGCTAACTGAAATAAAACCATGCCAATCTCTAGGTATGGTGAAGGGTATGTGATGATGTGGGGCTATTTTAAATCCAAAGGCCAAGGGAAATTTATCAGGATGCATAGTATCCTGGATCCATGAAATAACTGGCTTTTAAAAAAATAAAAATCTGCCTGTCTCTATGGGAATTTAACATAGGGGTATGTATACTTATGAGCCCCTGTATTTTATGGAAGAACATTTATTTATTTAGAATACATTATTCATTCACAAAGAAGAAAATTGGTGTCATTAAAAGGTTGGCTATTTCCGATTTGTTTTTAATGAAGGCATTAGATCAATTTCCAAAAGAAGATTTTTTATTCCTCTTTTTAGTCAACTTTAGCACGTGTTATGTACAGGGTATGTAAACTTATGAGCACAACTGTACAAGATGGGCTTCTCTGTTAATAAAGAGGGTGATGAATGGGGAGGTCTCCCAGAACAAGTGACTCCTTTATTTATAGAATTCACACAGAGAGAGGGGAGGAGCCACGGGCACCGAATCAAACTTTAAAACCTTCATCACCGTTTAAATCCCCATCCTGCTCAGAATGGCCTGTCAAATTTAACTAAAAGCTCCACAGATACTTTCCGCCATGCTGCTAATCAGACTTGAATCACACCGTTGTCGGAGAGCTATGGCATATGAGCATGTGTGAGGAGCACTTGACTGCTCTCACTTAACCAGCAACACCCTCACACCACACCACCACCGCAACCCCTCCATCTCCTATAGCTGTGTCGTGGGTGGACTTATTTTAGAAGCTGCTCAAGGAGAAAATATCAGAGGATTATGCCCAAACCCCCCTTAGGGAAAAACAGATCTGTTCAAAAGGCCTGCCAACTCAAAGACGAAATGCTGCGGCATGAGCTTGTGACGAAACAAAGCGTGCGTTGACTGGAGAAACATGTGAATCTATCCCACATTGCACTGTGCCGACCACCTATATTAAATACGTCAACCAATAACAGATCAAGACAACATGCGGGAAATAGGAGTGTGTTGGATAGGAGTTCTTTTTTTTTTTTAAGACTCCAGCTTGACTTCTGAGGCATTAATGAGTAGAAAATAGTTTACACGTGCTGTGTGGATGACGTCTGTTTACACAGCAGAATTCTGGCCAAAAAAAAAAAAAGTCTCTCCCTCTAATCTGTGTTGTTGGCATCCAAAGTCTCAACAGCTGGGTTGGTAATGTGGCCAAAAAAAAAAAAAAAAAAAAAAAAAAAAAAAAAAATGAGGAGAGTGCAAAGGTGCCACCTCTAACAGACTGGTCATCTCTACCCCTCTTTCGTGACTGCCAGATCGTTGTCCATGCATAACTCATTCGGGTTCATGGCATGTTAATTTGCCATCACGGAGGTCTATTCTTCTTGAAGAATAGGACCAGAAACTACCGTTTGTTTCAAGCCCCCCTGTGAGCAGAGCTATGAATTTAGCAGGTTGACCTCTACAGAGAAGGAATGCAACCTCTGAAGTGTGTGCACCCCCAAAGACGACGCTCAGTATTCACATGTCGGCAAAGTGCCTGACCATCTACCTACTTTTCACACACATGTAGGTCATACATACTCCTCGTCCAATCACTGCGAGTAGCCTGTAAGCCTCTTCAATGCACTAGGAAGACAAACTCCAGAGCCAACAAATATTTTAAAATAGCATTTATTAAAAAGGCTAAAAATACAATGTACGGGGCAAGCTTCAGATACAGTTTATATTCATCCATAGGAGAACAGTGAGATCACTGAAATCCATTGGTAATATTTTTGCAAAATATTGATTCTAAGATGCGCAGAAAAAAAAAATCTGAATTTAACATAGTCCTCAAGATTGACATCAGACTTAACTCGGTCTTGTGAAATTCACTTCTTCGACCCCGATTTCAAAACTAACCAGCAACTCACTGAGATGCCATAGGCCAACATCCTCATTCCACAGTGTAGCACATAAATGACAAACGTGTGTGCTAGTAACATGAGAAGCCATTTCAGCTGAACTAACATGTGGCTGTGAGCTGTGAGCCACTGACCCCCCACTACATGCATGCTTTAGCAGCTTTCAGATCACTACTGGGTCCGCAAATTCCTAAGCACTTCAACAGCAAGGGACGGGATACCCCCGTAACTGAAAGTTTGTTACATGGCCTGTTCCATGATGCCTCATACATCTGCCCTGCAGTGCTATAGGCTTCTGAATTAATCTCATGGAAAAACATGAAAGTCTAAATTCCACCAACACAAATTTAGCACAGCAGTCACGGTTCGTGGATCACTATTCCGCCCTCCTAATTACGAATGAGACTGAAGATTGATCAAATGATCAATAACAGACCAAGTTAAGCTGGGCTTTTTTTAAATGGCAGAGCTGGCTTTCGCCAGTACTTTGAAGAGGCAGATTAGTTTTTGTTCTTCTAGTGTCTAGCAAGCGACACACAGCAGCAACACAAAGACATTCATTCACAGTATTCAGTATCCTTGCAGCAGGATAAAATCCCTGTAAAGTGCATGGACTGGGGGAAGGGTTTACATTTCATTGATTGACAGTGCAAATCATAGACAGGGAAACTTTTTGCCAGACCACTCACCGCTGAAAAACGTAGTTTAGAACATCATGGCAGTGCATGCAGCTGAAAATGAGGTCACGGAAAAGCGAGAGCGGCATAGGTTTGGTGGAAAGCCACTGGCAGGAACTTCCATGATGCTCTGCTAAAGAGCATTGATTCACCTGATCGATACATTTATCCGGTGAGAGTTACATGTTTGTACATGTTTGTTTCTACTAGCCTAGACACTTGCGTGCTTTGGAAGGAAAAAACAACCCTTTTCTTTTTTCGAGCTATAAACTAAAAGCCAGGTGTAGCATGTAGCATGAAGCCATAGAAGATACGAATTTCATAAGGTTAGATCAAAGATGCAACACAAATTAACCATCTCTTGAAAAACAAAAGCTCTCTACAAAATGCATAATTGTTGCAGTGCTGTGCGGGCCACCTACATAGGCATTTTAGGTCTGATTATGGAGGGCTGTATCTTTAAGGATAGATTAATGACATTTGGAGACACATGTTCCCCAATTGTCAGATAAGGAGCTGGAACCATGTGATCAGCCACCGCAGTTCATTAGTTTCCACAGAACCTGTGACGTTCGACTGGAGCGTAAACAGGACAAATTAGAGGACGCAGGGGGATAGTGGGTTCAGCTCAACCACTGCAGCTGAACCCAAGCTGGGAGGTGGCGTGTGCGTGTGCATCCAGGGAAGGGAAGGGAGGGTCCGGGCTGGCCACACGTGTCAACTGAGCACCCACTGAGCAGTAGTTACCGTATGAAATACCCGCTCTCCCTTTTCATTTTGTTTTATGGGCCTTCTCCCAAGGACATCTTACATAAAATGGAAAGATATGCTGCCAATCTGTCTATGTCTGAATATCACCCTGCTTCTTCAGTCACAACTGGGATCAGCATGTTTGAGATTTTGGGATCTGGCCTGGTTAAAAAAAAATAAAAAATTCTGTCGGATGTTCCTGTCAGCAGATTATCATCTTTTTTTTTTTTTTTAACATGACAACTCCCAGGCTTCAGGGACAGCAAATGGCAACAGCCAGGGCACTGCTAGCCTACTTTGGAATTTTTGGTGCTTTGTTCTATTATGATTGCTACTTACAGCAAGCTGTGGGAGAAGCAGAAGCCACCTTCCACATCCTTTATATTTAGGGTTGGGCACCGAAACACGGTTCTAATATGGCACCGGTGCCGACGCAAATGGTAGTAACTGCATCGAATAACAACGTGGATTTGGTGCCTCATTTCGCCATCTCTAACGTCTTGCTCTGATAGCAACACATCCAGATACAGTTAGCTAACATAAACACTGTCTGGATGTATAACGGAGGGGTGCACCACATAGGCGAGTGGACAGTGTTTGACAGCTTGCGTGAGCCCAAGTAGCTTACTTTAAAGATATCACGAGCTCCTGTCAAAATCTAGCAGTGGGCCTAACTACACACAAGCAAAATGCTATAAAACAACATCAACAGTACACTTTACACAATATCCTTGCTAATGCGCTAACTGGCATTTATTTGAAATGTTATCAGCAAAGTTGTAAGGTGAAAACTTTATTTCACGGTGTGTTCTAAACAACACAATGGCATGATATTAATATTTCATGTGCATGAGGCCCATATAGCATCACAATGAATATGAAGATCATGTTAAAAGTTAGCTGGCAAAAACATAAAGTAGAGGAAAGTAGAGTCCCTGTTAGATTAGCTTGCTTGCAAATGCCATTGTCCATGAAAGTTCTGGAAGTTCTATGGCAAGCGGTTTTAACATACTTTTAACATGCCTTATGGCAAACCGCCTACACTAGTGTTAATTTTGTCACCTATTTTTAATTTAGTCCTAGTCTTAGTCTTGTGACTAAATGTCCTTTTTAGTCTTTGTCATATTTAGTCATTCAAATATCATTTTTGTTAGTCAAGTTTTAGTCGACTAAAAGTCTCGTCATTTTAGTCTAGTTTTAGTCAAAAGAAAACTAAAGGCATCTTAGTCTTAGTCAGTTTTAGTCAACACATTTTAGTCTTTTTTTTTATAACAAATTATTTCTGATTACCATTTGAGTCAAATAGTGTTTCACACATCTCAATTTTCCAACAATATTGTGTGTCCACAGGGCTACTCGTCTGTTATAATTACTCATTCTGATTTTTTGTCAGTCAGTATGTTTACATGCACAGGTAAGTCGAGCTACAGTTATAGCTCAGCTGGGATTTGACCATAGACAGTAAAAAGATTTGACTGGACCACTGTCATATTCGTAGACCAGTGTTTCTCAAAGTGTGGTCCGGGATCACTGGTGGTCCATAAGTTATCCCAAGTGGTCCGCGAAAGGCGTGGTAAAATATAATGTAGATGAGTTGTTTGCAATATAACTTGTATGTAAATCCAAACAGTTCTGCAACACTGTCTATGTAAGATATGCCAGTTTAAATCATATAGAATGAATCCTCTGACACAATAAGCAAAGTGCAAAGACAATAAACAAGGTGGTTCAGTGAGTAGGCCTATTGTGTAGACTAATTATAGGCTACTGTTGAAGTAGGTCTAATCTAATTTTTTTTTTTTTTAGCTAGGGTTAGTTAAGTGGTCCTGAAACTGAAATAGTTTGAGAAACACTGTCGTAGGCCAAACTATTAATGTTTTACTCCGCCTCGCTAGATGGCGATATGCGCCCAAACGCAACATATTCCCCAAACAGACTCTCCATCTTAGCCATAGCTAACTTGCTAGCGAACTTTCCATATTAGCTTACTTGCTAGCAAACTTTGCATTGCATAGTTGACATTACATGCTGAACATTTTCGTATGGACATTCTGGGGATGTTAATTTGTATACACATTGTAAAACTTAAAGCCCAAATTTAGAGACATCCATGCATGTCGAAATCTGCTGCAAATTCAAAACTGGATTACTCTGGAACGACTAACTGTACAGAGGACAGCTTTACACCTTTCTGTTCAGGCAAGGTCAGCTGTTTATTCTGATATATGGTTTGTTATGTTGAACGAAGGGTTCGTGAAGTATCCCACCGATATGAATGGGTAGGGAGATGAGCGCAGAACCTTCAGTAGAATTTATGATTAAATTGAATTATATTATTTACTTTTCTCATGAACCGTTCGCCACAGCAATTAACGGCGAACATCGTTTAAAAGCTGAGAAAAAGCTCTTAAAAGACTAATTTGCGTTGTGAATGCTTATTTTGACAAGCCATAGGCTGAATAAAAATCGTTATTAGTCTTGGGTGCGTTTTTAATTACCCGTCTATCGCGTTCATCTCCCTCCGTCATCTTGATTCTTTAGTGTTATTGTTATGCTAGCTAGTGTTGCCGCTTAATTAAAACTTCAACTTTATTGTCCACTCAAGGCCAGAAAATAAACAGTGACATAATCGATTATGGCACGTTGCCGCATCGATGCTGAATCGTGCATGCCCCGCATTGCAATGCATCGCCGAATCGATTATTGTTGACACCACTACAATGTATTGTCAGCCAGTATGGCCTGCCACAGCAAAGCGGTCAAAAAACTGTGTGCTCCCCCTCCGTCAAGCAACACCGGTCACCTGTACGATGGTTCCCCCTTATATGGTGTGCGCACATAGCATAACATAGTGAGTAGTGACACCTAGTGGACCAATTAACATTCACATAATAAGACTAAAAAATGTCTCCTACAGTGCCATTGAACATTTATCTTCACAGAAAAGATATGTCTGCCTTTAGAAAACAAATAAAATGAAAGTGCAACTCTGGTGTAGTATGGTGATATACAAACATTAGCCTACATCATTGTCTCTTCCTCCCTCACATTTCCTGGCGAGGCTACATGCAGCCGCACGGAATTCAAAAGTGTTGATGCGCTTCGAGGTCCAACACTTCCGAATTCACACCATCGACCGCAAACGGCAGTGGACGAGTCAGAGGACATTATCTACTTGGCTGGAGGAACACAAAGCACGGCTTTGACCACAATGTGTACTCCACGGAGAGCTTAGCATGGCGGAGGAAACTGTTGTTCAAATAGGTCCCCTCCTGTTTCTTGGGCTCCAAAAACAAGCGTGAGGGATCTCATCACATAAAAAGAGTTCGTCACACCTCAGTAGCAAAAGGTATTTAAAAATGAAGTTTGAAACTGCCATTATATAACATGACATGATAGGTATGATTTAAAAAATGTCTGAGGGCAACACACCAAGGCCCACGCTAACTCAACTTTATACACTTTTCCCTGTGTCAATGGTGGTAACATATCTTCACCTTCTATTTTTCTTAGAAAACACACAAAAAAAAAGTCAACCAAAAATTGAATGATGATGATGATTTAAGCAAAAAAAAAAACAACAAATTGTCAAAAAATTACTCCTGCCATTATTTTAGGAAGGTGATATAGGCTTGCATCTTTTACACTGCTATTGGATAAAACAAAACACTACAAGGAATAAAAAGAGAACTCAATAAAAATTAAATGTGCATTGTAAACAGACAGAAAGCTGAGGGGGGAACGTGCCAGAGTGACTGTTTCACTGGGCTCTACTAAATGCAGTGCACAGGCCAAGCAGCAAATATTCATTATGTTTGTTCTTTCCAAGGGGGTTTATTGAGTTTATGAGTGTAGCCGCAACATTTATAATCCAAAAGCAAACACTGAAATTAACATCTACAATCTAGGAGAAACAACCCAACCACCCACCCACCCACCCCAATGCAAGTTTAGACTACATCATGGAACAAAATACCACATCCAACCCTGCTTCTCCAATATGGCTGTTCAAAAACAAGCAACTTTTCTGTTCCTGTTGGGTTGCGTTTTACTAGTGACCCTAACAGGGGAGTTGGCCAGGGCAAATTCTAAACAGGAAATGAGCTATTTTCTCTTTCTTTCAATGTTTTTTTCAGTATGACCAGTAGCCAATACTGCCACAGAAGACAACCTCCCCTCATAAAATGTCACCTTGAGCGGAGGCAATATCCCAAATTGTGGTCTCAATATAATGGAGGTCTTTGTGTTTTTTCTTTTTTTTTTTTTAAGTGCAATTATTTGTCAGCACACCACAGGCTTATGCACTCTAACAAATGCACTTTGTTCAGAATAACCTTATACTACCAAAAGTACATTAGCTTAGATGTTAGAGGTCGAGGACTAGGCACTTTCTCAACCTTTCAGAGAAGACTATCAATAAAGTGGCATGATTCATAATTTTATGAGGCACACCTCCACCAACCGGAGATTCATTGAACATCACATAGACATTAGGTAAGTAGCTATGGATTTGTGACGTCACAAAGCACCAGATTCCAATCAGCCACTTCCTCTCACTCTTCAGTGTCTCGATTGCAGGCACACTATGGGATATGAGCTTACTTCCTGTGCCTGTTTGTTTATTAAGAACCCCCACACACACACACACACACTCCCGATGACTTCCAAAGGGTTACAAGAATTCATTCACACATCTGTCTCATATTCAGCTTACACAGAGGAAATTAAAAAGTGTTCCAAGGCACTGTAAACCCATATATGGCAAACAGGGTGCATTTTATATGCTTGCCTGCTGAATGGAATTACCAGACATGACGGCGGTCTGGCAACGGAAAATACCATATATGATATATGGGATATACTTGCGTCTCATATGGGCCAGTAAAGCTGGGAGAACAAAGATTGACAACAAAAGTATATAACTGGCCACTGAGTGGGATGTCATGTAAAGCACTGCTATGGAACTACAGAATCCAAACCAAAGTAGTTCATCCAAGTAAGAAGCCCACAAACAAAACCACTGTGGTGAGAGATGCAAAAGCGGTTTCCTCAGTAGTCCATCAGTCAGCTCGAACCAAACATACGCTGCAACAGTGGCCGTAAGAGTGTGACGGTACAGACTGAAACTCACAAACATCATACAAAATCCTATTGGTGAACCACAGAAGCCCCACACACAGCGCTGCTAGCACAATCTAGTCCTGCGCTAAGAGAGAGGTGAATGTATTAAATCCGACAGGTCAGGAAAAACTAAAAAATAAAATAGAGGGAGAGAGCGAGAGAGAGGAGAGAGAAAGAAAAAGACATGCAGACAGAGAGATGGTGTTTACAAACAACCCAAAGGCAGACAGACGTTGAGCTGACAATCAATGAGCCGTAGCATTTATGTCAAGATCATTGTTATGTCTGAAAATCACCTGATGTTTGTGAGAATGCCTATAGCGTTGTAGCAACCAGAAGGGATAGAATATACAAAAAACAGGTTCGACACCAGACATAGTTACAATTCTAGCAAGTCACGGGGTCAGCAGCAGAACAAAAGGCATTTTGCACAACTGGGCAAACAGAATGAGTCTGACAATCGTTTAAGTTTTACAGCCTTACATTAAACATTACTGCCACAGGAGTGGGAACTTGACTACACTACAAGAAACAAACTGCTCAGTAAGGATGCTGCAAGTTGTACTCTATTGTTAGTGAAAACTTCAACAAAAAGTCTGCATTTAAAAGGCCAGACTTCAATTAAAATGTGACTATATTTAGACTACATCTCCTCAGCAGATCCTACTTTTAACACAATTACTACCAAGACTTGCATTTCTACAGTCAAAACCCACGTTACTACTACTACTACGGCCTACATTACTAATATTATTACTAATTCCATTACTACTACTACTACTAAGACCAACATCAAGAGAAGAATCACAAATGTACTAACAAATTTTAACTAAGTTTATCTAACAAGAATAGACTACTTGACAAAACTGCTATGAGATTCACAGGCTGATACTGTTCTACACCACATCCTCTCAGATCCAGTCACAGATTGCCTTCTGCGGACCAAAACCCAGCAAGGTGCATGTGTAACAGCGCGGCAATGGGACCTGTACATCGGTACTCCCTCCACCAATGAGGCTGCTTTGCTAGGCAACAAAGGCCCTCATTGTTGCCGAGAGCTCACTCATCATTGGCTGCCGCAGCACGATCAAAACTGTAATTCAAAACAATTCAATGGCAAAAGCCATCGGTAACACGGGAGGCTGCCATTTCGGTTCCATCAGCAGTGTGTGTCTGTGCTATGAACGCATCGGGGGCCCTCCCACGGAGCTTTACCATGAGATGCATCATGGGAGATGCCTTTTGTCCACAAAAGGTTTCTATTGAGCTCTTACTGTCTGACCTACTGGGATTAGTCATTATTCTGTGAATTGTGTTTTTTAGTGAAAAGTTCTGATCAGGTGGTTTCACCGATGTGAAACCAAGAAGAGGTGTCTCTCTAATGGTGAATGCTACAACAGCAACAAAAAAAAAAAAACTCTATTGTAGTGAATATTTTGTTGAGTGTTCCATACAATGTGATACTGAGCAACCATGTACTTATCTACCTATCCTATGACAAGATGTAAAGCATAAGGGTTAGGAAGAAAAAAAAACAAGTATTGCAACTTAGGCCTAGTCCACACGTACCAAACCCATCTTTTTTCCTCCGTCTTCCCTGGAACCGTATCAAGAATATTTGCATCCAAACGGATCCATCTGAACACGACTCAACACGTTACTTCATATCCCAGGCCTATAGGTGGCACTGTTTCTTTACAGAAATTGACCAAAGCTTGCGGCGCTGTAGGCTATACAAACAGACAGAATAGGCTACGACAAAAATGGCTAGTACAAGGAAACCTCAGGCCTAGTCCACATTACGTACCAAACCGATCTTTTTTTCTATTGTTTTCTATGTGGCTATTCCGTCGCCACATTTATAATATTGCTATAATACCTTCGTTAGTAACAGCCGAGATACTTTTTGCCTGCATCAAATTGTGCATTCGCATTTAGTGCTCTCATCGGCTTAACATAAGTTCTAGGCGTCTTTGTATGTTCATATTTGACTTCACTAGACTGTGAATGCATTTATTTATGTTGTAAGACATGCAAAATAAATGAATGACACCAGCACTGTAAGGATCCTAATTACCAGGCTGATGATAATCTTTTCAGTCATATATTGACTCTTGATCAACTACTAAGTGTGGGCCTATTGTGGGCCTACCGTCACATGTCCACAGGAGCAGTTAACTATAGGGACAGGAAATGTAATCAAATGTATACCTTGTCATGTCTTGATTGATTCACTCTCACTACAACAATGGTCTCAAGTCTCATCAAAGTACTCTCAAATCAGAGGACCTCCAACCATGTGATCCCAAATCAGCTGACCTCCAATCATGTGATCCATATCATGTGATCGACCAAGACGAAGCAAAACCGGTGCGTTTAACCCAAAAAGCGTCTCCGTGTGGACGGGGCCTTAGTAGGATTATCTACCAGTTACTAATACAATATGGCTTCTGAACATCAGTCAGCAGGAAGGAACAAAGCTGAATGAAGATACTGTTCCACCCCCCGGGACACCAGCAGCTCTATGAATGAACCATGTTCGAGGAACAGTACGGAATCTCCACACAGACACTCTCGGACACTTGCACACACAAATAATATCAGTTCCTCGTAGCTCAGGCAGCAATGGCCTCAAAGAAAGGGGGGGAAAAGAAAACACTAGAGTCTGTCTCTCAGCTCCCCATAGCAGTTTCACCTCTGTGTCTCGGCACCACCTGTGAGTCCCTGCCAAAAGCCTTGTATACATTTCACCATCTGCAGGCAGCCCCAACAGCCTGATCCGGCATGGCAACAAAAGGCCTCCCGCTGTCGCCCTCTCTCATCACACACTCTAGCCTCTGTCTCTTTCTGTGTGTGACACTACAGTCTTGAGCGCAGCCCGCACACACACACACACACACACACACACACACACACACACACACGAGAGAGTGAGAGCGAATGCTTGAGAAAGAAAGACAGAGCTCTCTTAGGAAAAGCAAGAACATAAACACACAACCACGTGGAGGCTTCCATGGAGCCCAGTCCAGCCCTCTTTCTCTCTCTTGCAGCCAACCCTCTTCCTGTGTTTGGCTAGTCTCACCAGAGCTTCCCCTTATTACAGCAGGCCACCAATCTGCCTGTACACACACAAACGGTGCACGGGACTAGGCCAAAGAAAAGAGAATGACAACGCTAAGATGAGATAATCGTGGATTTGGAGGGAGTTCAACTCATTGATCCCCTTTCTTCCAGTCCTGGATTATCTCCTAGCGTGGAAATTAGTTTAAAACTAGCTCTCTCCTGTCAACGAAGACAGTTAATTGTGTTTGCACAAGCAGACATAAACAGTGTGACAATGATCTCAAAACTGGACAGTCCTGAAAGCATAATTGCAGTGAGCATATTCTGGTGGAATGCAACTGAGCAAATGCTTCTTGCCAAGAAATGTTTAGTTTATTGGCACTGCAAATGTGCCCATCAATAACGGGTGAATGCCTGTTTATTTTCCCTAATAATCCATGTAATGGATAGCATGTTTTTGGCTTATATGATACCTCTCTGGTCTAGCCACCTTGATTCCTAAAGCCAGGATGGGCCTTCATCATTAAAGCCCATTGGAGGGCTCTCAGAGTGACAGCCAACAGACGGTCTTTGTCCACACACACACACACAGACACACACACAGACACACTCCTCCTGCAGCCACAGGCAGTGCTCTCCCACCCTCTAAAGGCTGTCTGTCTGTCAAGGGTTTATCGTTGAGACGGCAACACAATGTTTACCCAATGTGACGGGGAAGTTGTGACGTTGCTATCTGTGGCACAAGAGGTGTAAAGAAGGCGTTGCGGTGGCATGGGTACAATCTTGCTTAACTCTTTGGTTTTTTTTTTTGTTTTTTTGTGCTCTCGCTAAACCATTTCCTGATGTTGCAAAAGAACTGATACTGCATGTTGATCTAGAACATGACACTTCTGCTTATAATGTGTGTATTTACAAACTGGTGAGGGGAACCATGAGGCCATGGCTCAGTAACCAGCAGTTTTTTTCCACCTCCACCATCCATGAAACCCAGTTCACACCCAATGCCAGACATCATCAAGTGTCTGCAGTAATTATTCACTGTTAAAACAAACCCCAAAGGGAAAGATCAAAGGCCCATGGCGGATCCTTAAGTGACGTTTAGCAGATGCTATGCGATGGTGGCTTTGCCATATTCGGCTGCACCATAACACCACAGACAACCTGTTGATTGTGTTCCAAGACTTAGCTCTTCCTCTGGGACTGGAATTGCCATCTTCTATGTGCCTGGCACCTTTTTGCAGCCTTAAACGTCCCACATACTCGACGCACCCGACCAGTAGCGCAACAATGTGACGTCACAGAAGCGCCGTAACCATTTATACTCGCGTATGGTGGTCGCGACACTAGTTGCAATATTCTCCTGAACAGAGGTGTCGCTGTTGTGAAAAGACTAACGCCAACTATGTTACACAGCAGAAGAAGCTGCAGTAAGAAACACTAGTAGCTACCTAGATAGCCTCTGTGATGGTACTTCAGACTTTGGTTGCTACTATTAACAACTACCATCATCATCATCATCATCATCATCATCATCATCTAGTTTCCAAGGTGTGTGCACAGGTAGATAGATAGGTAGATAGATGGATATATAGATAGATACTTTAGTCATCCCGAGAGAAATTTTAATAATTTAAACAGTTTAATTAGCTGGCTAGCTAGCTAGCTAGCAGCTGGCTGAGTTTGTGTAATTTCCTGAAGTGGAAAGAGATTTTGTTCAGGCCTTAATAGATATCCTTTGTTTGAAAATAAATAGTTTCTATTCTTTCCTCTTAATTCCATGTGTTCCAACTCTCACTGGTAACTTTGTTAACTTATCCAGCAAACTATTAAAAATTCACGACTGTAACAAAACACTGCAACTCTCGCTTGCCCTCAAACTAGTCCATCTTCCTGTTTCCGGCTTGTCGCACTCGTCTGAAAAGCGCGACAACCCTAGGTGCTCTACCTCGCGCTACCTGGCTTCAATCCTGGGGTGCCAGCAAGAACTACGTCATTTTGACGTCACGTTGTCGCGCTACCGGTCGGGTGCGTCGAGTATGTAGAAGCCCATCTGTACAATCATCTGTAGTCAGCCTCATGATGGAAAATGTCAACTAGGACTGCAAAAGCTACTGTGCCTTCAAATGATTGTTCTCACGACTAAACTACTGTTGAGACATGTGCAGACTTACACCAGAGTGAAGAGGAAATTGTTCTTGGCAAGACTTCTAAGCCCCAATGGGTGCAAGAACACAAGGCTTTCTGTGAGTGTTATGGCAAGAGGATACACAAAATCATGCATGTACTAGTGGGTGTGTGTTTGTGTGGGGGGGCAACCTGTTTTCCCAGCTCTCTGATGAGAAATCTCTAAAGCTACCATGAGGAATAGCACCATGGTGTGCAAGAGCTTCGCTTTATTAGTCAATCACAAAATAACCTTTCAAGCATACTTAACGAGCTGATGCCAACATGTGATCACAGATGACCAAAAAATGCAAACCACTACTAGGACAGAATGGGCCTCCCACAGTTCACAGCCTTCCAGTTAAGGGCTGAGAACCCAAAATCCCTCACTCGGAGAAGGGGGTCTGCCCTGACTACAGTAGACAACTTATTCAAAAGTACATCATGTTAATTATCTGAAGTAAATGTAATCCGTCCTACAACAATGGCACACTAACATGGGTCCTTGTTAATGAGAGGCCCACTGGTACTTAGATGCTGATCTCTATCCAGCCAGGGGATATGTCGCCGAGCAACAGTGCAGATAAAAACATCAGCCAATGGCAAGAGTGAGATCTGTTGGTCCCCATCATCTCAAGGGAGCATGGGAGTGAAGGGGGAAAAGTACTATCAAGAGTGACATATAAGCATTCTTTGCCGCTCAGCCAATTCCAAGTGCAAAGGAAGTGGAAGGAGATTACGATACAGCATGGTTAATGCTATTCCCCTTGGGAGTAATGTTTCCTCCTGGGGTGTACCTTTGCTTGCACGACCCGTCCGTATAAGAACATAACACATGGCACTTACACGCAACCTCTTCATCTTCCCAAGTCAAAGACCCGGAGCATGCCACAAAGGAATGAAAAATTATCTGAGATATAAATACTTGGCATGCCTGCTACCCATCACCTTGAGCAAACCGTCGCAGTGCAGGCCAGAGAGAGAGAGAGAGAAAAGTCGGCATAGCATAGCAGTGCGGTGCAGTATGGTACTGTGTGCCGGTGCTCTCTTGCTGTTCGTGGCAGCGAGGAGGACATCAATATTTCAGCACAATCTGCTTCTGCTTGGCCGCACGACACTGAATAAATCTGCCCTGTCAGGGTTTCCCTCTGGCGGGTCAATATCGCTTTGGCCCCCTGCTAACGCCTGCGTCGCCACCACCACCACCATTACAACTACCCACTGCACAGCCAGGCCCACAGGCAGGCTGCATGTGGACAAACCCAGCCCCCAAACCCTCCTTCCCCATCCTCTGAGAACAGCATCCTCACTGACTGATGTCACAGGGCACCAATTACCACGTGAACATAAAGTAGCACGTTGCTTTGCCCACATTCAATGAAAATATGGTAATTTAATTAAGTTTACAAGGACCAGAAGAAATGTGAGGATACCAAACAGCCACACCAAGACATGCTTAGGTATTCCATTAAATAAACACTCAGGCCTTTTAGTGGCTTTAATTGGCCAGCTCATTGATCGGTGGGAAAATGTTCACTCTCATGTCCAATAACGTTGCCTTTTCTGTTTTTATTTTTTCCATATCGATGTTGTCATGACGTATAGAAATTGAAAATCTCTAAAAGTCTAGTGGACAATGAGGCACTGATCAAAGTATATTGTGACATCCTGTCAAAAAGTTTTCAACTTGTAGCCTAACAAAACTGTACATCTACACTGAAACATGAGCCAGGTCTGTCTGAGCCCAGTTACTAACAATGGACAGAACAGTCCTGTGATCTGTTTTTTTTATTAATTTGTGAGAATTCAGACCAATTTTGCACATGAAGCCTGTTGCTTCCTTGCCCCTTGTATGAGAGAGTGCAACTCACAACCTAATAACCCTCCAATGAAATTCCTTTTCATTAAAAATTGACTCCAGTCCCATTCCATGACTATTCAGGAGCCAAACCAACATGAGGTCAAGCTGGAAGTCCTCCAATAAAGAGGAAAAATAAACTGAAACAACAGCGTTTGATTGCAATCATATAAATAAACAGCGATGTGTCAAACGCAGCTGGACTAAACAAGACTTGAGTCACCCAAACTCACAGCTTAAGACTTTGTACACACATACTACAATGACAACTACAGATTAAATCACTTGTCCGCTGAAAAAACTGCTACGTCTGTATTTAGAGTCATAGCAAACGTGATGCGTCACAGTAAATTTCTATGAGGATCAGGTTACAAACAGCTGCCCGGCGCACAGTCATGGATGCACGCTGCCAAAAAAGGCAGAGTTTCAGAGAGATGCCGGCAAAGAGCATGTGAGCCACGCTGCAAAGCATCTTGTCTGTGATCATCAGTCACATGTGGAAGGACTTGGACAGACTAGAATGCTTAGGATTGTTCTGGGGAGAGAAAAAAAAAAACATATGTATAGTATACACATCATCAGCTAAAAATGTGTTTGCCTCACCTGAAAAATGTCATCCTATAGGTCTACATACCAGAAAGGGAACAGAAATTCTACCAACTGAACAGTTTAGATGTCAGTGTGTGTGTGTGTGTGTCTGAGATGGAGAAAGAAACAAAATGGGGCGATGCAGGAGCTAAGTGACAAAGAACAGAACAATTCCATAAGAGCATTTCAGACTGCTTGCTCTCCAGAGTGTGACTTTTTAAAATGAGTGGTTATTCAAACAGGAAACAGAGTCCAAGGCAACAGAAAAACGTAGCGTGAGAGGAAGAGTGGAAGAGAGCGGATCAGGGACGTGGTTGGGCGGGAGGGAGATGGGATAGAGAGGAAGGGGGGAAACCTTGAGCGTCCTTCTTCCCGAACTAGCCTACTTCCTCACCTCCTATGCTGGAATGTCAACATGGCATGACGGTCTGTTTGTCTTTCATCTTGGAAGAATTTAGACAGAACTAAGCATGATTACGATCTCATACCAAAGCCATGTCACACTTGATATATTTCACAGGAGTAGGCCTACTGCAGACATAGCACATCATGTCCATTATTCAGATATGCTTAACAATCTGATGCAAATAGGTAGGCCTACTGTTTGTATTACAGAAGTGAACAAGGATGTGGTCTCAACTTTTACAATGACTCCAAACAATGAATGTTTCCTTAGGAGTCCAAATTGTCATTGCAGTCATTGGAATACAAAATACTCATTTCAGTGGTCCACTTGGCAAAGGGTTTTAGAAAGGAATTAGCAATCGCACCTCACAGGCATCGGTAATGAACGCTGTCGTCTCTCAACACAAAACAGTTGGGTGCTCATTAAATGTGGCCTACAAGAACTCCGAAAAATGAGTTTATTGGAGCTTGGCGTCAGGAAAGGAGAGTACACTTGACATCAGTACGGTTATTAGCGATAGTACCCACTAAATGAGATTACGTGTTTTGCACTGCCTGTAGCCTACACGTGACTTCGAAAGTCAAGACGATCACCAAAGTAGCTAATGTGCCGGTAATGGGTGCCGCCTTATTAAGAAAAAAAATAACGATTTCAAACAGCGTTCTTATGAAAAGAATAGTAGTAACGTTAAACGTAGCGTAGCAAGATTTCCTACATCAAGGCGAAGCTCGACTTGAATGGAGACGGACGGAGCCCTACGCAATAGGTCTGATATTCTGCTCATCTGCTCAGCTACAGCCAGCACTTCAGCGGCACTACACTCATCAGGCCTAGCCACATGCCCAGTCTACCGGCATGCTAGTTTTCTTGCTTCCATTAAGTGAGGTATGGTTACACCTACATTGCTGTCAAACATTACAAATCTACACATTGTCCATCATTTTCTAGGCTAAAGTAATTCTGGTTGACTAGGTTATCGTCAAAAGAGACCATCAACGTATGGGATTGTTGTGCTGTGATAATGCTGGCAACCCGTGAAGCCTTCCAGGGAGCATGCACAGGCTGCGACGGTATTCTGCATCACTAAACATTCAACACAAGCTTACCTTGTCCAACTCGTCATGCAGCTCCGATAGGGTGGGTCTGATCAGCTTCTCGCCCAAGGGCGCTGCAGTTTGCCGGTAAAAGTCTATGTTCGGAACCGCATCTATGGTGTTATGACCAAAAGTCCTCAGGTAATAGGTGTTGGTGTGAGTGTCATAGTGATATTGGTGCTGGCCTCCGGTGGACGAATGCAGGCTAGTTTCACTCATGACGGTGTCTCCATTCTGGAAACCCTCAGGGGGCACACCGTCTGGTGGGCTATCAGCCCCGCTTGGATCTACAAAGTTCACTACCCGAAATCTGCCTTTCGCCTCCTCGCCGCTAGCTGCTTCCTCCGCGACGGGAGCGGCTTTATCGCCAGATGCATTTGTAGAAGCATCCGAGCCGGGTGTTTTATCACCTCCAGCCGCTAAGCTGGCTGCTTCTGTCACCAGATCCACTTGAAACCGACTTTGGCTTGGTGTTGGACCAGCAGGTTTCAATCCAGTATCCACGGTCAGCCCCTCGGATTCTGGCGGGGCATGATCCCCCAGGGCGGGAGAGTCAGCCGGCGACGCTGGGTCTGACATGGCTAATATTAACGTTACCAATCAGCAGAGGGTGGGATTTTAAAAACAACAGCGAGCTCAATGTTAAACTCAACCCGTGTCCGATCGCGACAACTACACTAAACTGATGTTACAGCCTCTGTACCAGATGTCCCGAACATAGAAGTCGCAGGCACAATCCCGTTCACTTCCCTGGTGGTGAAAGACCGCCTGAATGCTCGTTCACAGGAAACGTGCCTTCAAATTCTGAGGGCGACTGCCGCTTTACCTCGTTGAAACTGGCAACACGACTCCAGACATGCGGACACAAATGGACAATGCTAGCTCACTCAACAACCTCTGTATGAGGAAGGTGTCTGCTTTCAGTTCCACCTGATGTTCCTCGACGAAAGTAAAATAGCCGAGTCAATCCTCGGTCTTAAAGCTTTGAAATGTGTTTTTAATGTTAATTGATCCCGTGGCTGGTCGATTTCGGCGTTTACAGTCAAAGGATGCTTCCCCGACCTTGCCGCAACTCCTCCTAGACTCCAGCGAGTCCCTCGCTGCTATATACACACACTGCAGTAGGGCATCACTGGAGGGGTGGGTTCCAAGCTAGCGTAAACTCGCGAGATCTCAGTGTAATGGTTTTTCAGCGCGGTTAAGGGAAGGCGTGTTTTTGACGTGTGATAGAAAACTCTTGGGGGTGGGGGGAGGAATAATGAAAGATGCTGCCAATGCAATGAAATTATGCAATAAACCTTGTGTACTCAGTTAAAAAGAACACAAAAAAATCAAAACGCGTATATGAAAAGTGTTTCGGTTGGTGTTAATAAACTGCATTAGGCTGTAGTATAGGCCTAAAGGCTTATTCATTAGATAGATAGATAGATAGATAGATAGATAGATAGATAGATAGAAATAGATAGATAGATACTTTATTGATCCCCAAGGGGAAATCCAAGTGGATTTTCATTTCAATTCAAGTGTAATTCAAGTAGAAATGTATTAGTGTTTTGTTTATAAATAGCCTGGTTTGTTTTTCTTCAATAATGAATTAATGCTCCAGGGAGGGAACAAAAGCCAGAACATTCTTGTACACACTCTACATGCATGTTTTTTTTATTTTTCATAGTCACAGTAATGTACAACATAGTAATGTACAACTGACAACAGTGATGTGAGGTTTTATTGTTAGTTTGTCTATAGAAGGCAAACACCATGTGCAAGGCTTACATTTGAAGACATTTCATTCTGCAAATGTGCCTGAAGCAGAAAACCATGACGGGTTGTATGAAATGTGAGATACACATCTTTATTGTTGAAGAGAGATGCTTTTCAGGTTGTAACCTAATATAATTTCACTCCTGGTCTGGTATTTGGACTTGAAGGTCATCTGACCATCGAAGTGAAATATGGCTCCAGCTATAAAACAGACAAATGGCACCTGACAAAACATTTCTGCTGCTGGCTTGTTAAAGATGTTTTTTATATGTTAGGGAATTTGATAAGATTATGTTTTTCCTTTTTCTTTTAGTAGCAAATATTTCCTCACGTAGGCTTTAGCTATTGTCGGGTTACATTCCCTTAAAAATGTGTGTACAAAATATACGTTTGGTGCATCGGTGCACGGAATCAAGGCCACAACACTAAGAAACAGTTGAACCAGCAGAGATGGAAGTTGAACCTTGTCAGCCTCAGCATTATAAGTTTCTGTCACGCAAACACTTAAAATGAGTAAAATGAGAAAAAAGAAAACAGAAATAGGGAAGTTTCAATTGTGTTACTATAGAGATAGGGGTACAGGCCAGTGAAGTGAACCTGCAGCATCTGTCCCAGCCTGTCAATTTAATGTAGCCACACATGCCAAAAAGCTGACTCAGAAACAAAGACATGCTGGGGTTTGATGTGAGAAAATGTGGCGTTAACCCTGAGTTCGAATTGTTCGAATTACCTTGCTCTCTGGTTGCTTGATTTTGGCTTTGTAAGTGTGTTGCAATCAGATAACAATCTCCAAAATAGTCAGAGAGGAAGCACCAACTCATGTGGCCTTGCTGCCCAAGATATGTGGAGTGGGGGGACTCTTTTGGCCTTTGGTATATACTCTGGAGGAATTTCAAAGTGCTTCACCAATATTTCTCAATCTTTCATTAAAAGAGGATATGAATAGGCTATTATCTTTGTGTATATGTAGTTTGTTTCTAAGGAAAGGACTCATGCACCAACAAAACTTGAATCTATGGAACCTTTGCACACAACACTGCAGAGAACATTGTACCACAACAGAGATTAGATTTAATTATCTGAAGCCAAAGAGATCCAATCTGATTTAGGGAGCTCAAGGCCCACACTGATTATCCTGTAAGCACAAAACCTTACATTCTAACATTTAGGACCACATGCACCCATCATTTGTTTGCTTGTTTGTTTGGACCACAGTAAGCTTTAAGCACTATAAATAAACACATGCACTTTATCCATAACAAACAAAGACATACACAAGTGTATGTAAGATACAGTATATAGCATTCAATTTCAAAAGCAGGCCACCCTAAGGACCTCCTCTATCTAACTGGAGGGGTGTGGTCCCCATAAACCCCTCTATTCTATTTCTGTCCCTCTACCTCCTCACTCCACCTCCTCCTGAATCAGCAGCATCTTCCTTTCGTTCCCCCTCAGTCCCCTCCACCAGATAACACAGGCAGCCAATGTGACGTTCCCCCTACACCCCCCTGACTGGGTCCCCCTGCCTCCACCTCCACCAGCAGCAGCGGCTGCAGCAGGCACCACGACGTGCTAAATTACCAAGGAGGCTGCAAAGTGAAGAGAATGTGTCATATTTACAGGTCAGACGTGGAGACGAGGGGCTCACAGGCCCTCTGTGTGTGAGGGGTGGTAATGCGAGGCCGCTGGCCAGCGATGGGCCGGGATTTGTGAGGAGTAACTGTGTGTGAGTGGCACGAACACCGCTAGGGAATTTAATTACAAGGGAGCCTCGGGTCGTTACAACCTGCTGTAAAACTTGCGCTCAAATGTTAATGGCTGTGAGGAGTTGAAGAAAAAAAGAATACATTGGTGGCCTTTGCCCATCACACTCTGTTATCATGACAAATTGTTAGAGGCGGGAGTTTGGTTTAGAGGGGGGTCGAGTATGATTGATATTATGGTTGGCACAAGGCAGCCAGGAGGAGAGTGGAGGCAATGTATGACAAGGTCATTCCTGCTATGGGCTTAAGAATTGTCAATGAGGTTACGTTTTTGGAGATTAGGTTGTTACTGCTCTGCGTGTGACACACACATTCAATTGAATTCCCGTTCAAGCCGTTTCCTCAGTGTTGAAAATAAAGCATTGAGGTTTGTTATTGCATTATGTATACTTTGGCTAGCTTACAGCAAAAATGGAGCCAGTTCTTTGGGTTGTCAAGAGTCAAAGAACCGCTCTTTCTTTGAAGCAAATTCTCTTTGTTAAATGGAAATATTCCTCAATTCAGAGAGTTAAAATCAAAAGTGTTTTATGATGTGAAGTAATGATGTAAGATGACTTCAGTAAGACCTTTTTCCACTTACCTCTCCAAAACAACTTTTCTCACGGAAAAGCTCCACATTCAACCCCTGCTAAAGCTCTGCGCCTAAATGTCCAGATATCTACTCTTTGAGCAAAAAAGATTATTCAGTCATAATCTGCTTAGAGGTCCTTGCTGAAAACTGGTGTGTGGTGTGGTTAAAATCAAATGTATTTCTCCTTCAGTTGGTTGCAATACTCAAAGGGAATGACAACCGACTTTTTTTTTTAAATCATTGCGGTCATTCAGAATCCTCATTTTACCCAACTGTCATTACAAACCCCATCATAGGACACACTAAGTGAGTTGGTATTGATAAATGTGAGACTGTTTAGCGGATTCAGTTTCTTAATCTAATCTCTTTGATCCAGACCACTGCAGTCATGACAGAGAATGTCCCCCAGGGGGTCAGAGGTCAAGTTTTGTGTGCCAGCTGCAATGGGATACCCTTATACTTAATGAACATGTACCCACTTACATCTGTGTTTGACCATTGGGTGACCTGTGGTCAAGAGTCCAGAGTCACAAGGTCTGTTATAGAAGGCTTGTGTTTATTGAGTTTCATTTTCTAATTGGTCCAATAAAAGGAAGTGATGCAGTCGATCCCGCATAGACAGTGTGACCTCTGCTGAGATGGTCCAGACTGAAGCTGAAGGTACTTGTCTATGATGGCAGTCATCCTTGTGTTTGTGTGTGTGCTTGTGTGCATATTTGCGTGTGTGTGTGTGTGTGTGTGTGTGTGTGTGTGTGTGTGCATGTGCACGTGCGTATGTGTGTGGTAACCTTTACAGAGCGTAAGAAAATGCTGACTTAACCTTCTGCCAGACTTTATTTGTCAACTTGAGTTTGTATTGTCCATACTACTGCCCATCTAGACAACTGGGCCTCCTGGTTCTGTCAGTGACAGCAGTGGATGGTGTGATGTCAGCTGTAGTAGTATTCTAAATAGAGGAAGAGGGAGGAAAGGAGGAGAGAAGAACAGCATAATAACTGCTGTGACAAAAAAATCAAGGATGACATTTCAGCGAATTAAATTTTACTACTCAAAAATTAAATCGCATACCGGTACACACATAAATCGAATTAGACACCCTGCTTACAGCCAAGAAGGACTTAATGTCTGTTATGGCTTTTGAAGATATCTTGTATTTTCAGGATTATTTTTGACTTGTCAGTAACCCACTTCTGTACACAGCAGTTACGTCAGCAGTTATCCCCTGGATTTACAGCATGTGTATATTTTTAAACATGACAGTTCAGGAACGAACTCACTTGCAAATCTTGTAGTTCACATTAAATATTCAAAGCGGTCACCAAAGCAACAGCCCCCGCTTCAGCGCATAAAAGACAAGTTCTCCTTCCATTTTATGGATTGGCCACCTGAAACCTCAAGGTTTGAACAGAAAAAAAGGTGTCTAGGTGATTCATGGCAATTTGTCCTCCGGTGTCATTCAGCAACTGCTGCCGCCAGAGAGCAGAAAGTAGACGCGTATAATGACACAGCTACACGCTCATCCTTTCTTCCTCCTCTGGGAGGGAGACACTCAGGCAATAATGTCAAGGAGACGCATTATTAAGAAAGAAAGAAAGAAAGAAGAAAGTTACCGACGCGTCACCATACTGTCGGCTGATCTGTGAAATATCCTTCACCTTATACACAAGTGAGTATGGGACAGATCTGGCTCTGACTGGGCGCAGACACATCTATATCACATCTGATATGCCGTTCGATCTTATCCAGATCAGTTGAACGTCAGAGAATCCCGCTGTGGCAGTTAAATTGCAGCCATTTTTTTGGATTTTTGTGAGTTGGCAGCCAGCCACATAGACTTTTCCCTCCACCTGCATTGGTGTAATTTCTGTGCATACGTATGTGCATGGTCCTCTCTCCCCATGTTGAGGTGCTAAACAATGAGAGGGTGTGGTGCATGTCAGTGGCCTTTAATTTACAAATGTGCTTCAAAAACACACAAACAAGAGGAGGGTTGCCATCACTGGAGACATGCTGGTGGCAATATTTACACCCAAGCAGAGCTGCTCGGCTCCCACTGGTGCCCGCAGAATGGACAACTCTCTCTATTAGTCCTACTGTGTGTCTCGGAAATTCACAATGTTGGGATTACAACGAAATGTGATCTAGTAAATGAATAAGACATTTCTGACTCTGTGAATGAGTATAGGGAGACCTGCCATCCATTTTTTAGTAAGCCATACTGTCATATTGCAAGGTAAACAATGAAATTGGTATTCCAAAGTGCAGCTCAACTCTCATCTCACTCCTCCTCTGCTTTTCTCTACTTTCAACTGACCAAATCTTGATCTTCACTGGATCTTCCTTGACTCAGTGGCTATGACCAGTGGTGTAGTATATGTGATACGCAGGACTAGCAGTACATCTCCATCTCAGTATATCCACTTAAAATAAGCAAATATGTACAGTATTAACATTTGGGGTTGATCACAGTATACTACTGGACTATACTACAAGACTACACCACTGGCTATGACTGTACAATCGGGCAACACAAAAGTCATGTGAAAACTCAAGCCCCTTTGGGGAAACTGAGTTGACCAAGACTCATGGGGGGCAGTGGAAGTAACAACAAGTTTCCTGGAATAGCACAGCATTTTGTAGGGGCAGCTGTGGCCTACAGTTAGCGCTCCGGACTTGTTACCCGAGGGTTGCCAGTTCGAACCCCGACCAGTAGGCACGGCTGAAGTGCCCTTGAGCAAGGCACCTAACCCCTCACTGCTCCCCGAGCGCCGCTGTTGTTGCAGGCAGCTCACTGCGCCGGGATTAGTGTGTGCTTCACCTCAGTGTGTGTTCACTGTGTGCTGAGTTTGTTTCACTAATTCACGGATTGGGATAAATGCAGAGACCAAATTTCCCTCACGGGATCAAAAGAGTATATATACTTACTTATACTTATATACTCACTAACAACTTTGGCAACCCAAATTTTCCCACAGCGGAACTAACAGAAGCATGAAAAAACAATACAGTGCACTTTATGGAAATCCCATTGAAACTAATCAATTGACAACTCTGGCAAGGAAATGTATTATATAAAGGCCATTTCAGTTCAAATTAGATAAGTTAGAAAATACAGGGGGAAATGTTTTTAGAGATAGAAATGTTTTCCACATGAATTGTTAATTTTTATGCAATAATGCTCAATAAATAATAAATAATTCCTCAATTATTCATTGTATATGATCTTAATATTATTCATCACAATCTTATATAATCAAATTACCCAGATTGCAAAATAACAGTGATTTATTGGGTCATGTGAAAACAATCAGAGATTGTTAAACAGCTTAGCTATGCTTTATAGTCTGTGGAAAAAAACTCCACTGAGTTACTGTCATCTGTGGTGTACTTAAACACCACAAAGGACAATGGATATGCATTGGCCTCTCGGTTGGGATATTGATGACTGGGCCATGCCATTCACATCAGTGACCAAAAATGGAACAGTCTTTCCGTTTTCCCCTAAGGCAGCACCCCCATAGCTGTACTCTACTGTACACCACGTCATACCAGCCGAGTACTGCCATCCTCACAGAGCATGTTAAAGACTTCCTACCCCTCTGTTTAAATCTCACAAATACCCAGACTTTCTTAGTTCAATGTGGCTTATAACCAAAACTTATAACTCGTCTAGATGTTGTTGTAGATGTGTTGTCAATGATTTGTAAATATTTGTTTTTGTGCTGTAAATTTGTAAATATTTGGGCTTGTGCTGTTCACCGCAGAAGCTGTTCCACAGTCAACAATGTTGCCAATGTGGTATGGACAAATTAACAAAGTGCAAATAAATCAATAGGAGCTCCCATTTTCAGTCTGTTGTTACGTAAGCTTTGTGAGGTTACGATCGGAATGTTCTCATGACATATAAATTCTTGTGAGAAAATATTAACTCATGGACAGATAGGATATGATGTTATATGATGTTATGGATCTCAGTGACATGTACTAGAACATACAGAACAGAGCTTGATCTCGAACAATTTTTTTTTCGCCAGCACTTTGTGAAGAAATATGAGATAGATAGATAGATAGATAGATAGATAGATAGATAGATAGATAGATAGATATACTTTATTGATCCCCAAGGGGAAATTCAGGGGGTCTCAGTAGCATACAGACATCACACACAACATGCACTTACAGCAGAAATGGTAAATATAAGTATAAGTATAAACATATAACCAAACTCCGCTGTACAATAGAGACAGTAGGAGATAAGAAAAACTAACAAAACTAAATGCTAAATATACTATATAAATTAAATGT
Organism: Alosa alosa; assembly: GCF_017589495.1. Lineage (NCBI taxonomy): Eukaryota > Metazoa > Chordata > Actinopteri > Clupeiformes > Clupeidae > Alosa > Alosa alosa. The sequence goes on along the minus strand of NC_063200.1, from coordinate 23,254,830 downwards.
AAAAAATCCAGTGTGCTTGAGAGACGCTTGTAGTGACAGGGCCTGTAGTTCTGTGTGCATGGTGAGGTTCTCAAGAGAGTGAGTGTCATGGTGAAGGTGCAAAAGTAGTCCAACAGTAGTCCTGTAGTTCTGTGTGTATGGTAAGGTGCTCAAGAGAGTGTCATGGTGAAGGTGCAAAAAGTAGTCCAACATTAGTCCAACAGTGCAACAGTGCAATAATAAGGTCTAGAGACCAGCATAAATAATATGGACAAATAGGAGAGTAAAGTATAATGTAGACAAGGTAATATAAAAAAACTATTAAAAAAAACTATGTCAGTGCAAGAACAGGTTGAGGTAATAGGGTTAGAGCCATTCATTGTAGCAGAAGCCATTGATCATGTGTGCTAATATAGCATGAAAAACAGTGTAGCAGGAAAACAGTAGTAAAAACATTAGGCTGTGGACATTAGTAAAGCTGTAGTAAAACAGTAGTAAAGCAGTAGAGGGCAGTCAGTCCTCAAACATGAAGAGGAGAGGCAGACAGACTAAGCAGAGAAGTCTATCTCCCCTCTTCCCTATATTTACCAGCCTGTCAAGTCGCCCAGCATCCTTCTTCATTGTGCTTCCTCCCCAGCATACCACTGCATAGAAGAGGAGGCTGGCCACAACAGACTGGTAGAACATCCTGAGGAGCTTGCTGCACACATTGAAGGACTGCAGCCTCCTCAGGAAGTACAGCCTGCTCTGCCCTTTCTTGTAGAGTGCGTCAGTGTTGGCTGACCAGTCCAGTTTATTGTCCAGGTGGAGACCCAGATACTTGTAGGTGCTTACCACCTCCACATTGACCCCATCAATGGAGACTGGTAGCAGAGCGGGCTTAGACCTGTGGAAATCCACCACCATCTCCTTGGTCTTTGAAGTGTTGAGTTGAAGTTGATTGAGTTTGCACCATTGCACAAAGTCCTCCACCAGGCTCCTCCTCTTGCTCGTCCCTGATACACCCCACAATTGCAGTATTGTCAGAAAACTTCTGCATGTGGCATGACTCAGTGTTGTAGCAGAAGTCAGATGTGTACAGGGTGAACAGGACTGGAGAGAGCACAGTTCCCTGTGGCGCTCCGGTGCTGCTGATCACAGTGTCAGAGAGACAGTTCTTCAGTCTGACGAACTGTGGTCGCTCGGTCAGGTAGTCTGTAATCCAGGTTACTAGGTGAGCGTCCACACCCATCTGCAAGAGCTTGTCTCCCAGTCTGAGGGGTTGGATGGTGTTAAAAGCACTTGAGAAATCAAAGAACATGATTCTCACAGCACTTTTCCCCTTGTCTAGGTGAGAATGTGTCCTGTGTAGAAGATAAGTGATGGCATCATCCACGCCCACTTTCTCATGGTATGCAAACTGTAACGGGTCTAGTGCATGGCGTACCTGGGGTCTGAGCATACCTTAGACCAGTCGCTCCAGTGTCTTCATCACATGTGATGTTAGAGCAACAGGCCTGAACTCATTAAAGGAGAATTCCGGTGTGATATTGACCTAAAGTGTGTTGAAACATGATACCGAGTGTGAAAGTATGTCTCATAGCCCATCTCGGCTTGTCCCCTGCTCTCCAAAATCTGGCGCTAGTTAGCCGATGCTACCAACAGCTTTTTCAATGGTGGTGCTTCGGCATCGGGCTAGCCATGCAAATAAATAACTGTTTTACACCATTTACGAGGCTCAATGTATCTCCACACTTCATTGGTAGACTTCCGAGGGCCCTGACATTTAAAACGAGACATTGAGAACTTTGAAAAAGCATTGGTAGTTTACTTACAAGACGATTTATACAGACAGTATCTTCACGAAGTTTAGCGTTTGCAGCCATCTTGAATTTAGTCACGATAAGTCGAGCGACGAGTAAGAATGAACAGGTATGATAAGGGATCAGATTCCAAAAATAATTCTGTGGAAATGCATGGATTCCAGTTTCTTCCAGTAGCAGCAACTGGAATCCATGCATTTCCACGGAATTATTATATACGTTCACACTCGGTATCATGTTTCAACACACTTTAGGTCAATATCACACCGGAATTCTCCTTTAAGCTCACTGGGGTGTGGCTTTTTAGGGACGGGGGTGAGACATGATGTCTTCCACAGTGTTGGAACTTGTCCGAGACGTAGACTCCAGTTGAAGATGTGCTTCAGTGGCTCCCCCAGTTCAGCAGCACAGGCCTTGAGTAGCCTTGGACACAGTCTGTCAGGCCCGGCTGCCGTACGAGGATAAAGTTTTTTTAAAAGATAACTTACTTCGGAAGCTGTAATGATGGGGGGGGGGTGAGGGGAGTGGTGGGGGAGGAGGAGGAGGGGTGCTTCTGAGAGGGTTGTCGTGTGGCTAGAGACTGATGGCCGTTGGCTGAGGCCATTGTTGCCGCACTGCTCGTGGTCACCATGTGGGGGAGAGGTATGATAGCCTGATCTGCAGAGGGGAGGGGGAGTGCATCTGGGGTCTGTGTGTCTGATGGCTGTTGACTGAAGTCGTTGTCACCTCATTATTCGTGGTCGCCATGTGGGGGAGGGGTGCAATATCCAGTGATGGTGGGGGTGAGTGTTGCGCTGGTAATGAGGTGGGGTGGGGGCTGGGGGATGACCACCTCCTTGATGTCCCTGTCAAGGTTGCCAGAGTCTTGAACAGCTCAACAGGCACAGGCAAGGAGGCATCAGGCGGGGGCAAGGTGTGGGGTGATGGGGGCTTAGGTCGTTGGATGTCCCCGGGATACAGAGCTGGAGAGACTGAGAGGTGGGGGTAGGGCGGGCACGCAAACAGGAGCAGTACTTGGAGCTGGTGCAGGGCAATCGAACCTGTTGTAAAAGTGGTTCAGCTGGTTCGCCCTGTCCAGGTCTCCCTCCACAGAGCTGCTGCTTTTCTTAAGGCCAGTGATGGATTTCATACAGTCCCACACCTCCTTCATGTTGTTTTCTTGCAACTTCTGTTCCATCTTCCTTCTGTAGTCCTCCTTAGCCTCTTTCAGCTTATTCTTGAGTTCCCCCTGTACTCGCCTCAGCTCTGCCATGTCCCCCTGTTTAAACGCCATCTTTTTCCTTTTATTAAGAAGGGTCTTGACATTACTGGTTATCCAAGGCTTGTTATTTGGATAGCAGCGTACAGTCCTTGTGGGAACAACAATGTCCATACAGAAGTTCAGATAGTCAGTAGTGCAATGTGTGACCTCCTCTAAGTCCTCTCCATTCAGTAGCACACTCCAGTCAGTGGACTCAAAGCAGTCTCTCAAAGCCTCATCCGCTTCTGGTGTCCACTTCCTGAAGGTGCGCGTGGCAACTGGTAGCCTCTGAACTTTTGGCTTGTACATTGGCTGAAGATGAATGAGGTTATGGTCCGACTTCCCCAGTGGGGGAAGGGGGTGGCACTGTAAGCATCCCTCACGTTTGCATACATGAGGTCTATTGTCCTGTTTTTCCTAGTTGGGCAGTCAACAAACTGGTAAAAGTTTGTGAGGGTGGAATCCAGTGTAATGTGGTTAGAATCACCAGAGATCGCAAAGAAGGCATCACTGTGCTGAGTTTGGAGCCTAGCGATTGTAGAGTGAAGGACGTCACACGCTGTGTCCGGGAGGGCTTTAGGGGGAACGTAAACACAGACAACAATGGCGTGCAAGAACTCCCTTGGCATGTAGTATGGTCGTAGACTGACCACTAGTAACTCCACATCCTTACAGCATACAGTCTCCTTCACTGTAACATGTCCTGGATTGCACCATCTGTTGTATGTATAGCACCAGTCCGCCTCCCTTCTTTTTGCCAGAAAGTTTATTGTCTCTGTCCAAATGAGCTACACTGAAGCCGGGCAGCTCAACTGTCCTCACTTTAACTCCCGCTCTGCACCCCAGAAAGCACCACAGCTCCTCCGGGATGTTTACGTGGACCCTACCAGCATTCCGTCGTATTGCAAGCAGCTGATTCCTTGTGTACACAAGTTTGCTGCCGCTGGAGCATAATAGATCCATATCCATAGGATAGAATGAAAACACTCCTCAAAGTGCGTAATCCAAAAAAGTTGCTTAGTAAAAAGTAAACAAAAGACGGTAAAAAAACACAAAGACACAGAGCTACCTCGACATGCTGCCACTCTCGTCGGCGCCGGAACCGGTGTTCCGATTCCAATGACTGAGTGAAACCTCAGCTCACCATTGGAGAGCTGAAGTGGGCTGGCTGGAGAGGAGGCCATTCAGACCTGTGTGAGGTGAGTGAGAGAATGATTGAGTGAGGGGTGGGTGGGTGGATGTTTTTTACAAACAAGCCAGGCGATAAGAGGAGATAAGAGGGGACTGAGGCGCGTGGCCTCTTCAGCCACTGAACAACTAGTGGACACTGGTCCCATTGTTTCAGAGAAGGGCCCTTTCACTCCTGATGGGCTGGAGTATACACTAAAGAGGTTGGCTGAAAAGTTTCCATTCAGTTGACTCCTTACACACACACACAAATAGACAATTAAGATAGCCCTTAATTGCCGCAAACAAAAATACACTTTCACATAAACACATGCAAACAAATGTTTAGTGTGTGTGTGTGTGTTAGGAGTAAACTGAATGGAAACATTTCAGCTAACCTCTTTAGATGGCAGGAAATGTTTCAGGAAATGTTTCAGCTATTCAGATCTTTGATGATTCTGTGACCTGTCCAGCCAGCCAAGCGTCTGTAAGCTCCTGCAGTCTTGTGGTGGCCCTCCAGGTGCCCTCTTCACTAGCTGTTTATTTTTATTTTATTTTGATAGGACATTATATAATGCTACAATATTAAAAAATAAACATGACCATTTCATGCACTGCATCAGACCTAACCTAAGACCATACATGATAACATATGCACTGCTACCTTGCAAGTAGGATCTGAGTACCAAGCAAAAATTTAAACTGACACGTCATTCAGGACAGAGAAGCATGTTTTCCAAACTCTGATGGATGGTGCAGCTACTCATGCCTCACACACCTGCATCATTCTCAACAGTGCACCTGTATGATGAAGTCCAGGTGACATTTTCACAGTCTCCCAGTGTTACGTGTTCTCAGCCTAATGTCGTCAAGGAACGTTTTTTTTCAATCTGTGTCAAGCACAAACCCGTCTTCTCACAATGACACGTCACACTGTCCTTTCTTTCAGTCGACTATCATGTTATTTTTTGTGCGTATTGATGACCCGTAGAGATGTCTTTTCCTTGTGGCATCTGTCCCAGTTAGCTAACGTATCATTGTGGTGCTGTTGGTAGATTTGATTATTGTAGTTCGAGAGATACGACTGAAGACCTGAATGCGTGACTGCAGCTACATTCTTGAGATGAAGAGAGACTGAGATAAGATGTGGAGTTATATTTCTGAGATGAAAGAGTGACTTTTCTGGGAGTAGAGATGTTTGATTCTGACGGACAAGACCAGAATCTGTCAGTGAAAAAGTCTGATCCAGAGGGTGTTGAAAGGTAGGAGTGACCAGAAACCAACATTCTTCTGTGTGTGTGTGTGTGTGTGTGTGTGTGTGTGTGTGAGAGAGAGAGAGATATGACAGTAGACAAATAATTGCTATTCAATACATCATATAGGTGATTTTAAAAGTCTTTGGTTGTGCTCCACGGCATTTCTAGTCTAGATATTCTCCGTGGCAGGTGCTTTTGCACTTTCTTCTTGTGAACTCCCTGCCCCCTGTCCATCTTGGCCTGTGTTGTCAGTAGAAACAGGGCTGTGCACACGCTGACATTTTGCCATTGTACTTCATCCATGGCAGGGCACTGCAGCATTTGAATGTTCAATGTCAGTAAACATTTAGGGGTAAATATTTATCAGTCCTTAGAGAAAGAGCTGGTATTTATACCATTAAATGCTCTAGGGGTTTGCTTTTCCATTTGGACCAGCCATTGTCCTCCAAACAGTCAAATAGAGAAGACTTACTCTAGGCTTAATCCCCACCTCTTCAATCAAACTCACTTTTATGAATGATTCGTTTGAACATTCAAATCTTCAGATCTCATTCTCATTCAAATCTTGAAGGTGACTCAACAAGACTTCTGTGTTTTAGAATCAGAAATTGGGAATTACATCCGTGTGATTCATTTGACTAAGAATGTTGACAGTGTGTTTGCACAATGAATAATAGCATGATAAAGACATAGAGTTCTTCTTCAACATGTGATCATGTCCTTGTAACGTTCAAGTACATGACCTAAGATTGTACAAGGTGACTTTGTGCCATCACCTCATATGTGGTATCTAACTGATGTCTTTCTGCATGTTTTTCATTCATATATTATCAGTCTGAAGCAGTGTTGTAGTACTCGAGTCCGAGACTCGAACTCGAGTCCGAGTCATTAGCTAAATTTAGAGACTTGTGACTTGACTTGGACTTGGACTTGAGCACTAAATGACTCGAACTTGGACTTGGACTCGTGCATTCGCACTCGCGATGACTCGCCGAGGACTCGACTTTTTTTGTAATATATCATAAGGCTATAATTGTAGTATGTCATTAGGCTATAATTTGCTATATGATTTTAATATCTAAATTATTTGTAATAGGCTACTAATTGTAGTTCAAGGGAATGTTAGGCTACTGCTTCGTGTCATAGGCCTACATCGCAAGTCACATCATGTTCACATGCAAATCAAACTAACGTTAACTTTAACACCAAAATGCCTGGAGACATGGCCGCCGCTATTTCAATGTATTGCCAGGCAATATTAGTTCTCAATCTCATACATGACATGACATTACCTAAGATTACACTCAGCCTAGGCTAAACATCACACACTGCTGCTGGATAGCTGATCTTCATGACTTGGTGAACAGTGTTTTTCCTGACTGACGCGAGAAGCGAGGTTCCATTCATTCATTTTCATTTGGGGCGGGCCCTGCCGTGCTTCTGTCTGTTAATTTGCAGCAGGCTATTATCGGATGAAAGAAAAATAAACTAAAAGTTTTCCCTATCAAGATATAGCATACTTCTTAATTTTGGTGTCATAAAATATAGAAGCATAACATTAAATTGCCTAGTAGAGTGTCCATGTAGAGTTTTAATGTAGGCCTAGGCTAGCCTACGTGTCTGCGCAAGTGAAACTGACAAACTGAACCTCTCGTGGGTAGGCCAGAAACAACTATATTTAAAACCACGAATGAAGTGGATTACTGTTACTGTTCAAATGAGCGATTTGATAGCCTAATCCACTGCACGAAAAAAAGGAAATAGCAACTTGTTCTATTTCTAACAGGTGAATATCGTAGCAAATAGCCTATGGCGATGGCAGCTTAAAAAAAAACATTTATTTCACTCATCTCGCTGAAATGAACGTATAATGTGGCCTGTTGCGCAAAGAAATTAATTAGGCAGATGATCTGCATCTCCGTTAACCGAAAGATAGTTTTCATCTCTATTGTTGACGTGAAATATGTCTCCATAGTGTCAGTGAAGTGAGGTAGCCAGTGTTCACGTCACGGGAGTCAGAAAGAAGCTACCAAGACGGGCCCTGCTCTGTTTCTGCCCCTCCCAAACTGCGCTAAAATTGTGTAGGCTATTTAACAGCCAGAATTTTTTTTAAATGCCGGGGAGGCCCTTTTATGATCCACAAATAGGCCTACTCCAACGTCCATCTAGCTCTTGTGAAGTATGAACTTCTACAACACTGCCTATACAATTGTCAACAGTCAGTAACAGCATAATGTGACTTAATGGCCTGTGTGATTGGGATGTGGATTGCTCATTTATTATGAGTAGGCCTATAGGCTATGGTATGGTATGGTATTCTCTCCGATGTAATAAATACAACACATTGGGTTTGGCAAGAAATTTGGCAATACTACTTTCACACAAGTGATGGCACCCCTGCTTGGAGACAGAAGATTGTCCGTTTTGCTTTTAAGGATTTCATCTGCAATGGGAAAAAATGTAACGACATGTAGGCTATGCTTACTTTAGTGCTGGACTTGGACTCGACTTGATCAATAGGGACTCGACTCGGACTCGACGTGGATCAATAGTGACTCGACTCGGACTTGACTCGGATGAGTAGTGGACTCGACTGGGACTTGACTTGGAATTTTTTTTAATGACTTGGACTTGACTCGGACTTGAACACTGGGGACTCGAACCTGAACTCGGACTCGAGGCATAGTGACTTGACTACAACACTGGTCTGAAGTGAAGTGTATTCTAGATACCACCATGAATGCTGTCATTTTTCTTTGTACAGTGTGCATGCAAATTCTTGAATGTTCTGTTCTGATATTGTGTAATTTGCTTCATTTGCACTGTCTTTGCTGTCTGTCTTTAATGTGGTGTACTTTTAATAAACTGGCTTTGCCTTGGCTATTGTATTCACTGCACCACAATGCATCTTCCACTGCATGGCTGTTTTATATGTACGCAGCAATGGTAAGGTTATTGAACAAACTTTCCATTGTGTAATAGCTAAACAGTTGAGTTCAGTGAATTAAATAAAAAAAATAAAAAAACGGGTGATGCAACCTTGAAAGTGTGTATAAAAAGACAATATTTTTACTTCCTTGTTGACCTCATGGATTTTTCAGTTACACTTTACCAATTTTTCTTTTAGTAATGTCTTGCCTAGATCATTGGCTCCCATAGCGGGGGTTGGGACCCTGGGTGGGTTGGGTGACGAGACAGCAGTGGAGGCTCACAAGACAGCAAGGGGAGGTTGCGAGATGATTTTCCGAAATAAAGAAAAATGTTAAAACTATTAGAAATAGCATATTTTAGCCATAATTGTAACACATGTTTGTATCTAAAAAAAGTATTGATTAAATTATATTATGGTTGTTAAATTATACATAATACAGTATTATGGTTGTTAGGCTGTTATGTTCTTTTGTGGTATTATGCTTGTGTTTTGACAGGTCTATTAGGGTGTATTTGCTGTTACGCACAACATTGGTATACTTCTACCACCTCCGAAGTAGTGGGGGGTCACAAGTCACTGGCACTGTTATTTTGGGGGTCACGGGCTGAAAAGTTTGGGAAACCCTGGTCTAGATAACCACTAAGAGCAGTACTGTTGAATTCTGCATACATACAGGAGAACATTCATGACTGTGGATGTCACTTCCCCTCTCATCTGGAATGCCATTTTTCCTGTTTAAATGTGCTCCTGCAAAATGAGGTCAGTGAGTTTCATAGATATGTGATTACTGGGGCTATGAATGAATGAGTGAACTTCATAGTAAACAAATTCACTCAGAGCTGTCTCTGAGGATCTCTTATTTGCCTTTTCTTTGTGAAGAGAAAGATGGGAAGTGGTCTACATCCAGCCACTGATTCTTGCATTATCAATATCATTATCAATGCATTATCATACTGGATATGTAACCATCCATATGTAACCAACCACCATTTGTAACATACACCTCAGGTGGCTTTAAACACCATGTTCTTTTCTCTACATATAACTAACTTATTAATTTATCATGTAAACAGACCTTACTGTTCTGTACTGACCCTAGGCAGATGGGTCAGGGCCTTGAGTCGTGGATCTGCTCGAGATTTCTTCCAATTCTAGGGAGTTTTTCCTCGCCCCTGTTACTCATGGGCCTTCTCTGATTGTTTAACACTCTGTAAAGTGCCATGAGACATGTGCAATGTTTTGGCACTCTATAAGTGATATTAAATTAAAATTGAAAATTTAATCTAAGCTATGGTGGAAGAGACTGGGGCTACTGAGCCACGCACATTAATGGCTTTCATTCTAGTAGAAATGGACATGCGCTGTAGATTCTTAGGGAGTTGCAGGCACAAGTATTCTGTACAAACATCTCTTCTCTCAATCAGACAGTTAGGTTACACTTTACTTGACAGTATCGACATAAGAGTGACATGACACTGTCATGAATGTGTCATAAACAAGTCATAAACGTTTATGACATAACTCTTCTGTTATTAAGTGACATTCGGTTTTTGTCATAAAAAGTTAGGGTTAGGATTGGATTTAGAGTTAGGGTTAGGGATAGGGTTAGGGTTAGAGGTTAGGGATAGGGTTAGGGTTCATGTGTCATGTCAGTGTTACCAACAGTTATTTTGCTCTTAGTGTTTCTGGTTGAAATGTGTCCTATGTTAGTAGTGCTACCCTATGAGAGACACATGAAGCGGCATTATCTGGAGTGAGGTCACAGATGGGACCGTGATTAGACCATGACATGCAAAGAGGGGTAATGCACAGTTAATAAGTGATGAATGATATATGCACCAATCACTTCACTGAAGGGATTCAAATATTTCCAGAGGTAAAGTAGATACTCATGGGTACAGAAAACATCGCCTGCACCACACAGAATTTTGCCAGCTGTTGTGATTTTAACACACACTCTCACACACACACACACACACACCACAAGGATGACCGCATCATGAACAAATACTCTCAACCATCTTTGCAGGGGTCCAAGATTAACTCCTCTCATTGTTATTATGGTTATGCTAAATATAATCTGCAAAAACAATGGAAAAGAAATTACAGTGTGACAGTATCAATAACCACAAATGTTCACAGCCAGTTCTTTCTTTTCCCTACATTCCTCAGATTACAGAGATTATAGATTACACATGGTCAAATTACATATTACAGAACATAAACTGAACACGTCACATGGCTGATTTCAGAGTCTGGTGGAGGAAGCGTTGTATAAAATTGCAGGTCCAATCCCAAAAAAACATGCTGTGGCAGCAGAGCAGGGGGGCCTCCTCCGGTTACAGCCGGACACACTGGCCGTGGAGCCTGAGCAAAAGCCAAAGTCAGAGTCACAGGCAAGGACAAGAGAGATACGCAGATCATGAGATGTGATCACCTCTGAGAGAGAGGAGGGGGGGTCCATTTCCCCCTTACAGATATATATGGAGGGGTGAAGACAGATATACTCAATTAACCTGAATGAAGATACACATGCACACACTCATTTACACAGACCAATATGCGTGTGGAACAAGCATGCACACAAACATACACACACACACACACACACCATACACTTGAGAGAAGGGAAGAGACACAGAGGACAGAGTAAGAGACATTCTGATTTTGATTTTGGACATCCAAGATGTCATCATTGTATCATACTGCTTCATGGAGTGGAATCTACTACCTGGAGTCGTTGTGTGGCTTTAATGACAGCTTAGATGGAGGTGAGGTCAGTCCTTTGTGCATTTGACCCTAGACTATAATTAAGACAGGGATACTTATACACAGATTAGCATGCGTACTGGGATGCTATCGACTTTCAAATCGTCATACGATATGATGAAATTGTGTGTAATGTTATACATTCATGATTGCAACCAGGGTGGACATTACATTGAATTAATTAAATTGGACACCATGTGAAATATGAAGAAACAATGTGTCTGTCCTTTTGCCAGATCCATCAAAAGACAGGACATTGATCAGGAGGAAGTTGCTACCAGCAATGTCAAAGGTGTGGTTCCCAGGAAACAGGAACAAGATGTTGCTAGTCCTTGCTGGGTATGCACTGTGCTGCATTCCTTATTTATTAGCCTCATGGACTAATCTTCGCCTCCTTTCTCTTCATGGAGTCACACAAGTAGAAGTATGCAACCTCGTATTGGATGGTATGAACAGAACATGGTCCCTTCAAGGCTTCCACATGGATTATTTTATAAACATTCCTCTGAAGACAAGGTCAAGAGCCCAAACTCTCTTTCCTCACAGCATGAATACCAAATGAAAGTGAAGAGTGAACTAGAATCCATCAAACGTGTTATATCCCCCATATTCCATACTCAATATAACCAACAAAATCTGATTTGCTATGTCTCTGTCTGAATTCTCTCTTCGCAGTCCAGAGAAAGTTGTGCTCTGGATCCCCCTAGAGGAAATGTGGTGGATTTAAATCTGTAATTGGCTGAAGCCTATATCCCATGATAGTTAAGTTTCAAGACACAGCTGCAGGGCTTAGACATATTGACTTAAAACATAAATAATGTATATAAATTATAGGGGTTTTTAATGTTTACTACAGAGCTGTCCTAACTAAAATAGACCTACATACTGTTTCATTGACGGAAAATAAGTTGTGCTCTTAGATGAAAATCGATAACAATTAAAAAAAGATTTTGTTTTAGAGCAGTGTCCAATCTCGCTGTCATCGTGCCTTCACCAGACCAGTCATGGGCTACAGTCCATGCTCACACACACACAAACACCATCAGGGAGGCACCATCCATTTTGTCATAAAATGATTGATTTTTTTCCCCATCTGTTGTGCTGGTGTCCAGGGAATGCTAATGCTGCATACAATACAGGATCCACACACACACAAAACAACAAAATACAGAGATACTGCAATCCCTTCAGAATGGTGGCACACACAACTAAACAGCAACTGAACAGCATAAAATCATGAGATGCATCTACACAAGCGCACACATCCATATATTCATGCACAGCAATAGTTACACACACACACACACACATACAGTCCCACAAGGTCACATGCACAGTCACATCACATCACACACACACACACACACACAGACACAGACACACACTTAAATGTGCACACACAAACACACAGAGAGGGATAGAGCATTTAAAATGTCAGAAATTGGACTCACTTTTTATGCAGCTGCTGTGAAAAGTTCATTCAGAGAAATATAGAGAAGAGAGAGAGAGTGCTCTCTGCGAGAAGAGTCAATTCTCCCTCCACTGCAGATATGGATTTGCAGAGGGATCATAGCCCTGCAACAAAATAGCCAATCAATCTGTGTTTCATATCACAATCTTACAGACATTAAATCCTGTCCATCAAACGATTTGTTTTCAGTTGCATTTCTGTTTTCAATTTCACCAGAAGCACAGAGTGCAATGGGTGAGTTGAAACAATGTTGTTTACTTCCTCCTGTCAAAAATGAAATGGGAAATAATCTGTTGGCCACAACATATTACAATGCAGCTCTATATATTTATATTTCAGGACCAAGATGTTTCATAATAAGTGGACCACTGGTGTTTTGGGAAACCTCTATTCCCAAAACTGCCACAGATTTGCATAATAGCTATTTAAGAATGACATATAGAATACTGGGGCTTAAACAAAGAATGTGTGTTTGGCTTGCCAACAGTCCTTCTCTCCAGCCTTTTACTAATAAAGCGTGTGTGTGTGTGTGTGTGCTTGCGTGCTCGTGCTTGTGCGTGTGTGTGTGTGTGTCCTTCGATATTTGGGTATGTGAGTATGTGTGCATAAATCAGCAAATTGTTGACATAATACTATAATGGAGAGAACATTTCTGAAAGTTCTATTTCGGCCTTCTACAAATATCAGCATGGAATGGAGTGTTTTTTGAGGGGCTCTTGGAAGCTCACAAACATGCCCCCAGAGTGTAGCGCTGTAGCTGCCTGACTGCTTTACCTGCTGGCTGCAGCCACTCGAGCTAGATAAAACCGATTCTTTTCTTTTTTTTGTTTTTGTACTGACAGTACTCGGTGACCTCGAGAAACGAAGATCTATGTGAAAAATAGCCGGATGTCTCCTTGAATTTGAGTGATTGATCCTTCTTATATTGCATCTATTGTACAGAGAGACGGAATGAAAAATATGGAGAAAGTATTTATTATCTGATGGCATTCTGCCTAGAGAAACTGTGACTTGTTTTGTAATCGTTTTTTCCTTGAGTGCAGCACTTAACAATCAAATGGTTTATTGGCAACTATAACACCTGTCTGAGATGTCTTGCAAGTCACAGTTTAGGCCACTGGAGGGCAGGCCATCCTCAACACCCTGCTGTCTGCCACTAGTCTCACTTAAGTGTGTGTGTGTGTTTGTGCGTGTGTGTGTGCCCTTGGGTATGTGAGTATGTGTGCATACATATCCCAAGCGGAGTCGAGTAAATGTTCAAATCTTGTGATTGAAAAATTGCAAACCTTTCAATGCAAAACAACAGCAATATTATACCAACTCTGTTTCAGGGTGTTTTGATGTCCACTATCAGTCCACATGTGAGGATTAATTCTGTGACACGACTGTTAAAGAAGCCCTATGCAACTATTTTAGCAGGTTGAGAGTCGTTCTGATGGCTCTATTACACTTTTTGGGTCGTTTAGTGGGTGCTTCGTCTCCCCCTTCTCCGCGAACGAATATGCAACTTTCTGGTCGCGGTCCGAACACATCCGGATGTGACTCAGCGGAAGTATCCAATTGCGCCTCGAAAATGTAGTCAGATTGTAGTTTCTAAGAAGACTGCAAAACGAACTCCGACTTGGCTTTGTTGCTGTTGAAATTGTAAGTAGCCTACCCTTGGGTGAACTTCGTTTTTGTAATGTGGTTTGATAGTCTCTTGAACAATGTGTTTGCTCGACCGTTTTATTGTGATTAGCTTGGTTTCTTGATGGATAGCTCGCTAGCTAGTGGGGGTTTAGCGTAGCAGTCACTTGCTACCGAAGCTGCAGGGGAAGCTTTGTCGTGAAAAATGCGATCCCAAATCAGGCGAAAACCCAGAAACAGGGAAGGAATAACCAGACCTGCATAGGGCTTCTTTAAAAGAGACAACTGCACCATCAATACAAATGCAGTGTGTTGGGGCCAGTAACTGTGTCACATGGCTTAATGACACTATGAGTGTAATGATAATCTATTACAGTTTTTTCAAATTGCTAACACACTAAAATGACACGCATAGCACAATTATTTAAACTGACACACAGAGAGCAAAACCTCTTCTTAAGTCTCCAAATGTCTAAACAAAAGAAATGTTTCAACAGCATGCGTGTGTATCTGCAAATATTTCTGTGCATGTGAACTAAAATTTGAACTATTTTAGTATTATGGCAAAGCATACAATGATGAGAGTGCTTCATTATGCCGAACAGTGTGTAATTGGTTAGACAATATGAAGTGCCATGTGGTGCAAAAGTTTGATTTTGATCATGCTATATGTAGTTTTGGTTTCAGTGCTTCATTTGGCAGGATATATGAGGTATTTTGCAGTTTGGATGTGTGGTTTTGTGAATTGTGTGTGAATTTTGATCAAACCAAAAAAAGTGCAAAAGTCTAGTTTGCAATAATTTTGTTTTAGCAATTGGAAAAAACTGTAATCTTATTGACATAATAATCTATATGTCTCATTGTGTCAGATGGTCAGTCCATCAGTCAGAAGTCAGTCCAGACATTTTGAAAAAAGGATTGGTAATTATGACTTGTCCATGTTGTACAATGATAAAAATGTAATATTTTCACAGCTGATGTACAGGTGGAGATTGAAGGACAGACCTACTTACTTAATGTTGGCATAATGGATAACTGTCCCTACCCAGTTGTGTTAGGTCAGGATGTACCTGTATTAGCTGAGTTATTACAACAGCACTCACCCCAGGTGAAGAGCTATGTGTTAACTAGAGCTCAAGCTAAGGATAGCCCCAATGATGCAGACAGGTGGCAGGAGTTACCCTTTCTTGTAGCTTCTGCAGGGGGAAAAGATAAGAAGCCCAAGTCTGTTAAGAGGAGGGACAAAGTTTTAGGAATTCCAGTACCGGAGCAGCTACCCCTACCATCACTAGATGTTAGTGAGGTAGATATTACTGACTTTGGACAGGTTCAGAAAGATGACGCTACATTGAGTTCCTGTTTCAGCAAGGTGAAGAGTGAGGAGGATGTTTCTAGGGCTGCATTATGTGGGAAAGAATGCTTTGTGTTGAGAGAGGGAAGACTGGTGCATATGAGTGCTAAGGGAGGGCAACTAGTAGTCCCTAAGCCCCTGCATGCTAAAGTACTGAACCTAGCTCACAGCATCCCCTGGTCAGGCCACTTGGGGCAACAGAAAACCCTAGACAGGATTGCTACCCGTTTCTATTGGCCTGGTGTGTACCAGGAAGTGGTAGCTTTCTGTAAATCCTGCCCAACCTGCCAGCGCACCTCCCGTTCCAGAAGATGCATGAAGGCACCCCTAGTTAACCTCCCCATCATTGATGTTCCCTTTACTAGGATTGCTATGGATGTTGTAGGCCCCCTTGAGAAGAGTAGGGCGGGCCATCGGTACATCTTGGTAATATGTGACTACGCTACTCGCTATCCTGAGGCTTTCCCCTTAAGAAACACCAAGTCTAGGCAGGTAGCGAATAGCCTAATACAGCTATTTTCACGGGTGGGGATCCCTAGAGAGATCATAACAGATCAGGGTACAAACTTTAACTCTAGGTTTATGAAGCAAGTGTACTCCCTGTTAGGGATCCGGGGCTTAAGAACTACGCCTTACCACCCACAGACTGACGGAATGGTTGAGCGCTTCAACCAAACTCTCAAGGCAATGTTGCGGAAGTTTGTGAGTGACTCTGGAGCTAACAGGGAAGTCCCACAAGCGTCCACCGGCTACTCTCCCTTCGAGCTGCTCTACGGACGTCAAGTGAGGGGTCCCCTGGACGTCCTGCGAGAGGCCTGGATGGGAGAGGGTCCTCAGCCACCGACCAACATTGTGGACTACGTACTCAAGATGAGAGACAAGCTGGAGGAGCTGAGCAGTCTGGCCCACGACAACCTGGCGCAGGCCCAGTCGACCCAAAAGACCTGGTACGACAGGACCGCCCGCAGTCGTACCTTCAACCCGGGCCAAAAGGTGCTCCTACTTCTCCCTTCTTCAGAAAGCAGCCTGCTTGCCAAGTGGCAGGGTCCCTTTGAGGTGCTGCGCAAGATGGGCCGGGTGACCTATGAGGTTGCCATGCCCGACCGACGAAAGCCAAAGCAGGTGTTCCACATTAACCTGCTCAATGAGTGGATATCCAGACCAGGGGCCACCAGTGACCTGATGTGGGCCCGCAGAGTGGACGAGGAGGAGGAGCTGAAGGAGCAGTATTTCTCCACCGCACGAGGCGAGGCCTCACATCCCTCTGTGGAGCACCTTTCCAGTCGTCAGCAGGAGGAGCTCCTGCAGATTGTTCCTGGGGGGTTATTCCGTGAGGAGCCCGGACGGACAACGGTGATCCACCACAGCATTAAGCTAACATCTCTAAGGCCAATCCGCCAGACTTCACTGAGGGTCCCGGCAAGGCTGATTCCTGCATTGAAGCAGGAAGTTCAGTCGATGTTGGAGATGGGCGTTATTGTGCCATCACGCAGCGAATGGTGTAGCCCCGTGGTGCTCGTCCCAAATAAGGATGGGGGGCTGCGCTTCTGCGTGGATTTCTCCAAGCTCAACGCCATCTCTGCCTTTGACCCTTACCATATGCCGAGGGTGGATGAGTTGGTGGAACGGCTCGGCAAAGCACGGTATCTTAGCACACTGGACCTGTGCAAAGGATACTGGCAGGTGCCGCTCACGCCGGAGTCTCAGGCGCTGACCGCCTTTAAGGCCCCGACTGGGCTGTTCCACTTCACCACTATGCCTTTCGGATTACATGGCGCTGCCGCAACTTTTCAGCGCATGATGGACCAGGTGCTGAGGGGGAGTGTCTTGTTACAGGGGGAGGGGGGGGGAGTGCAGGCCGATCCAGTACATTAGCCGTAAACTCTTCCCTAGAGAGACTAGGTATTCCACGGTTCAGAAGGAGTGTTTGGCCATCAAGTGGGCACTGGACACTCTGAAGTACTACTTGATGGGGATGGGAAGAGTTTGTATTAGAGACTGACCACCGGGCATTGCAATGGATGCATCGCATGAGAGACAATAATGCTCGGATTACACGGTGGTATCTGTCGTTACAGCCTTATAAGTTCACTGTCCAGTACAAGGCTGGAAAGGACAATGTGACTGCTGATTTCTTGTCCCGCCTCTACGAGGAGGGTCAAGCTTGAGTAGGGGGGTTTGTGACGCCGCGGCTATCTGCGCGGCTATCTGCGCATCCTCACGCGACCATATAATGGCCGCACCAAACTTAAACATGTGGTACTTTTAAACAACAAACTTGTGTTCAAACTATTCATATTCATTGCCATGGACTATGTTGCGTTAGGTTGAGTTTGTGTGTGTTTAGCCGATGGATGCATACATGACGTTGAATCACACCAAACATTTTCACATGCATTCACGCTCATTTCATTCACTTCTATTTCATTCATTCACGGCAAAACTCAGTTTTGTTACGGTAAAATAAGCATTGATTTAGAAACTGCAAAGCCTGTACAAATTTTCTATACTGAGAAGATATGTGAGTGTTGTACGGTGTTTGTGTATTGGAGGTGGCAAAAGTACAACTTCTTACCGTCGCTATGGCCAGTGATTTCCTGGGGCTTCTAGGAAGCGCGCTCCCGATACGGGATGATTATATGGAAGGGTGCGTTCATTTGAAGCAGCGCACTAGCGTCCTTGCTAAATCAATTATTGTTAGTCGACTCTGTACTTTGTATAATGGCATGTGTCCATGCATTGATATTATTAAGTAGGCCTTATGTGTTCTTATTGTGTACCGGTACCCTTTTAACTGTGTTTGATGTGAATTTACGATATTATGAGTAAACACCCCTGCCTGTGTATAGACTAATGGTAGTTACCAATTAGGTGTGGGTTTTGCCAATGCTTAAAGATGGTTGAGTGTCATTTGGGATGGGGTCTCTCAAGGAACAGAACTGCTTGCAGTTGCTTATAGCTCAAGGTATTGTGTAAAACCTTACTAAGACTAAAAGCCTAGTATTGTGAAATCTAGTGCTATTATTTCTGGCTGAATATAGCCATTAGTCTTTTTGTTTCGTTTATCAAGTATTTTTGTTTCTATTTTCTTTTTCTTGCATTATTTTTTCCTATAATTTTTCACTGGAGGACTCATACTGTAGCGATCTCACCCTCAGACAAGATTCACCTTTGGCCAGGACGGCCATTTATTGGAACAGGAAGACTCAGACACAATCAGACATATTAGGACAGGGCAACACAGGGGTAGTCTCAGCCGCACATGCAACACACAATAAGGGTTTACCACACACATCAACACGAGGATAAACACATGAGGTACAGCTAAAGAGACTAACACGCTAACAAATACACAACATGGTAAACGTAACTACAACTATTATAATTGACATTACACCTTATAGCATTCACTCGCACTACATTCTGGGAGACACTCATTCAACGTTAAACATGTACATCCACCGTGCTACATAACCCCCCCCCGCCATTGTCGCCCCGGCAATGACAGCTCAACTCACGGCTTCAGTGGCTCGTGGATGTCAGTCCCAGTGCTTAGTCAAGTGACGGGGAAAGCCTCCGGCTGCAAATGGAGAGTCCAAAGGCGGCGGACTTCTCTGTAGACGTGGGATCCCTAGGCTGTCGGTGGCCCGCTCTTGGCCACTAAGACCCCCAGGCGTCAGTCTTTGTAGCAGCTCCGTGAAAGGCCCGGCATTCTCCAACGATAACCCTTCCCGACTGGAAGGGCTCTCCGGGCTGCCTCTGTCCGCCAGTTCTCCCCGAACAAGCACCAGGACCGACCAGGCGTGGGTGGTGGTGTCGCTTAGACCCTCGGTCTCCCGCCCGTGCGCTCATGCCACCTCAAACAGCAGCAAACAGTCCCACTGCAAGCGAACCCCCCAGATGCGCTGGAACCCCTGGGCGTTCGGTAGCCCTTCTGGCTACTGTGACAGCTCGTGGCGTTGCCACCTGTCCACAGTGTGCCGATCTCAGGCGGTCAGCAGTCCACGTCGAGGTCCCTCCTCGCTGCCCTCTTGTAGAACTTTTGTCGGCTGTCTCTCGAGCACAACGATGCTCCACTGTGGCGGGAAATGGAGACCCCGACCCTCCCAGCAGGTTCGGGACACACAGGAACTCACACACAAAACGTGAAAACATTGCGCAGACTTGTATCGAACGTGCGCACTTCAAACTTCAAACAGTCCACAAAACAATAGCTCCCAAGGCTCTACAGGTCAACGTTACCCTCTTGGTCATTAGCTGGAGCACCGCAACCTCCCGAACTGGCAGCTATGACTCCATCACACTCTCAACCGGCAGCTGACGCTCTGGAAGTTCTTCAGTAGCTGGCGGTGTAAACCCGGCCGCTGTGGTCGTGTTCCAAGGTCGTCAGAGAGTTCGCGCTCTCTATGGATGAGATCCTCGGATGACGGCAGCATCGACATCGGCGTCGAGCCGGGAACTCCTTGCCAGCCGCAGACACTTCCGCGACATCAGCCGGGGCCGCTTCCTCCAGCGCTGGCAGCTCTCGTCGGCTGTGCAGGGCTGGTCCCGCTGGTCGCCTGCACAGGTCCCCCGCCGGGCCGGAAGGTCCTCCATCCTCCGCAGTGGCGAGCTCAGCAAGCTGGCTAGTCCTTAAAAGAACCATTGAAACATCTGCTGAGGTTCGCTGCCATCTTGCTGGTCTGGTCTTCGGCCTTCTTCTCCATCTTGATCTGGCGTAGATCTTCGCGCCCCGGGAGGGGCCCATCCCACTTCTGACACCAATGTAGCGATCTCACCCTCAGACAAGATTCACCTTTGGCCAGGACGGCCATTTATTGGAACAGGAAGACTCAGACACAATCAGACATCCTAGGACAGGGCAACACAGGGGTAGTCTCAGCCGCACATGCAACACACAATAACGCTTTACCACACACATCAACACGAGGATAAACACATGAGGTACAACTAAAGAGACTAACATGCTAACAAATACGCAACATGGTAAACGTAACTACAACTATTATAATCGACATTACACCTTATAGCATTCACTCGCACTGCATTCTGGGAGACACTCATTCAACGTTAAACATGTACATCCACCGACGCTACAATACTTTTGGTGAGGAAAAAATAAATATCATTCACGCCATTTCTGCCTGACTTCTGCCATTTGTGCCAAACCCTAAGACCCTCGACAAACTACTTTTTAACACAGAAACATGTCTGTGTTCATTTGAAGTGAAACAAAGTACTGTCCTTGTTTATTTGAAGAACGAGAATAAACAAACTGGAATCAGAAAGCACCCTTTAGCCTTTGTAGCATTTGTTGTCTATTTCTCAGAGTCGAACAGCGAGAGGAAACAGTCTAAGGAGGCTTAAATGTCCCACATACTCGACGCACCCGACCGGTAGCGCGACAATGTGATGTCACTAAAGCGCCGTAACCATTTATACTCGTGCGTCGTGATCACGACACTAGTTGCAATATTCTCCTGAACAGAGGTGTCGCTGTTGTGAAAAGATTAACGCTAACTACGTTACACAGCAGAAGAAGCTGCATTAAGAAACACTAGTAGCAGAGAATGTAAACAGGCTCTGCTATTAGCTAGCCTCTGTGATGGTACTTCAGACTTTGGTGGCTACTACTACCACCATCATTATCATCTAGTTTCCAAGGTGTGCACACAGGTAGATAGATAGATGGATATATAGATAGATACTTTAGTCATCCCGAGGGAAATTTTAATAATTTAAACAGTTTAGTTAGCTGGCTAGCTAGCTAGCAGCTGGCTGAGTTTGTGTAATTTCCTGAAGTGGAAAGAGATTTTGTTCAGGCCTTAATAGATATCCTTTGTTTGAAAATAAATTGTTTCTATTCTTTCCTCTTAATTCCATGTGTTGCAACTCTTGCTGGTAACTTTGTCAACTTATCCAGCAAACTATTAAAAATTCATGACTGTATCAAAACACTGCAACTCTCGCTTGCCCTCGAACTAGTCCATCTTCCTGTTTCCGCTTTGTCGCGCTCGTCTGAAAAAAAAATGAGTGGTGCGCTACCTCGCGCTACCTGGCTAAAATCCTGGCGCGCCAGCAAGATCTACGTCATTTTGACGTCACGGTGTCGCGCTACCGGTCGGGTGCGTCGAGTATGTAGAAGCCCTTACGAGTGATGCTGTTTGTTTCCCCCACCAAATAATTATTCAGGATGTTTTCAGGAGAATTTTCTTCAGTGTGATAAAACATGGGCAATGTATAGTTGTGGGGGGGCACTATCAGTATACTAGTAAATCAGAGTTGAAAAAACATACTGACTTGCTTTTGTTGGTCAACATCTGCTTTGTAGAAAAACAACTGCATGCATATTGATTATTGGGGAAGGTACTGTAGGTGATCTTTAAGTTGGTTGCTTGGCTCAGTGATTATTGGATATTTTCATGGGCATATATTGATGTAAAATGTGAACACACTTTATTAATTAAATCCCTCTCAGTCCCTCTTACTGAGACAAGAACATATGACTTCAGGATCAGCAAATACTATAATACCCAGGGGGCAAAACACCCGTTTTTTCATTGGCTGCTGTAAAAGGTTGTCATATAAAAATGAAATCTATGATGTCTGAGGATCACAACCTGGGTGGACAACCCGGTCAACAAGCTGCTGGAAACCTGTAGGATGTGTTCAAAGTATGCATGTCCCCCCGCCAAAAAGTGCGCTTTTGAAGCTCTTTGCAGTTCCCTATCAGGCAGCTAGCAGCCGCGATCAAATGCCATCATCCATAACTGCTTTCATATCTCTGCTATATATCATTTTAGTTGTGAAATCTACAGCCCTACCAACACAACGGGAATACAGCTTTCAAACGATATCTTGATTGTACAAGCAGTATGAAATAAAGTCGTGATCATGTAACGTTACATTGAAAGACTTTGAACTTCTGTTGCTAATTATCCATGTTTCTCCACTAGCACTAGTTCTAGCTTAGCCTGCTGCAAAGAAAATAGTTTTGATTGATCAAATAGTTTTACGTATACTACTTACCGAAAAGGTGATCTTGTAAAACAGTCCATTCATAAGATATCAGTCGGTTCTGTTTTTGTATCCTTGCACTTTTACTGTGCACAAACTTAGTCCACAAACACATCAAAAACACAACTAGTACAGCGTACTCGAGCATTAAGAACATTGTTCGTGTACACATAGTTTACTAAAAAGAAAGATTTTGGACAACTCACTCCTTGCAAGATGGCAAGATGGCATAACCTGACCCTAGCCAGATGAATGTCGTTCCGCTTAGCTCCGCCTAGCTTCACTCACATCCATCTGGGACCTCTTCCATTGAGAGTGATTTCTCCAACCAACTTTATGGTTTAGCCAATCAGGGCGCAGGGCGGGGAGTTTCATAGATGTGACATAGCGTAGAAGCGACTGTGAGTCTGTTATTAGCGTCACGGGTTGGCTTCGATGTGAGTGGTTGAAGTAGCACGTCAATAGATGACGGACAAGTGGCTTATTCAATCATATGCAAGCATTTTTTGATTAGGCCCAGCCTTCTGAAGCAACACTTCAATGGATCGGTTCCAGATGGATGAGTGGAGCTAGGCGGAGCGAAATTCATCTGGCTATTGCCAGGTTAAAGATGGCAGCGAGCAGAAAAAACAAGTGAGTTGTTCAAAACCTCTCTTTTAGTAAACTCTGTGTACACCAACAATGTTCTCAATGCTCGAGTTCATGTGTAGAGACACTGATGATACTTCGATCAAAGTTTCATGTTGTGTCGAGTCTTCATAGTATTTGAAAAATAGCGATTTTGACGCGATTGTATCAAAAAAGTAGTAGCCCTATAGGAATCCCATTCAAAAAGTCATTTCACCCGAAAACGACAACGCATACAAGCTTAAAAGTGGCGCTTTGGACATACTTATGCATTTATATGAAAGTTTGACTTGGGTACATTCACAAAACACTATATGATCCATTTTGGCGAGAGTTACGCAGATGAAACGTGTGATTGTTTGCTGATAAGATGCACCCGTGCTTGTTATGGGCGTGCTGCAGAGAAACGCCGGTTGTTTGGTTCAAAGTGATTGGTTCAAAGCGGTTCAAAGGAACTCCAATGATTTTAAACCTCAAAACTGTGCCCTCCCACCCGGAAATAAACGAACGCCTATGGATCTAGGCCAGACTCTCTGCGAAGTCAGAGAGTCTGGTTTCCAGGCTAACTTATTGCTGCTGTGGACTGCAAAGACATTGGCAGCGATAAAATATCGAGAAGCTGGCGAAATCAAGGTTGAGAAATGTCATGGTAAGTGCTTTTCAGTTTTCATTATAAAACAATTACAACCCCAAAACAGAAAAACTTGGGACGTTGTGTAAAATGTGAATAAAAACAGAATGTAATAATCTGCAAATCTCTTAAACTCATATTTACTTGAAAAAAGGACACACAGCATATCAAATGTTGAAAATGACAAATTTGACTATTTCATGGAACATATATGTTAATTTTGAATTTGATACCAGCAACATGTTTCAAAAAAAGTTGGGACAGGGATAACAAAATGCTGGAAAAGGTGTGTAATGATAAAGAAAACAAAAGGAGGAATGTTTCAAAACTAATTAGGGTAACTGGCAACATGATTGGGTATGAAAAAGAGCATCCCAGCAGGGTCTCTTAGAAGTAAAGATGTAGGGGTATTCATTATTCTGTGTAAACCTGTGTACACAAATGATGAAACAATGCAATTTTAATGCTTCTTAAGATGAAATTGTGAAGTATTTGGGGGGTCCATCATCTACAGGACAAGGGAAGGAGCTGAAAAACACATTGGATGGTCGTGGTCTTCTGGACCTCAGATGGCACTGCATCAACACCAGACCTGTTTCCACTGTCATTGTATGGGCTCAGGACAACCTCTGATAACCATTGTCTATGTGCACAGTTTGATACTCAGTTCAAAAACTGCAGCCAAAATTCTAACAACCAAAATTGTATTGAGACACAATACAGAAAATACCACCGTCTTATCTGGGCCTGAGCTTGTTTAAAATTAACTGAGGTAACGTGGAAAAAGGTCCTGTGGTTAGACCAATTAACATTTGCCATTGTTTTTGGAAATCATGGACTCACCTGGGCTAAAGAGGAGAGGGCCTATCCATGTATCCAACCTATCCAACTTGTTTTAGTGCTCAGTTCAAAACCCAACATCTATGACGGTGTGGAGGAGCATTAGTGCCTACAGCATGGGCATCTTGCACATTTGGCAAAGCACAATCAATTCTGAAAGATGTATACAGGTTTTGAGCAACATATACTGCCATCCAGGCAATATCTATTCTAGAGAAGACCTTTAATATTTCAGGAAAACAATTCCCAAATGAATTCTGCACATATTCAAATAGTATTTCTCCATAGAGGAAGAGTCCAGGTGCTAAAATGGCCTGTCTGCAGTTCAGATTTGTCAAATTAGGTGCATAATGGAATGGAAAGCATGACTAAGAATACCCCATACTGTTGAGCAACTGAAATCGTGTAGTAATGACTATTTGCTAGAGTTCATTCTCAAAACTCTAGCAAATAGTCTCCTCAGTTCCTAAACATTTACAGAATTTTAAGAACTTTCCCTCTGTCGCACACACGCTATTTGTTTATCCAGCACCGGCTTTGCAAATAACGATGTCCACAGACAAGGTAGAATATTTTGCATGACTTATAAAAGTACGATGTATTACGACATCAGATGCAAGTCAAATTTGTAGTTTCTTATGTCTCATTCCATCGAACTACAGATCCGCTACCCGATCTGGCAAACTTACATAGTGCGGTTATAGCCGATAGAGGGCCGCGAAGCGAATGCATAATTGCCGTTCACCCTGTTACGAGTTGATGAACCACTGAAACGATTTTGGAAACATTATTTTAACTCTTTGGTGTTGCTTTAAATGAAGAGGTGAAGCAGTACAGTGATAAACATGCTCCCGTCCCAACTTTTTTTGAAACATGTTGCTGGCATCAAATTCAAAATGAACATATATTTTCCATGAAATAGTCCAAATTTTAATTTTCAACATTAGATATGTTGTCTGTGTCCTTTTTGCTGCTAAATATGGGTTTACAAGACTTGTATATTATCACATTTAGTTTTTATTTGCGTTTTGCACAACGTCACAACTTTTTCTGTTTTGGGGTTGTATTTCAAGTCGCTATTAATATTAACACTATAATAATGATGAATCGCTTGGGCAGTAAAAAATCAGAAATTTTGGATGGTCTCTGGATGAGGGCCAAGCATTTTCAATTCCATCTACACAGCCTGCCTGGCCTGTGTCAGTGGCCATGGCAATCTCATGTGGTTGTGTTAAGGGTTGTCAGAAGAGCTGCTCCTGTGCAAAGAGGGCAATTCCATGCTACATAGGATGCCTTTGCCGGGGGTTGGCAAGCAAATGCTGTAGGATACTGAAGGAAGGTGGAACAGAAGTTGCAGGAAAACAACATGAAGGAGGTATGGGACGGTAGACTATCACTGGCCTGAAGAAGAGCAGCAGCTCTGTTGAGGGGGACCTGGACAGGGCGAACCAGCTGAACCACTTCTACAACAGGTTTGACTGCCTGGTCCTGCTCCAATGGCAGTGGTCTCTCCACCACCCCCTGCTGACTCAGACATTGCTCTTGTTTGCGTGCCTGCCCTACCCCCACCTCCCAGTCTCTCCAGCTCTGCATCCGGTGACACCCAAGGACCTAAGCCACCATCACCTCACGCCCTGCCCCCACCTGACGCCTCCTTGCCTGTGCCTGATGAGGTGTCCACGACTCTGGCAGCCTTGACAGGGACATCAAGGAGGTGGTCATTCCCCAGCCCCCATGCACCCCGACACCCCCTCAATACCAGTGCAACACTCACCTCCACCATCACAGGCTATCGTACCCCCACCATCACTGGATATTGCACCCCTCCCCCACATAGTGATCACGAACAATGAGGTGACAATGACTTCAGTCAACAGCAATCAGACACACAGATCCCAGATGCTTCCTGAGGAGGCTGCGGTCCTTCAATGTGTGCAGCAAGCTCCTCAGGATGTTCTACCAGTCTGTTGTTGCCAGCGTCCTCTTCTATGCAGTGGTATGCTAGGGAGGAAGCACAAAGAAGAAGGATGCGGGGCGACTTGACAGGCTGGTAAGGAAAGCTGGCTCTGTAGTGGGAGCTGAACTGGAGTGCATCACTTCAATATCTGACAAAAGGACCCTGAACAAACTGATCAACATCTTGGACAATGAGTGTCATCCACTCCACAGCACTATTGTAAAGCAGAAGAGCCTGATCAGCTGGAGACTTCGCTCACTGCCTTGCACAACAGACAGACAAGGAAGTAATTTGTCCCCAGTGCCATTGAACTGTTCAATGCTTCACCTAAGGGAAGAGGAGAGATAGACTTCTCCGCATAGTCTGCCTCTCCACCCCCTCCATGTTTGGATACTGTCTGTCCACTAGCCACTTTTTACCACTGTCTTACTGCCTCACTGTTTGCGTGCTATATTAGCACATATGCATAACCCCTCCCTCCATGCCACAGCCAAATTGTGGCCACATTTATACCTTTTCTTAATATAGAATATCTAAATCTATCTATAGTAGGGCTGGGATAAACGATTATTTTTTAAACGATTAATCTAGCGAATCGATGCATCGATTAATCTAACGATTCATTTTTTCAGTCCGATTCGATTTCGATGATCTCCCCATTAATTCACTAATAGCAACTTATACATGTTTATTTACATATCTGAATGAAAAAACATGAATTATTTAACATTGCAATATATGTTTATTGCTCTTAAAGGAACCATATGTAAGATTGTGGCCAAAACTGGTACTGCAATCACTTTCAAAATACTGAAGAGCGATGTATCCCCTCCCCCTCCCCCCTGACTCGAGGTTGCCAACCCTGATGGCTAAAACACTACTGACTTCGTGATTAGTAGATAGGTGGAGGGTGGCGATCAGGCCAAAAACACAACATGACATGACAAAACACAACATCAACATCAGTTGAGGGCTGCAACTTCACTTTTTAAATGACAATATCCTGGCCGGACTACTGTTGTCAGTGATATAAGTATTTGAAATGAACATGATTTCTTAATGTCTAGTGACATATCAGGGCCATTTTATGATTAATTGAAATATTTTTCTTACATACGGTTCCTTTAAGATTCCAAAATAAAATACTATATAAGTGCAAAGTAATGCATTCTTAGTCAAAGGTAGCATTCAATAAAGTTCAGTAGTGTATGTCTAATTGAGTCATTTTAAGACGTTTGTGTGGGAATCCTTGCAATTAACATTAACACAGTTAAAAGGCTGCTGATGTGTGGATGCAATTCATAACATAGTTAGTTCAAATAACAGTTCGTACTTCTCCTTTGGACAAGCACTTTTGAGTCTTGGAAAACACTTTTCCATTTACATCGGGATTTTGCAAACATTCAGAGTCAATAAAATGAGCCCTGCATGAGTAACAAATACAAGCAGCTGCAAGCATGCTAAACTTGACATCCAAAACAGTATTCTAACGTTAGCTTTAAGATACTGCTTGATTGCATACTGTAACTTAACTTAGTTTAGTCTCCTCAATGTACTATGTTGTGATAAGACCTTAGCAGAGTTTACTTTAACTTTAATGCAGCAGTTTTGAACAAATTTGCGCAGCATGGTCACGATGCTAAGCGGATTTAATAGCAATTTAGGCCACTGTGTTCTATGCAGTGCTTCTATGTGGCAACAACACTCCTTCAACAATCGTGAATATTTTGTTAAATGCAAATGCAGAGGAGGAGCAGCGGGCTCGTTACGAGAGAGAGCGGGCGGGGCGAGGAAAGGCTGTGTGAGTAAAACGTGCAGCTCAATGAAATCATTTTATCTTATCTTTAATTTAAATAGTAGGCCTACAACATAGAACATCAATGTGTGGTGGCCGGTTTTGATTTCGTGGTGCCCAGCCACAGATTAGTCAACGTATGGAAAACACTGAAGGTGTAAAATTAAAAATATTTAGCAGCACACGTTATGCTTGACGAATCGACGCTCATATTTTGCGTCGACGTATTTTTTGCGTCGACGTCATCGATTACGTCGACGCGTTGTCCCAGGCTTAATCTATAGATAGATAGATAGATAGATACATATAGTTTTTTCTATAGTTTTTTATATTACCTTGCCTACTCGCTGATATGTCCATACTTATTTTATGCTGGTCTCGAGACTTTATTCTTGCACTGTTGCACTGTTGGACTTACTCATTTGCACCATCACCATGACACTCACACAGAGCACCTTACCTTACCTCACTATGCACAGAGAATCACAGGCTCAGTCCCTGCCTCAGTCATTGCAAGCGCCTGTTGATTAATCACCCACTATGTGGATACTGTTTTTAGAATTGATTTAGATTAACTGTTATTTAGTATAATTTGTATTTTAGTATTTAGTATATTCTTTATATTCTACTGTCCTTATTGCTTAGTTGTTTTTTTATATTATATACCATTACTTACTTGTGTCTGCTGTTAGTGAATGTGTGTGTGATGTCTGTATGCTACTGAGACCTTGAATTTCCCCTGGGGATCAATGAAGTATCAATCTATCTATCTATCTATCTATCTATCTGGTGAAACACTAGAGAGCAGCGACAGCAGCAGTGACTCTGAAAACAGCTAAACAAATTGTATAAACATTATTACAGAAATTAGTTATCACCCTGAATTGTAACCTGTTTGCCCGTTTCATTAATTGTTTTTTTGTTTTGTTTTACAAATTGCTGCTTAATGTAACTGTTTTAATCAGTATTTTTTTTTAAAAAACTACTCTAGCCTGACGAGCCAGACCCACATTAAAATGTAGGGTCTGGACACTCACCGTTCGCAGTGCTCAGTCCGAGGGGCGGGATAATCAGTTGTCTTTCAAATTCCCTCTGCAGCAATAGGACAGCGGCAGCGCTATGAGTCCTATGCGTTTCCCACCAGCGGAGCTAGTTGGCTAGTTCAAACGTTTGCCTACTTAATAAAAGCTTAACTCGTGTCACACTGTTTGTTAGCAGCAACATCCATCTTATTTGTTTTCAAGTAGCAGGGAATTCAAGCCAAACCGTTGCAACTCTGCCATCAATCATTATGTTAAGCCCACCTAACGACTCTATACACGATTTCATTGGCCTAGTTTCGATTTCTGGAGCTCACAAGCCAACGGAGAGTTGCTAGACTAGCCCTGGCAGCAAATGTAATTTGCGGCCGCTAGGGGCGCGTCTAGATTTCTAGGCTAACTCCACACATGACTCCTGTGTGTTTTAGTCTTTCAACATTTAGTTGTCTATCTTACACTCCAAACACCTGGATTGAACTCCAGAGTAGCCTAACCCCAAATCCTGAAATCCTTTTTTTTTTTATTTCGATAGAATAAATAAAGCTATCCCACTTGTGAAAGAATATTAGAAATACTAGACATTATAATACAAATAACAGATCTTGCATAAATATGCAAACTATGTAGGCCTACTGTACATATATAGAAACAGAGCTGTACTACAATTCACATCAGTTAACAGATTAACCGTAAACCTTTCTTAGATCTTGTTTGAATTGATAGTCATAGGCTTGAAATTTAAAGGGGAACTTGGCAACTATTTTAACGTAATAAACCCGTTTAGAAATCATTTGGATGGTTAAATTACCTGTTCCAGTGAAAATGGTGACTTTTCCCGCTGCCCCTAGCGTCCCCAGGCGGAAAACCAACCTTGCAACATTGCGACTACCGTCCCGGAAAGAGAAGTGAGAAACAAGAAACTCGTTTTAAATCGTGTTTCTTACCTTGTAACATCCACATTGTCTGCCAAACTTATGCTAACCGTTTTGCTAGCTTGTAAACAAATCCATGTGCTTTATCGTTACCTTTTCCCACAGTTTGAAATAGCATAATGCACAATTTCTCCAGCAGAGGCGGAAATCCTGCCAAGTTTCCCTTTAATTTCCCTCTAAATGTGTTAATGGGTCTGAAGTCTGGTTAGTGAAATGATCAAAATATTATTTAATCTGTAAAAGTTAACTTCACATGGTATTTTCTTTATTTTAACAACAACAAAGGGAAAAGAATGCTACCGAATACAATGGAATGTTCTTTAAATATTTATATATATATATATCTTTGTATACCTATGAATTAAGAGGCATTATTAACTCTTACATTCTAATTACATGTACAATCAAGGCTTCAGATTAAAGCCCTTCTTCCACTCTTTTGAAAGGTGTGCTCAGTTTGTTTCTAGCATAAAGTATCAGGGAGATATGGCCCAGGATTCATGGATATAATTAAACCTTTTTAGCATGATTGGGTGATTCCGGGGAGTTAAAGCAGAATTTGAGGTAGCATTGTTTTGACCCTAATTGCAAGTTTCCAGCAGCATGTTGACCGGGTTGTCCACCCAGGTTGTGATCCTCAGACATCATAGATTTCATTTTTATATGACAACCTTTTACAGCAGCCCATGTCTCCTAAACCCCCTTTGCCCCCTGGGTATAGCCTAATGGAGAGAACATTTCTGAAAGTTCTCTTTTGCCCTTCTACAAATGTCAAATAATTAGCATATAATGGAATGTTGTTTTTATTTCATTTGTGTAGGGGAAGCATCAGTATATTTGCAAAACATCTGACAGAGAACATGAGCAGTTTTATAGGAAGTCAGACAACTGGCATAAAGGTTTGTGTTTTCCCTCTTCTCAGTGCTCTTTCTTATCCTACCTCCATCTCTTTTCTTTTGTTCAAATTAAACATCAGATTTAACACCTCATTGGTTTGCTTATTTCATTGGATTGATTGATCCTTCTTACATGGCATCTTTCATACAAAGAGACAGAATGAAAAATATTTAGAAAGTATTTATTATCTGATGGCATTCTGTCTAGAGAAACTGATTTATCTCAATTGTTTCTTCCTTGAGCAGCACTTAACAATCAAATGGTTTATTGGCAGCTATAACTAGTGATGGGCAAATGAAGCTTTGGTGAACCACTAAACCACAGCAGTGTGAAGCTAGCGACACTAATGAAAAAAATCCAATATGGCTGCCACATGTAGATTTTTCAACATAAAAGTCCTTACCCAAACCAGTATATGTAACCAAAAACATTGGTTTGCTAAGGACTTTTATGTTGAAAAATTACAGTGTGGTGGCCATCTTTTTGCTTTTCACCTAGTGTCGCTAGGTTCACACTGCTGTGGTTCAGTGGTTCACCAAAGCTTCATTTGCCCATCACTAGCTATAACATCAGGCTCCAGTGTTTGAGTCTGTCGTTTTACAGTAGCCTAACACCTGTCTGAAATGTCCTGCAGGTCACAGTTTAGGCCACTGGAGGGCTGGCCATCCTCAACACCCAGTCTGCTACCAGACTCTGCAACTAGAGTCTTTCTCTCTCTCTTTCCCTCTCTCCGGGCTGTGGAAGGCTTACCCAGGCCTTATAACCTGTGATCATAGCTCTGTTCTCTCACTTTAGCATGTTTTGGAGCTTTGTCCCTTCATATTCACTCATGTGAACACAGTTCCTTTAGGTCTACTGGTCATCTTGTTATGACGACTGTGGGATGACTCACATGATGACTAACCGATTTGAAATATTCCACTATTTTAAGGCTTTGCTCTCACTGAACTTGTGTTCACTTCCTAACCTGATCTGATAATTTATACAACATAATTTATGTCTGCTATTTCTTGTTAGCTACCACATCAATGTCTGTCCTCAAATTAACTTTGTAACAATATCAAGAGTTTTAAAAGTTTTTTTGACAAGGACTACAATCATCCAAAATTCAAATATGACAATAAATATTAAATTCCTTAATTAAGTGAGCTTGCAAAGCAGCACACTTATTGTTCGTTTTATTAGGGGTCTGAGCAGCGTAGCCCTATTGTTTCTGTACCGTTCATTTTTCACCATAATTCTGTAAAAGTCACACTGCAGCCTAAACCGTAACTCCAAAACTCTTGAAATTTTCAGGTACGGTTACCAGTACCCCCCTCTACCCATAACCCAAAATTTGGGGTACTGCACCCAAAGGTGGCGCTATTGGGGGAAAAAAAAGAGTTAATTATGCTTATTTCTCCTTACCAGATTGACCTAGACTCAATTCTTTCATAATATTAATCTCTAAACAAAGATGCATCTTTTTGGCCCTGGTCTTATGGTCTACAAATGTTTACTTTTGCCACAATTGCCAAACATTATAAAAAGTTTCACACTCTTCAAAAATAATCAAATCTGGGGTGGGGGGGCTGTTGCGTTTGAGTAATGTAGGTGGTCTTTCGGTAAGTTCTGTGAGGTAACTTTTTTCATTTCGATAATAAACAGATTATTCTGACTTTTAACCTCATACATCGATATATTTCGTTATCTAAAGTACTTGGACTTGTAATGACCGATTCTGAAATAAAAACTGTGAAGCCATCGACTGCTAAATCGTCGTCCAAAAAAACAGGAGGTCGTGGTGCTACTGCTAACTCCCCGGAGGAATCAACTGATAGTGTTGACGATGGGCTAACAGCCAGCATGCTAACCAAAGCGCTGGACTCACTGAAAGTTGACATTTGCTCGAAAATAGATCTGGCCGTTGGCGGAGTACAGGCTGACATTGCTGCCGTGAGAGAGGAATTGACCTCCTCTGTAACCAGCCTACAGAGAATAACAGAGGAGCAAGACAGTCGTCTAAAAGATTTGGAGTCCGCAGCCACCACTTCTAGCAACACTATGTCTGCTCTCGAGACCACGGTTACGACGCTCCAAAGCCAAGTCAAGGAGTTACAGCGAATAGGTCCCGGAGAAATAACATCAGACTTGTGGGCATTCCAGAGGATCTAGAAGAGGGTTTAAATACACAGGGGTAACAGGGCACAGGTGGACAATGAACAAGGTAAAACAAGACAGGTGGAAACCATAATTAACAGACTAACGCGGATCAGGTGAGGGGCGGAGACAGGGCACAGGGAACAGAAACACATGGCAAAACAAACAAAGAAACACATGGAACAGGACACAGGAAGTAAACAAGAGGAGCAGACATGAAGGAAAACACTAAACAGGGAAAACAAAACACGACAGGACCCTTACAGTACAAGTACAATATAGACAATAATAGTTTTTCTGCTGCTTGCATGTGTCTCTGCAATGTACACAAGACGTGACCATGTGACTGTGAAAAAAAACAGAAAGTAGTTAACACCCAAATTAAATTAACATAAAATACAATAAATGTGTGATGTTTAAGTGAAGAGTATACATAGTATACTGCTCAAACAATTAGTTTCAGCATTTGAAGTCCTACCTTAATTTCTGAGAACAGTGCTGGCATCTTCAGCCTCTACTCTCGACAGTGCTTGACATCTTAACTGCATTATAGTCCCAGTACAATATTTCAAAAAGAGTATAGAATTCACAACAGAATAGAAACATAGACCCATCTTGAAAAGTACAATTCAACAAATACATGCACTCTACATGAGAGCAACAAAGTAACACATTAGTTTACAGTATGTTTTATTGGGGAATGGCCCAAGGCAGTATTGTAGGTTGCATTCTGTTTCTACTTACTACTCTCAATTTGAATTCCTAAGGGCTATAATAGTGCTATAACAGTCTCTTTTTCTGGTTAAAGATCTACAGTATGTGAGAAGCTATGACTCAAACAGCAGTGACTCTGCCATGTTAGGTTTCCACCCTCGCTTCCTGAGGCTCTTCACTGTCTAATCAGATTAAAACAAAAAAAGCCTTCACAAAATATATTATAAATGTATAAAACATATTTACAAATAATGTACAATATTTCTTTTACACTGAAGCGAATACCTTTTCAGTTAACTACTTTTTTTTATTATTACACATTATTGTCACATCTGACAATACAGAGTATTGAATGCATTGAAGGATTTCAGAACAGAAACAAAGACCATGTGTGATAAAAGCTAACCATAAAGTTAAAACTATCACTGTACTATGCTGCTACTACTTCAAAATGAAAATATGCTTAGGTTACCTATTAGGGGTTTGCACGGCGTGTCATCAGATCTGGACGTCGCCATATTGGAGATACTCGCCTCGTTAGAAAGCATTAGGCACTGAAGTAAATCCCTGACATCGTCAAGGAAAATGGTTAATTATTGCCGTGTTTTAGGTTGTACCAATAGGTCAGACTGAGAAAAACATCTGGTGTAGGTATGGACTTCCAAAAGTTATTAAAAAAACAGGGAGAAAGGAGAATAATCCCAGAAGTTATCAGAGGAAGGGGTGCGCTTGTGGTTGAACTTGGTACTGCGTCTACCTCACCCAACTCATATGGATCTGCGCTGCGCTTCTTGTGGTCCAAGTCCTGCCCTATATGCCTTTGCATCTTAGATGCATTTTGATGAGCTTTTCTGTTGTTTAGTGCATAATACTCCATCGTACTTCATTCACTGAGTACAACTGGGCCAACATGGCCGCGCGTGCTGGGTTACCATGGTTACCGGCCAGAACGTGACGTCCGTGCAAACCCCTTATGATAAAGTTGCTATACTTTGTATGTTGTCATTCACATTTTTGAAAGGTTGTTTCTTAGACTTTTGACGCAGAGAGTGAAAACTGAAAGCGTACAGGAATGGATTCACACAACTGTTCAGGAAAGCAATGCTCTGCACGGCATGTCTCGGCCCCCTGTAGGCCAACCTTCTAACAGCTAAAACAGGTGGTGAAGGGGTAATGATGATCATTATGCTAACAACAATGTAGGGAGTACTAAAGATGAAAAATGTCACTATGATGCAGGTCACTAGTGGTACTAGTCTGTTGCTGGACAGGGCTCTGTCACTAACTTTTCTGTGCAGGCAGAGGTATGAGGTCATCAGGATAGTCAATGGTGTGACATAAAGTAACATGATTTCCAGTAGAAGAACACCCACTTTCTCCCCCCCTGATCTGACGACCTGCTCGCAATGGAGTTTACCTTCATCCTCAATGATGCTGAAAGTGATCACTGGGGAGATGGCGAGCACACCAGCAAGCACCCACACACCCGCAAATAAAGCCCTCTCTCCTCGTTGGCCAAGTTTGTTCCACTTAGCACGATGCAGGACCAGCACGTACCTATACACGCTCATGAGCGTTATTGTCAGCACGCTGGCGTGTATGCCTGTGTAGACAACAAAACAGACAAACTTGCAGAAAGCAAGGCCCATGGTCCAGTCAAATAGAAAGCTGTACATCCACACTGGTAGAGTCAAGAGTGATAGGATGTCTGAGGCAGCCAGGTTCAGCATCAGGTGGAGGGTGAAGTTGTCCCGCTTGAAATGGCGCAGGAGGGACACCACCACTGCGATGTTCCCAGAGATTCCCAGCAGAAAGCAAAGTCCGCAAATAGCAGTAGCAGCTTGGTCTCCAGATGAGATAGAGACCAAATTTGAGTTGTTATGATGTTTCATGATGATCGATGACTGAGTGAACAATGCTGTCATTCAGGAATTAGTAGAGGTGTTTAAGGGAAGTGTCTAAACTTCATGTTTCCCCCCTCTTCATGTCTTTGGGATTGCTTCCTTTCTCCACTGACATGTTTATCTTCCTGTTTCAAGTTTTACATATTTCATTGGATTGAAAAAAAATTCAAATATGTGCCAGAGAGAACAGGATGAAATTCTGCATGTCATCTCTGTTTATCTCCTGAAAAAGCAATTCTTCCATCAACTGAATGAACATTTGATTTACTGAATTTGAAATTTTATATACAAGGCAGGGTCACCATATCTTTTAGCCTACAGAATACAGATGCTAGGATTTATGTTTCACTTCGGTGAACATTGCACTTTACTTGACAGTATCGACATAAAAGTGACATGACACTGTCATGAATGTGTCATAAACAAGCCATAAATGTTTATGACATAACGCTTCTGTTATTAGTGACATTCAGTTTTTGTCAAGTTAGGGCTAGGGTTAGGGTAAGGGTTAGGATTAGAGTTATAGGTTAGGGTTAGGACTCCTGTGTCATGACAGTGTCAGTGTTAATTATCTCGCATAATTGGAAGGAAAACATTAAGACACTGATAAATGCACCAGCACTGAAGTGGCCCTTATCTGGACCAGAACATAAGATAGCGAACTTCCCAATCAGTTTTGCATATATTCTTTGCATATAAAGTTATTTATTATATACACTGCAAAAACTGGTTATCTAATAAAATTGCACTAAGTGTTCTTATCTTAGATTAAGATTTACTTTCTCGTAACATCATTTGACTTAATTTAATAAGAGTGACTTATTTTAAGGCATCTAATCATTAAGCAAACAAGCAAACTTGGCTGCCAGTGCATGCATTAACTCATTAATTCTCAATACCATTTCAAGTTCAAGCATCTCTGAACTGACCACATTTCAGCCCTCTAGTCCACTGAACAAGAAGTGGTCCAAAATACATCAAAAAGACGTGGTCTCTGTACATCCAGAAGACGTCCTCATATAGATGTCATTAAAAGATGTTTCAAAGACTTCATTATTGAACATCCAGAGTACGTCCTCAGAATAACCAGAGTGAAAGTTTTTAATACATCTTCTCTGGACGTTGTATAGATGTCTTATTTTGGATGTTCTATACACGTCGTTAAAAGACGTTTTCAAGACGTAATTGCTGCACATCCAGATGTTTAGAGGAGTCATAATGAATGTTATAAATATGTCTTTTCTGGAAGTTGTATGGTTGTTTTTTTGTAAGGGCCGCTTGAGCTTAAAATCTCCCGGTAATACAGTATTTAGTGTCCCACTCCGCCCCTGATTCAAACGCAGTTTGAACTCAAATTAGGTATTGTAAGTACAGATGTATGCGAATTGGAAAACAGCCCCTTTTTCATAGCAGCCATTTAGACATGAAATAGGGAAAGCACAGGTGTTATTAATTATGTTAATGAAGTCTCTGTTCATGTCAGGCCCGGATCTAGGCTGCTCAGGTTGGGGGGGCAAATAGAAATTTGGGGTGGGCACAATGATTAACCCCCACCCGACACACACACACACACACAACATTTACACTATGCAACAAAACCGCTCAGTTTCACCTACAAATGCCTTACTTTTCACCTTAAAAACCCTTATTTAATAGCAAACATGATATATTACATAGAACTGTAAATCATAGAACTGATTTTAATATTTACAGATATCTAGGCGATATTTGTAACATTTATTTTGTATTTGGCCTGTTATGAAATCATGTATTTAACAATTTAAACACACAGTGGAACCTGAAGCCCAAAGTTGGAGACATGCATTTAGACATTGCTGCAAATGTAAAACCGGATTACTCTGAAATGGCTAACTGTACAGGGGAATGCTTACACCTGTGTATTCGCAGGGCTTAAAATTCATTTTTCAAAATGGGGGGGAATTCCCCCCTTAGGTTATTCATGTAGGGGGAATTTACACAATTTGGGGGGGAGGGGGGGTCGATTCTGATACCAAGTCAAGAATTGCGATTTCAATACTTCGATACTTTTTTTAAAAAAAGTGTTTGATTTTGGGGCCCCCACCACCCTGACGTCATCAGTAATATATACTGCAGTGGGATCATTCACAACAGTGGACATCCTAGATTCTGCTTGACTCTCCCCACACACACAAACACACACTGAAAATGATAGCTTATGTGATATGTTTCTATCATATATTTTTGAATTCATATAGAGTGTATTTATTTAATAATGCATTTAGCATTTTACTAGTAATTACTAGTAGCTAAACATATTTAGTAATTTGAATGCCTCATATTGACGTTTAACCTATAACACTTGTTTAACCTATAACACATACATGTTCAAAAAACTAACATGTCCAAGACAATCTTTCTGGGATCAAGTGTTGACGTGACCTGAGCTAGCAGGATCGTTACCAAGGAGCTCTTTCCAGATGTAAAAGTTTTCCATGGTAGCGTAGCCTATTTGCGTAAGCGCAAAGTGGTTCTCTCTCTCTCTCTCTCTCCGTGTGTGTGTGCGTCTGCATGAGGCTATGTTCAATTCAACTCGCCACTTAATGATTAGGCTATATTAACGTCATCAGACAGGCTGTAAAAGTGTATGCGGGAATTTCTCGCATTATGATGGCTAGAGTTGCGGGACTTGAACAAATTATGCGCAATACCCGCAATCCCGCAGTGAAATTTAAGCCCTGATTCGGTAAGGTCTGCTGTTTCTTCTGATATATGGTTTATCATGTGTTCGGGAAAATTTGTGAAGTATTCCACCGAGATGAATGGGTAAGGAGATGGGCGCAGAATGTAACATGAAATTAAATTTACTTTTCTCCCGAACCGTATACCACAACAACTTGCGGCTAACATCGTTTAAAAGCTGAGAAAAAGCTCTTTCGTGTGATGTGATGCATGTAATATCTGTGTGAAGAGAAGGCTATCGGGAGTAGGCTAGATCAGCAAAGAATGGGTGAATTTGGACGCACTTTCTTTCTTGTTGTGCGCTGTCACATTCTCCACTGCATAAAAGACACAGGCGAAATGAATTTGCGTTGTGAATGCTAAGCTTAATTTGACAGGCCATAGGCTAAATAAAAATCTCTAATCGGATACAAAGCAGAATATATAAAGAAAGGGGCACCAAGGTCACAGTGGCCTGTGAACCTCGATTTTCAAAGGGACATCACGGCCAACGCAAGGGGCAACGACATGGCCGCCGTAAAATTCCCACCCTGCTTAACACAGTTAAGGAATGACCAATGTTAACCAAACTAACTGGCTAGATCACCTTAGAAAGCTAACATGCACATCAGCTAAAAAACAAACCTTATTCAAAACGAGAATAATACAAACACTAAAACTACAGTTAAAGGTCTTTATTTAAACCAGCAACAAGAATCTATATTACGGGACCGTTCGTTATTTATAAACGGGATCACCGGAGGGATTTTGAGTGCTTTGAACAAAAGTTGCATGACCCTCCCCTGCCTGCTATATAATTTTCAACGACCCTCCAGCAGCATTTTCAATAATGACATGACCCTCCCAAGTCAATTGGCCCTTCCGCCCACGCTCTTACGCGTTATGAAAACACATCTACATATGCAACTACACTATAACCAACCTCTGCTTTCTGATCTTACACATCACACTTCACCAAGATGGTGGCCATTTCAGTAGATTTACTCACTAACATTGTTGTGGAAACACAATAAGCATGGAAACTAAATGCACACTTCCTGCAACTGCATTAGCCTACTTGAAAAGTTACTCCTCTAGTAAGTATTCACATGAAATAAAACAATAAAGCATTGAGACAATTCAACAAAGCACACTGGGTAATAACAAATTCAACACATGAACTTGTTGCTATGAACTCGTCTCTAGGCTTCCTCAGTCATTGTAAAGCTGCCGAAGCTGAACATTATCCAAAACTCAATTTTTCAGACGAGCGTCAATTTGGGAGCTTGCTACACGCCTTCCTTCTCAACTGACTTGAAAAGCCCGTTTGCACAATTTCACAAATAATCACAGGGACCGAAAAATACCTAATATGCCAACTTTTTCCGGGTTTATCATTTTAACGTTTCCCCGCTGTCTTGCCGTTTTAATATTTTCCCGTAGAATATCCCATATTACTGTAATACTCTCATAACATTAGTCCTGCATTCTGGCCTGTCTCTGTGTTGTCCTGTTGTTACCCCTTGCCCTTCCAGTGAAACAGATGTATTCAAATCATCGTTTTGCTTGCTTGAATGCGAACTCAGAGTGATGTTAACCTAGGCCTATTTTAGTTAACGACGTGGTTGTCGTGAGAGCACGATTCATTAGCGCTTGCAGTGTTCGGCCGTAGGCAATGCCTACATGCGCACCTGCCATGCTACTCAGGTAGACAAAGAATTCCCCCTGTATATTCACTCCAAGTTGGCCTACCATAACTTACCAACTCCATAAACTGGCTATTTAAATGACCAAATGTATTTGTTCAACTTTATGAAGCAGATTTACGCACTGCTACTTGGAACGTAACACATTTTTGTTGGCAGGAGAGAGAATGACAGCGATTAACAAATTGCACTTGTTGCTGGTTACCAATAAATACTATTTTGTTTTTGTTGCAAACAACAAAAACAGAAAGGATGGAGACAGCAAAGCTAGAGATGGGCAGGAACGAGGTCAATTGGTAGAAATGCTTGTCAAAACGTTAGGAGCTGGATGTGTGGATGAATGAAGCACAAGTATGCTTTATGTTAAGCATGCACACTGTTTAAAGTTAGGCTACACGGTAAACTACAAGTAAACCAAAGTTAAATTTAACTTTTTTAGGGCTGGATAAAGTTGACCAAATGGATATAGGCTGTTAGGAGTGAATAAAGTAGGCTACTTTGTTGCTCCAACCCTTCCAACGTTAATGGGGACGAATGTTGACATTTTCCGTGTTTTGCGTGAGAAACCTGGGAAATCTCCCTTATTTTCATTGTTCAGTGTTGACAGAGCTATGGAACGAAAGAGAACGTTATATGGCGACAGAAATCAACAATCAAACAAGCCACTTTGATTTTTTGCTGTTTTCATTAATACAAAAGATGGGTGACCCTCCCTCCTAGACAAAAAAAAGTTAGGTGACCCTCCCCTCAACAAAGAATAAAAATACATGACCCTCCCCTATTTTCCTCCGGTGGCCCCGTTTATAAATAACGAACGGTCCCTTAGCCTGGCGAGCCAGACCCACATTAAAATGTAGGGTCTGGACACTCACCGTTCGCAGTGCTCAGTCCGAGGGGCGGGATAATCAGTTGTCTTTCAAATTCCCTCTGCAAGCAATAGGACAGTGGCAGCGCTATGAGTCCCATGTTTCCCACCAGCAGAGCTAGTTGGCTAGTTCAAACGTTTGCCAACATAATAAAAGCTTAACTCGTGTCACACTGTTCGCAAGCAGCAACATCCATCTTATTTGTTTTCAAGTAGCAGGGAATTCAAGCCAAACCGTTGCAACTCTGCCATCAATCATTATGTTAAGCCCACCTAACGACTCAATGGCCTGATTAAGTTTCGATTTCTGGAGCTCACAAGCCAACGGAGAGTTGCTAGACTAGCCCTGGCAGCAAATTAATTTGCTGCCGCTAGGGGCGCGTCTAGATTTCTAGGCTAGTAGCCTATAACCTTTATGGAAATATAGCTAAGCCCTCTCTACTGAAGTATGAAACAGCAAGTGATGCACACAGTGTGGAATGGGGAACGCTGCTGCTCCGGTTACTTTTAGATTTACCCTCGAAATTCAGACGGGACAAATTAGAAAAGTGTGATTGGCAGATTCAATAGCTGTCAATTAAAATTGTGTGTCCATCACTTGCTCGCCAGGTGAGATAAAGATCGAAGTTGAGTTATTGTGATGGTTCATGATGTTTGATGGCGGAGTCGACAATGTTGTCATTTAGAAATTGGTGTTTTTACAGGAAGTATCTAAACCTTTCTTACCTTCTCCTCTGATGTTTGCCTTCCTATTTCAAGTTTTATTTATTTTATTGGCCTAAAAAAAGGCCTGTTCCATATGGACTGTGGTCTATTTCCATAATCAAATATATGCCAGGGTTGCCAACTCTCACTCATCTGGCTTGACGCTTTCAGTATCAATCTTATGCTCTCAAGCACACGCAAGAAATGTCACGCCAAATCCATTATTTAATTTTTTTTTTTTCAATCCGTTCATTTTCTGTTGATTACTAGACTAGACCACAGCATCTTGTTTCTAAATCACAGGAGACAAGTTTTTGTTTTTTTTTGGACTTTTATGACAGGACAGTGAAGAATGACAGGAAGTGAGTGGGAGAGAGAGTTGGGGTGGGATCCAGAAAGGACCACGGGGCGGGAATCGAACCCGGGTCGCCAGCGTACGGTGCAGGTGCCCCAGCCAGTTGTGCCACCGCCCGGGGCCACAGGAGACGAGTTTAAGGCATAGATAAAAATATTGTGCCCTTATATTTTGTAAAACGTAGCGAGACTATTAATTCAAAACTTTGGTAACCAAAGAATACTGCTGAGCAGTTTGACCAGGGGCCTATTGCACAAAACTAGGATATGGGATTAAGCCAGGATATCTTGGTTATCCTGGCTCAATTTATCCGTGATCCAGTTGCACAAAAGCGGGATAGGGGGCAGCAGGATATGTTATGGTATAAATCACCTTGGCAATTTATTCTGTGGAGCTAGCCTGCTCCAGACCAGGCTAAATTCCAGGATCTATTTAATCTCATCCCTTATCTCAGTCAGCAGTCACCACAAACGGAAACCAATAGTTATTCCACTGCCCACTACACATTGTTATCACATATAACTAGACCCACTGTCATTATTTAAAGTACAAAACTAAAGTTCACGGGAGTGCCTAACCATTCCACATGTGGTGGTCGCGGCACTAGTTGCAATATTCTCCTAAACAGAGGTGTTGCTGTTTGTTGCTGTTGTGAAAAGGCTATCGCTACCTACTTCACACTGTAGAAGAAGCAATGAAGCCGCTCTAGTTGCCATGGTGAATCAGTGAATCTGTGATCGGTGCCGGGGTCTATTGGAGGGAGCCGTGAGCGCG
The DNA here is from genome assembly GCF_017589495.1 of Alosa alosa. Taxonomy (NCBI): domain Eukaryota; kingdom Metazoa; phylum Chordata; class Actinopteri; order Clupeiformes; family Clupeidae; genus Alosa; species Alosa alosa. The sequence goes on along the minus strand of NC_063200.1, from coordinate 23,211,639 downwards.
CACTTATCCAGGATAGGTTTCACCTGGCTTGATGAATCCGTGTCTGCTCATTCTGGCTTGCTCGTTGTGCAACCATTTAAGCCTGTACGCTCTTGTTTTGGATTCATTGAGCGCAGCTCAGTAACTTATCCCGGATGTCTTAATTCTGCTTTTGTGCAATAGGCCCCAGACCTAACTGTAGTAAACAATGTCTAAACGTCTCCCTTTAGCACCCCCGCTGGCTAGTTTGCACCTCAGAAACGTACCTGGTGGTACGTTTGGCTGAGTTTGCGAAAATGTTCCCAGGGGAATGTTTCGCTAATGAGACAAGGTTGCTCACATACCACTTCATATCTCTTGTATGTAAATGTCTTACCTTCCACCTCCCTGTTGTTCCTCTTCTCAACATCAGAAAGACGTTCCACTCGCACACTCTCGACAACTTTGAACACAGAATCCACACATAACAAGCCAAAGCCCTTGAGAGTTAATTCACTGTTTAATGCATTTTTCTCATGTAGTCTATACTGTATTTTCAAAGTCAAAGTCAAAGTCAGCTTTATTGTCAATTCCTTCACATGTTCCAGACATACAAAGAGATCGAAATTACGTTTCTCACTATCCCACGGTGAAGACAAGACATATTTGACCAATTTTAAGTCCACAGACAACATAACATTCAAGTAAACAAAAAAGTAAGTAAATAAGTGAATAAGAGGGCACATATAATAATTGAAAAAATAAGAGCAGCAAAATTTTTTTTGAAATTGTGCATAGACAGTCAATAAAATACTAGTGCAAATACTGTAAAATACTATAAAATACTGTTTGACCTAAGTAATAAAGAAAGTGGCATAGTGGTGCAAGTTATTGTAAGAGCAGCAGAAGTGTTGTGTTTTCAGGACAACAACACCAAGTTGTAAAGTGTACAAGTTGTGCAAGTGTTCAAGTGTGCAGGTGGAGTAGTGCAGGCGGCCATTGTGGGTCCAATGTCCAGGGTGTTATGTAGCTGAGGGTGGAGGGGGGAGAGGAGGGAGAGAGTTCAGCATCCTTACAGCTTGGTGTATGAAGCTGTTGGTGAGTCTGGTAGTCTTGAGCGCAGGCTTCTGTACCTCTTCCCAGAGGGCAGTAGATCAAACAGATTGTGAGCGGGGTGACTTGCATCACTCACAATTTTGGTCAGCCTTGGGGGTGAGGTGGGTGGTGTAAATGTCCTTCAGGGAGGGGAGTGAAGCACCAATGATCCTTCCAGCTGTGTTCACTATGCGCTGCAGGGCTTTCCCTGTTGTATTCAGTGCAGCTTCCCCCCACACAGCGATACAGCTGGATAGGATGCTCTCAATGGTGCCTCGGTAGAATGTGGTCATGATGGCTGGTGGAGCACTTGCTCGCCTGAGTTTTCGCAGGAAGTACAGGCGGCGCTGAGCTCTCTTCGCCAGTGATGCAGTGTTGGTGGTCCAGGAGATTTTGGCTTTTGAGCCAATCAGGAGATTTTGGCAAGATTTTGGCTGTAACAAAAAACCCAGATCAGTATTACTAGAACCCCAAAAAAGTATACAAGGTCCACAACTCCATGCAAGTATGAAAAAGATGCAGGGGAAGAGAAAGAAACCAACAGCACTCAAAAGGGCTAAATATACGTACTTGTTGATGTCTTAAGATAATGGCTATGTTTGGAGCGTTTTTTTAAACCTTTTAAGCCTTGCAATGATGACGAGACTGATGCCAATGTAACCTGCGTTGTGTTGAACCTGCGCGATTCAGCCCTGCACAGGCCCAGACTCGAACCCGCGAACAGCAGCACCTCGGATCGGGAGGCGAGCGCGCTAACAATTGAGGCAATAGCCCAGGCTACTGGCTCGCATGCCAGGAGCACTCTTGAGGCGTCGGGGAGTGAGGTTTTACCAACTTTCCACAAGCACAGCTAAGCTAGCTGGCATCCATTACACTCACCCCCCTAAACCTCACTCCCGATCCGGGTCACGGCACCAATGTAACCTGCGTTGTGTTGAACCTGCGCGATTCAGCCCTGCACACGCCCGGACTCAAACCCGCGAACAGCAGCACCTCGGATCGGGAGGCGAGCGTGCTAACAATTGAGCCAATAGCCCAGGCTACTGGCTCGCATGCCAGCAGCACTCTTGAGGCGTCGGGGAGTGAGGTTTACCAACGTTCCACAAGCACAGCTAAGCTAGCTGGCATCCGTTACACTAACAACTGCAGCATTTCATCTAGATTATTTTCAGACCAAGATATTTGTCTTAGCTTGGAAATTAAGCTGTTCAACTGTTTCCTCTGCCCACAACTGTTTCAAAATAAAAGTCGTCACTACAATAATTCACTGTTAAACAATTTAACAATTTAAACTCAACTATTTAATGTTCAGCCATTCGAACTGTCAGTTATCATTAACTATTTAACATGATTGTTTTGAGTTTCCTCTCCACACATGCATTAATCGTGTAGAGCTATTTTAATTTTGAGAAATGTCAAATGTACGAATTTAAGTTATGTTAGGCGAAACGAAAATGATTATGTTTTGTCTAATAACTATGCCCACTGGCTTTCAGCTGCGCATGACAAAACGGCCAGAACGGCCAGAAGTATTTTGTGTCCGCAATTTTTCCTCGGCATGAAGCCGGAAGCGCTATCCGTCGGTTCATTTCAAGATCGTTCATTTGGAGAGCTGTATATAAGGTAAAAGTAATTAAATCTTACAAAATGTTTGCCAAGGAGTAGACATACTTAAGACACATTTTCTCTCACAACGTCAATGGTTTTATTTGCTAGTAACGTTGAGTAACATGAGTAAGCTATTATATTAAATATAATAAATGCATTTTTGTAAATTCAACAACCCCCATTTCCCCTTTTTTCAGTGTGCATACGTAGAATGCTCTACTCAAATAATTAGGTTCAGCGTTTAAGATCCTACTTTAATTTCTTAGAACAGTGCTGCCAGGGGCGCAGGAGATATTTTGAAAGTGAGGGGGACCAAATTGTGAACACAAACCATAGTGAGATCAGATTTCCCGATATCGGATCGCCACCTTTGGCCCATTTTCGACCATCATATTTTAAACTTGCCAGAATATTAAGATAATACCATTGATTGTTTTCAAAATATTTTTTGATTAAAATTGTCAAAACTGTGAGATGAGCACAACGCCAGATCTGCCCTCAGACCAGCTTCTTGCTATGTGCAATTCTACTTTTATTTAATTTTTTTAGATTTATTTTACACTACTTGGGCCAATGGTAGAATACTCTAAAAGCAACATGATGTTGATATTTTATGAAGCCATGAATGAATCATCATGCCTATGATCCAAACATAGACTACATGATCAAATAGCCTAATTAGGCCTACAGTACCTAAATTGTCTGGTATAAACCAAATCAACTCTCCACTATGTGTCTGCAATATTTATGCAATGTTAGAACATGTTGGCTTAAGAAGTTACCAGTCCAGAACACACAGAAAATTGCAACAGAAAGTTGCCTTTATAATCAACTACTATTTTAAACAAAGCATTTATAAAATTGAAAAAAATATATATTACATAAGAAGTAAAATAAAATACTGTTACTGTAGTAACTGTACCACATTATCCCAAGCTTCAAAGAGCTCCCCATGTCTGTGACAGCCAGACGTGACACCGCTAAATTCTCAGCTTGTTTATACCCCACACTGAACGCGTAAGAAAGGCCCATCACTTTGGGGTGTGGTAGCCTACTCTCTGGGATTTATGCACCAAGGTAACTGAAGTATCCAATTTGTGTCTTGAAATTATGTTTGAAATACATACATGTCTTAGAACAAAAACTTTGGATAGGCCTATACACTTCTATTTTATAGTTAGGCCATTGAAAATGAGTTGATCAGTAGGCTAGTTGAGTTTGTTATCAATAAACATAACAGCTAATGTCATGTTGAGCAGGAGATAGGCTACCATAAATCCTCAAATTATGCCCGGGATTGATTCTATTTATAGCCGGACAAATAAAGGCAGGTTCCCATATTTGCCTATACCATACCAACAATTGCCATCAGTCCACCAGCACTAGAAGACATTGCTTCGATTTAAGTCAATGAAATAACACCTCTTCTTAATATTTTATTATATTGTTGGTTGGATTAATAAAGTCGTTTTCCTACCATGGGTCTCCAACACACGTTCTCAAGCTCATTGTCTTGCTGCCCCTTTCGAGCTAATTGCCAGAGGCTGAAGCTAGGCTGCCAGAGGCTGAGGCTACATTTAACGCAATTGTTGCGTGACTCAAGGCATAATTAAACAATAACTCAATTTAGGCTACTTGGCTACGCAAAAAGGTTTCTATTACAGCACAACCCCTATTCAATGAATGGCTGCCTTGTCTCGCAATAAATAGCGCTGGAAATCCCGACACTTTTTCAACTGCATGAAACAACAGTGAACCATCAAATATCTCCCAGAGTTCAGTGCCCATCAGTCCCAACATTTAGCAATATAATCAAACAGTCCAAAAGTAAATTAGATCCCAAACCAAACCGAAAATGTTATGCTTTTGATGGCCTACCAGTATGCCGCTCCAAACGAAAAGCATCTCTAATGATGGTTGTTAGTAGACAAACTGGCTTCAGATATCCAACAGAGTAAATATAGGATTGTGCACTCTTACAGTACTGTAGATGGCTGTGGTTAGTGATGTGATGCTGTTAATGGAGAGTTTTACATAGTTAGCGCAAACCCTATAGGTTATTATTTATTTAGCTTATATAAGGCTTTTTTTCCTTATCAAAAGTGAGGGGGACGACGGCCGTCTCTTCAGCACTGCGTGGGACATATCCCCCACATCCCCCGTGCCTCCTGCGCCCCTGAGTGCTGCCATCTTCACCTCTACTCTCGTCACTGCAGGTTTTGTGTATGTCATCTTAACTGCATTTTATTCCAGGTACAATATTCACAAATACAGAATAGAATTCACAAGAGAATAGAATCATACACCCATCCTGAAAAATACAATTCAACAAATATATAAATATATAATACAGGAGAGCAAAGAAGTAGCACATTAGTTTATGTTTTATTGGGGAAAGGCCCAAGGCAGTATTTTAGGTTACACAAAATATACACAAAATACACTGAATTCACATCTCATTTCATTCTACTCTAAAGGTGCAGGTGAAAAAGAAAATCAATATGAATTCCTAAGGGCTATAATAGTCTGACTTTCTGGTTAGAAATCTACAGTAGGCTATGCAATGAGCTGTGGCGCAAACGGCTGCAGCGTCTGTGCCACGTTAGGTTCCGGGTGCCCATCCCATCTCTCTCCCCCCACTCACTTCCTGACTCTCTTCACTGTCCAATCAGATTAAAAGGAAAAAAGGCCCCCAGCAAAATATATTTTACATTTGCTATACAGTATATACAAATAATCTATAACATTTATTTTACACTTAAGTGAATACCATTTCAGTTAACTGTTTGTGTCTTGTTATTATTATTATTATTTTTATTATTATTATTACAAATTAATGTAAAATCTGATTCGCACAACACAATAGATAAGTGTTACATTATGACAGCACTGTCCAATTCCAGAGAGTCAAAACAGAAACTAGACTAACCATAACTAATTTATTAAAACTGTCACTGTATGCTGCACTACCCAAAATTAAATTTTGCTTATCTATGATAAAGTTGCTATAGTTTGTGAGCTGTCCTTCACATTATTTGAAGTTTCCGTGACATTTTTGTCAGCCTCCTTACGCATAGAGCGAAAATTGAAAGCATACAGGAATGGATTCACACAACTGTTCAGGAAAACAATGCTCTGTACGGCGCGTCTTGGTCCCCTGTAGGCCAATCTTCTCACAACTAAAACAGGTTGTGAAGGGGTAGCCATCATCATTACGCTAACAACAGTGTAGGGAGTACTACAGATAATAAATGTCACTATGATGCAGGTCACCAGCTTTCCTAGTCTGAAGTTGGACAGGGCTCTGTCACTAACTTTTCTGTGCAGGCAGAGGTATGAAGTCATCAGGATACTCAATGGTGTGACATTAAGTAATGTAGCAGGTAGACCTTCTCTGCCTGCTATTTCCCCATAGCACCTGGAAGTGCTAATGAAGGGGGCGGGGCATAGGCATTTGATTAATCTGGCACCAGTGGAGTACTACTTAAGAGGGGCAGCAGCCAGTAGCAATGTAGACTCCACTGGTGTAGCCCCTGTCTGTGCTACCAAATCAGGTATGCTGTCTCCCCATAGACATTTGTGGTTTTATGTTATGTATATTGTGGTGTGTTCTTTGTTTAATCTTCTGTGTTCTGTTCTTTTAGGCAGCACAGTCATGCTGATGGGGAACATGGGTCGTGCTGCTGTCTTGTCTTGTCTTGGTTTTGCTTTGGTTATTTTATGTTTGGTTTTTGTGTTGCCTGTCTTGTCCTTCTGTTTAACTTTCATCTTTATTTAGTAGGGAGGTGGCTCTGAGGGGGGTCTAGTTTAAGCACATGTGTGATGTTTTTGGTGTATTCCTTGTAGCTTTACTGTGTACCTTTGCTGTGTAACAGGTGAACCTTTCTTAATGCTTGCATGGTATTGGTCTGAGCTTCCATAGTTGCCACCCTCAGATCTCCACTTCCCTACCTTTTGTCTTAATAAATATTGTTTTCCTGTAATTCATGTCCACTGTGTAGTTACGAACCTGAAAGCGGTACAATCTCTTAAAGATTCCCTGATGCACTAGGCCTCAGGGTGGCGTAGTCAGGCTACTGTGATTGGCCCCTTGGCCCTTCCTATGTACCACCCTGTTACAGTAAGATGATTTCCAGTAGAAGAACACCCACTTTCTCGCCCTCTGATCTGACAACCTGCTCGCAATGGAGTTTACCTTCATCCTCAATGATGTTGACAGTGATCACTGGGGAGATGGCGAGCACACCAGCGAGCACCCGCAAATAAAGCCCTCTCTCCTCGTTGGCCAAGTTTGGTCCACTGTGAACGATGCAGGACCAGCACGTACCTATACACACTCATGAGCGTTACTGTCAGCACGCTGACGTGAATGCCTGTATAGGCGATGAAGTAGAAGAACTTGCAGGAAGCAAGGCCCATGGTCCAGCCAAGTAGAAAGCTGTACATCCACACCGGTAGAGTCAAGAGGGATAGGATGTCTGAGGCGGCCAGGTTCAGCATCAGCTGGAGGGTGAAGTTGTCCCGCTTGCAGTGACGCAGTAGGAACACCACCACTGCGATGTTCCCAGAGATTCCCAGCAGAAAGCAAAGTCCACGAATGGCAGTAGCAGCTTGCTCGCCAGGTGAGATAAAAATCGAAGTTGAGTTGTGATGGTTCATGATGTTTGATGTCGGAGTCGACAATGTTGTCATTCAGGAATTGGGAGATGTGTTTAGGGAAGTGTCTAAACTAAATGTGTTCTCTCTTTTCATCTCTATGGGCACTGATGTTCACCCTCCTATTTCTAAGTTTTACATATTGCATTTGAATAAAAAAAGTTATTTTCTAGGCCGTCTGTGGTCTATTTCCATAACCAAATATGTGCCAGAGTGTCTGTTCGAAACAGAAGACAGCTGCCTGCTGGCTCCCTCCCACCATAAGGTCTGCCTGAAACGGAAGACAGCTGCCTGCTGTCTTGCTGCTGTCAGCTCTCTAACGAGTCACTTGCCGTAGCAGGCATTAGGGTAGCCTACCAGCCAAGGGCGTAGGTTTAGTCTGAGCTTTGGTGGGGACACTACCCACTAACCCCCCCCCCCCCCAAAAAAAAAACTCTTTCACCAGCCACTATAGATATATAAAATTATTAAAATGTGCTACTGTCCAACTTTATCTAACTACACTGTGTAGCCTACATAATCTGATTTTAATATGTAGGCTACAGATATGTAGGCTATATTTAACATTTATTTTCTATTTGGTCTGTTATGAAATCATGCCCATTTAAGCACAGCTCAGTTTTAAGAAATGCAGCCGAAATAGCATGTTGAATTTTGCTATAATTTATTTCAAAACCGGATTACTCTGGAACAGCTAACTATACACGGGAATGCATTACACCATTGTGTTCGGTAAGGTCTTCTGTTTATTCTGATATATGGTTTGTCATGTGTTGCGTGAAGAGTGTGTAGGCCTACGATATTCCACCGAGACGAATGGATGTGGAGATGGGCGCAGAGAATAATTATTAAATCTCTTGAAGTTATCTTTCTCACGAACTGTTTATCAGCAAACAGTGGCTAGCTAGCACCGTTTGAAACAGTTCTCAAAGTTTTGATTGGTGAGGGCCAATTCAGGAACCCAACATTGAACTGAGGGCCGCCAAAAGGGGCAGGGTGAGAAAAAAAAAACTGGGAAAAAATCCTATTTGTAATCATTTTAAAGACTAGGTTGCATCTCTACAGTTTCTATTTATTGCATTAAACCCATTTTCATTCATAAGAGGCTAAACCAGGCAAAACAATGCACACACAATCCACACAAAAAATAATTTGGGATATAACAGTTCTGGTTGCAGTCCATTTCAAGTACAAACTTATTTAGAACAGTCTCAGTGTGCCTTGCTTCTTATCAGTATAGGCCTTATTCTGGGCCAATTCCAGCTACCAAAGCACCACTGGAAAACCTGACAGCCACGAAACACCACTAAACGGAGATTCATTTTTTTCAAAGCACACAGTACAGTTGTACAGTTTTAACAGTTTTACAGATGTTATCAGATGTTATTATACGGCTCTTCACAATGCTAGTAGAACGCTCCATTGACTTGAATGGGATTTCCCAAAGTTCTAGTGGTAAATTAATTCATGTAATTACCGCTGCAAATATATAATTACCGCTGTCAATGGCAACGGGTTTTGTGCTTCTGATAATGCCTTTCATATCACTACGCTAGGGACTGGAACTTCATTCAAACGGAAAGCAGACGGTTGATCAGCTGTGTTCTAAAGAATGTTTGATTCAAGTTCAGCAGCGTGTGTTGTTGCGAACTATTTGTTTCTCAGCAAATACCACGATGAATGGTACAAATAGGCTAGGTTATGTAGGCTAAAGTCATATCGTGGAGTTTATTATTTCGTTTTGGCAAGTAGCCGTATAATAAGCGGGATAATGTATGGAACGCCGGTCATTACTGTGAAAATAAGTCCCTTCAGGGCGAAACAAGACCCCTCCGCTGCGCGTCGGGGTCCGGTTCGCCCTGTCGGGACTTATTTTCCCAGTAATGACCGGCGTTCTATACATTATCCCTTACTTATCGCGGGCCGCCATTGGCCGCCGGGCCGCACTTTGAGAACCTATGGTTTATTGTGACACATGTGTGATGAGTAGCCTACTTCTCGAGGAGTTCGACAGAGAAGAATGGGTGAATTTGGACGCACTTCATGCTTGTAGTGAAGTAAAGCTGAAGCGCTGCATCCTGCGGCTCACTGGTAGTTATTATAGGTAACTTCAAATCAGCGCGATTTACTACGCGATAGGCTACTGCACATTACAAGATCTGTACGAGATGATCCGCACTGAAGTGAGAAATGATTTAACTCTTTGTGTAGCGCATGTGAGTGCTTTTTTCCCCATTTCAAACTGAATATTGGTGGGGACATTTCAGTCGGAATTTGACATTGGTGTGGACACGTCCATCGGTCCCCACGCAAATATACGCCCCTGTTACCAGCCATGAACTTTGTATCGGACAGCCTAGCAAAATAGCGACACAGAACACCATTGTCAGGATATCAGAAAGCAGAATAACGTAACGTTTGACTTCAGCAATAGCTGCTCACAATTAAATACAATTTTGGACGTTGAAGGCAACATATGGATACATCTACGCTGCCTTCAAAACTGTTCTTTTCAGCTTAAAGCAACACCAAACAGTTTTTTGTACCTTAAAATAATGTTTCCAAAATCGTTGCAGTGGTTCATCAACTCGTAACAGGGTGAACGGCAATTCTGCATTCGCTTCGCGGCCCTCTATCGGCTAAAACCGCACTATGTAAGTTTGCCAGATCGGGTAGCGGATCTGTAGTTCGATGGAATGAGACATAAGAAATATTCCCCAACAGTGTTCTAGTCAAGTCAAGTCAAGTCAAGTCAAGTCAGTTTTATTTAGTATGGCGCATTTAACATGCACAAAGTGCAACCCAAAGCGGTCCACATACAAGACATTGACAAAAAACAAAAGACAATAAGACAAAAAATGCCAGACGGAGCGGCGTAGTCGCCAGCGTTGACACCATATGACAAAAACATTTAAAAAATAACAAACACAAAAGATGCCGGACGGAGCGGCGTAGTCGCCAGCGTTCCCGTGACACTAAGACATACAAGACAGACAACACAGCAAATTAAAAATAAATAAATAAAATGATAATAATCATGTTAAAATTAGTCCAATTTCCAACCGGCTGAAAAAGTCCAAGGGCAATGATGACCCGCGTGAAACTGCCAATGCAAGACCAACAAAGTTCTTTCACTGACCAACTCAGAGAATTTACTGGCAGTCTGGAGAGCAGAGCACCGGAAGAACAATAGTCTGAAGTCATGATGGGCGATCTTCCTGCTGATCAGCAGAATTCAAAGTCAAAGTCAAAGTCAAAGTCAGCTTTATTGTCAATTTCTTCACATGTTCCAGACATACAAAGAGATCGAAATTACGTTTCTCACTATCCCACGGTGAAGACAAGACATATTTTACCAATTTTAAGTCCACAGACAAACATAACATTCAAGTAAACAAAAAAGTAAGTAAATAAGTAAATAAGAGGGCACATATAATAATGAAAAAATAAGAGCAGCAAAATTTTGTTGAAATTGTGCATAGACAGTCAATAAAAAACTAGTGCAAAGTCAGGCCAATAAGAGGCTTGGGTAGTTCTGTTTGACCTGAGTAATGAAGAAAGTGGCATAGTGGTGCAAGTTATGTAAGAGCAGCAGAAGTGTTGTGTTTTCAGGACAACAACACCAAGTTGTAAAGTGTACAAGTGTGCAAGTGTTCAAGTGTGCAAGTGGAGTAGTGCAGGCGGCCATTGTGGGTCCAATGTCCAGGATGTTATGTAGCTGAGGGTGGAGGGGGAGAGGAGGGAGAGAGTTCAGCATCCTTACAGCTTGGTGTATGAAGCTGTTGGTGAGTCTGGTAGTGCTTGGGAGCCGCAGGCTTCTGTACCTCTTCCCAGAGGGCAGTAGATCAAACAGATTGTGAGCGGGTGACTTGCATCACTCACAATTTTGGTCGCCTTTATGGGTGAGGTGGGTGGTGTAAATGTCCTTCAGGGAGGGGAGTGAAGCACCAATGATCCTTCCAGCTGTGTTCACTATGCGCTGCAGGGCTTTCCTGTTGTATTCAGTGCAGCTTCCGCCCCCACACAGCGATACAGCTGGAGAGGATGCTCTCAATGGTGCCTCGGTAGAATGTGGTCATGATGGCTGGTGGAGCACTTGCTCGCCTGAGTTTCCGCGAGGAAGTACAGGCGGCGCTGAGCTCTCTTCGCCAGTGATGCAGTGTTGGTGGTCCAGGAGAGGTCTTGGCTGATGTGCACCCCCAGGAATTTGGTGCTGCTTGCTCTCTCCACCACAGCACCGCCGATGGTCAGTGGCAGGTGTTGGGTGTGACCTCTCCGAAGTCAACAACAATCTCTTTGGTCTTGCTGACGCTCAGCAGGAGGTTGTTGTCCCTGCACCACGTGGTCAGATGGTCGACCTCCAACCTGTATTGAGTCTCGCCGCCCTTGGTGATGAGACCCACCAGAGTTGTGTCGCCAGCAAATTTCACTATGTGATTGTTGCTGTAGGTTGCAGTGCAGTCATCGTCAGCAGGGTGAAGAGCAGCGGACTGAGCACGCAGCCTTGGGGGGCCCCTGTGCTCAGTGTGATGCTGCTTGAGGTATTGTTGCCAACACGTACTACTTGGGGCCTCTGACAGAGGAAGTGTGATTCCTGTGTGATATTGACCTAAAGTGTGTTGAAACATGATACCGAAAGTGTGAACGTTATGTCTCATAGCCCATCTCGGCTTGTCCCCTGCACTCCAAAATCTGGCTTAGTTAGCCGATGCTACCAACAGCTTTTTCAATGGTGGTGCTTCGGCATCGGGCTAGCCATGCAAATAAATCACTGTTTTACACCATTTACGAGGCTCAATGTATCTCTACACTTCATTGGTAGACTTCCGAGGGCCCTGACATTTAAAACGAGACATTGAGAACTTTGAAAAAGCACTGGTAGTTTACTTACAAGTACAATAATTCAGTGGAAATGCATGGAATTCCAGTTTCTTCCAGTAGCAGCAACTGGAATCCATGCATTTCCATAGAATTATTTTTGGAATCTGATCCCTTATCATACCTGTTCATTCTTACTCGTCGCTAGACTTATCGTGACTAAATTCAAGATGGCTGCAAACGCTAAACTTTGTGAAGATACTGTCTGCATAAATCGTCTTGTAAGTAAAACAGTGATTTATTTGCATGGCTAGCCCGATGCCGAAGCACCACCATTGAAAAAGCTGTTGGTAGCATCGGCTAACTAGCTTGTTTTTGGAGTGCAGGGGACAAGCCGAGATGGGCTATGAGACATACGTTCACACTCGGTCTCATGTTTCAACACACTTTAGGTCAATATCACACCGGAATTCTCCTTTAATGTAGGTGTACTTTGTTTATTTATTTGTGTACCGTCTTCCAGCGCGCAGACCTCAGCTAAAGTGTAGGCTATGTAAGAGAGACCTTTTGCGGGCTAGCTAAATGTTTTAGCGAGTTAACTAGTTTGTTGTCTGAGCTGTCAGCCAGCCAGCCAGCTTGTTGTTGCACTACTTTAGTGGAAACTGGGCAGACAAACAGTATGGTTTAGCATTACCAAAGATCCTTTATCAACCGTTTCTGGTGTGGCCTACTTTGGCCGCGCAGGTTAGACACTAAAGCAACGTTTCATAAGTTGGAAATCAAACACATGACACGCACAAACAGGCAGCGCACTTTTAAACATTTCATTAGTAGCCTACCATAGCTGCCATAAGCTATATGGTTCGCATTAGCTGCTAGATGTAATGCAAAGTAACACTGCAGGGTAATTCTTCAGCTATGATACTTGTCTTGTCCTTATGTATTATAATACATTAAATATTTACTACTTTTTTGTTTTTGGTGGTGGAAATGACATTGCCCTAAAAACACAGTTTATTTGCTTCATAGTAGGCCTACTAAATAATCTAGTAGAAAAAAAAACATCATAATTACATAACATATGGCAGGGACGCATTTTTTTGTGTTTTTAATGCTTTTACATCTTAAATTTGTCTAGGTATGTCATTATGTCATCTCCACCACACTTTGTCATTTCCATCACAACACATTTTAAGTTAAACATGTAAAAATAATACAACATGCATTTCTGGAAAATTAATAAATTTAATATTTTGGCTGATATGTGTAATATTTAATAAAATACGTTTGGAACAGTAGATGTTATTTTTGCTTGAAAACACACGTTTTGTTGTGTTTTGGGAATGTGTGATTGGGCAGTCGTGGCCTACTGGTTAGGGCCTCGGACTTGTAACCAGAGGGTTGCTGGTTCAAACCCCGACCAGTAGGAATGGCTCGGGGAGCAGTGAGGGGTTAGGCACCTAACCCCTCACTGCTCCCCGAGCGTGGCTGTAGCAGGCAGCTCACTGCATCGGGATTAGTGTGTGCTTCACCTCACTGTGTGTTCACTGTGCACTGAGTGTGTTTCACTAATTCACGGATTGGGATAAATGCAGAGACCAAATTTCCCTCCCGGGATCAAAAGAGTATATATACTTATATACTTATACTGGAAATGACAGACTTTTGGAATAAAATGTCAAAAATATATATTATTCATCATATTATATTATATTATATTATATTATATATGAAATCTTTACATCCACTATTAGGGCAAGTTTATAGAAAGAGTAGATAATTAAACCATGCAAAAAGATTTTTACTGAAAGATGTTACATTTTCTGAAAAATACCAGGTCAAAGAGTAGCCTACCATAGTTGAAGAATAACCCTGCAGCAATAGCATATGTCTTATATTAACGTCAATTCCAGTTTTGTTAACACAGATAGGAAGCCAAGTTGTAGCTCCGAACTTACTGACAATAGCCTAAGCATGATCAATGGCAACGTCTGACTCTGATAGGCCTGCCTATACAGAGAGAGATGAAGAGACTGTCTGACTGACTTCATGGAAAAAAGTGAAATAATGCTGTTTATAATATTTTTCCCCTCAGGACCAGATGGCTGTGTGACATGTTTTCAGTTCTGTGCAAGGAACCACCATCACACCATGGTAAGTGATAACTTACTTGTCCTCCATTTACTAGTGTCACAATGTAGCCAACGTGTAGCCTATATTATTATAAGTTATAGTGATATTTTGTAAGCATTTATTTACCAATGAGAATAGCCTAGCCTAATGTTATCCCTTTGCATCTCTCCACAGGGATACACAAAGGCTAGGGTTGAGTGATGTTTTTGTATCAAAGAAGGGATGACACCTTAGACTTATTGTATGTGGCATTTTCAAAATGTGTTGGCTATGCAGGTCATGTGACACCTCTTCCGAGACACAGGCTCAGTTACTTTGCCATTATTAGTTAGATCACAGTCAGTTTTCAAGGGTAAGCCCATTACCATGCATAACATGCCCCCTCTGATACTAGCCTGGTGTTACCATCCTACGTACTTCCGGCCAAAATTTGATTTCAGCCTCGCACGTAGTCTGGCCCAACAGTTGAGTGATGACGCGGAACTTGCCTGCCGAGTTGCTTGTAGTCCAGCAATAAGCTTGTAGTTCAACAGCACAGCAACAATGTCGACGGAGGAAGAGACGCTATAGGCCTACTTAAGGAATGGAATGTTAGCTACTAGCTAGCCTACCGAGCGGGGCTCAAGGCGAGGCGGTGTGTCTTGACGTGAGCTAGCCGGTTACCGAGCAGGGCCCAAGGCAAGGCTGCTGTGATTATGCTTGACTGGGACTAGCGGTTACCGAGCTGGGCTCAAGGTAAACCGCTCCGTGTTTGTGTTTGACAGAGGCTAGCCTGTGGCTGAGCTGGGCTCCAGGCGAGGTTACCGTGCTTGTGGACAGTAACGTTAGCCAGTCACCGAGCATGGCTCAAGGTGAGGCTGCGTTGTTTTATGCCGAACAACTGTTAGTTTAACTGAGCAAGCTCCAGGTTAAATAACACGTAGGTCGTCAGTACAATCCAACTTATCCGAGAGTGAAGTCTGAACAGCCCGTGTAGGACGAAGTAAGCTCCGTAGCTCCGCCGAAGTCACCGGGCTGCGTAGAACAACAATCGTCTGATAAGCGGCGAGAAGAGATAAGAGGAAAACTGGCCATTTGTGTCACATGTGTGACAAGAGCTGATATCATCTCGGTGTCATGACGCTTTTGGTATACAACTCTCGGTCTGTGGCTTGCGCAACAGAGATATATCCACTACAAAGAGACTGCCCTGGCGGTCAGGTAGCCTACATACTAGCCAGCGGTCTGTTTACTCCTGAGAGCAGAAGTGGGAAGCAGAGCCTGAAGCGGAAGTGGTAAGCGTAAGAGCCTGAACTCCGGCGCACAGCATACGTCATTACCAAACGTTGCTGATTGGTTAAGGGAACTCCAATGATTTTAAACCTCGAAATAAGCATTCGCCCATTATGGAGACAGATTATTATTACTTTGTTCCAGACTGTATGACGAAGAGAAATGTAGTCACAGGCGGTAAGGACCAGGGGCCTCATGTACAAAGCTTGCGTACGCACAAAAATGCTGCGTACGCCATCTCTCACGCTCACGTCCGGATGTACGAAGACTGACTTGAACGTGAGAATGTGCGGTCCTCCACGCAAACTTCATGTCTGGCGTACGCACATTTCTAATGTGTATCGTCAGTTGGCGACACTTAGAGGCAATGCAGCGCAACAACATTATATGATCGCGAGTCTAGGCCTTTATTTGCACAGTATATTGTGAAACGTGGGTTATTAAAAATGATAACACTTCGAAAATAGGCCTATGTTTCTAAATTTGGACATGCAACATGCGCATGCAAAATTCTACTAAGTTATGCAACAACCTATTTATGATGACAACTGTAGACTTATTAGAGGATAAGAATGAAAAGGGAATGTGAAACATAGCCTACACAGCTCCGATATTTGGTTACGCGATTGTTGATGACTGGTTATCAAACATTTCAGATTCTGAAGAGCTTTCCACAAAACCTGTGATAAATGGGGTCGGCTTCACACATTTGCCCATGCCTTAACATTTGCCGATAGTTTTCATTTTAAAAGAAATACATATGGGACAGGATCATGCATGTGAATAGAAAGGCTGACTAATAAGTGCGAATATAAGAGATTTCCCTGATTGACAGCATGGCTACTTTGACTTTCCTTGAGTAAGAATTTGCATTATTGTCACACTTGTGTGCAAATATAGGGATATGATCCAGAAATCGTAATGTTGTGGCGAGGTGGCCTGGATCAACTGAGTTCATTCCATTCGGGTGCACGATGCGTGGTACTTGGACACAATTTATTTAATGATTTTTTAATAAATGCAGTTATGTTGTCATGGTCCAAATGCATTCAACCCAGTTATGCGAACCCTGTCACCTACTTGCAGACTGACCAATAATTCTGCCACGGTCTCAACCTAGCCACTGCCACGCTCTGCCACTACTGTTTTTGTTTTGTTATTAATTAATTACAGATGATAAAGACATAAGATTCTTGCCATTTCGTCAGAGAAGCACTTCTACCTCGCATTTGCTGGAAATAAACTTTTTTATTAATTTGATGATTTCAATTATTAAACTTTGCAAATTGCAACAGGTTTGAGTATGAATGGATCCACAGATGAGTTTTCATTGTTATTAATGTTGGGGATAGGCCATTTTGTCTTCTTCGCGAGAGGTCTGCGCTCTCGAATGTCCTTCTAGTTAGCATATTAAAATGAGTGTGATTGAGGGAGGAGAGAGGGTGGAGTGTAATGCTCGTGCATGTATGCTTAATTTCACGTTAATTGGGATGTACAAAGAAAATCTGCGTGGAATGCTGCGTACGCACAGTTTCATACATCAGGATTTTTTTTGTGCGTATGCTACTTTTCAGGTTTGCGCGTACGCAATGTTTTAGTATGAAATCCACGCAAGTCTTTGTACATGAGGCCCCTGGCTACTCTGATACTACCTTGCAGCCAAAAGACAACAACCACAACCATCTTTCTAGCCACCAGAATAGCAATTAAATCATCCTACAGTAATTCACCAAGAATGACATATTTGGGAATTTTAACTGAACTTTTCATTCACTGGTATTTCATATTATATTAAATACACATGTAGTGTTTTTCATTGACTACTCTAATTACTGTCATGTTCTTCAGGCAGAAGATATTGACCTGCCAGACTTCTCGGATGCAGCTGTAGCTATTCTTACAGTCTCGGGTGATACAGACTCCCTTGTGAAGTTTGGTCCTGCTATCCAAGTTCTTGACGGAGATATTGTGATATAGCAGAGTTGACAGAGACGTTAATTTTGCTATTTGGCTTAATTTGTGCACTTCATCTCGATTATCCAAAGCAATTGTCCTACACATTTAAGTTCATTCAAAAAATTATAATGGGTTTGGAAGACCTGAAGCGGTTACCTCCTAGACTGCTGCTTAGCCTTAAAAATAAATTGCTGATGATGGATGAGTAAGCAGTCTGTTTTCCAAATCTCATGGTTGGTACTGCCAGCATGTTAATACTCAAGCAAGCAATGGAGCTTTTCGCTTTTATTTATTTTGTTATTTGAGTATTATTACCTTTGTTGAAGTGGTATAAGGTTGTTATTTCTTTGATTTTCTGTATTAACCGCATTGCTGGGGATGTTATGTTAGAATTCTAATGGAATTCTTAAATAAATGGAATCTGCATTGAAATTGTCTTTTGAGTAGTTTTTTATTTGAATCATTCAAATAAAATATTTTTAATTTTGAGGTAAATAGTAAACCTAAACAGTCAAAAAATGTGTTTCAATATAGAGTGAAGTCAACTTAAAAATATAAGAGACTGAAGTGACAATGTTAATGTCTGAGAAACTGAATGAGTCTTGGTGATAACATGAATATATTATTAGGAGTGATAACTTAAAAACATCAACTCCATTTCCAGTGTCAATTTTGTTAGTTTTAACAATGGTTTCAAAATGATCAGGTTCATTGAACTTATCAATGATTTAAGTAGTGATTACTTAAAATGTTTGTTTGTCAAATTATTATGTTTCAGTTCATCAACTTCCTAAAAAAATGAGTGTGAATAACTTCTAGTTTAGAGTAGTAATTACTTAAAATGTTTGTTTGTTGAAATTATTTGTTTTAATGTTGTTCATTTTCTCAAAGATTTTTAAGAGTCTTATGAGTCTTAAGAGCTTGTCTGACTAATGTAACAATAACTTAAAACGTCTATTTTTCACATTATTCTTTTTAATTTTATCCTTGTCCTTAAAGATTTTGAGCATTAAAAAAGTCTCATTTTAAGTAGAAATTACTTAAAATATTTTTTTACATAGCTAAATATTTTGAGGTAATCAGTTTCATCAAATATTTTGAGTTCATTGAACCTGTTGGGGTTTACAGTGCATGCAAAATATTCTACCCTGTATGTGGACATCGTTATTTGCAAAGCCGGTGCTGGATAAACAAATAGGGTGCGTGCGACAGAGGGAAAGTTCTTTGGTGTTGCTTTAACAGCCTGAACCTGAATCGTTGCCTCCTTGCCGGTCCGACTTTGGAGCCTTCACTCCTTGGCGTTCTCCTTCGGTTCCGTAAGCATACCGTGGCCTTCAGTGGAAATATAAAATCTATGTTCCACCAAGTTCACCTACTTCCCGATGACAAGCCCCTCCTCAGATTCCTCTGGCGAGCTATCGCTCAGGCTATAGAGCCAAAGACCTACGAGTGGCAGGTGTTACCTTTTGGTACAACCTGTAGCGCCATCTATGCCCTGCAACGTCATGCAAAAGAACACCCTGAGAGTGATCAGGAAGTACTATATTCAGTATTGAGGGTCTTTTACGTCGACAATTGCCTACAAAGTTTCCCTAATTCTTCCACAGCCAAGGCCCTGCTGGACAGACTCCGTAGCACACTTTCCCGAGGGGGATTTGAAATCTGTCAATGGGCCAGTAATGACTCCAGTGTGGTAAAACCATCCTCCAGAGGTAAGATCCATCAGCACTGAACTGTGGCTTTCTCAAACTGGGGTTGACCCCCAAGAATTCACTCTAGGCTTGTGCTGGAGTTGTCTACCTGATAGCCTGGGATATAAGCACCGTGTGATCAGGAAAGCACAGATCGAGAGTTGCATATCTTTTGTGATGCCTCAGAGAGGGCATATGGCACCGTTGCTTACTTACATGTTCATGACAGCCAAGATCACATTCATGTGGCATTCGTCATTGCCCGCTCCAGGGTGTCACCGAAGAAACAGCTGTCCATGCCTCGGCTCGAACTGAGTGCTGCTTTATTGTGAGCTCAATTGGCTACCACCTTAATGTGTGAACTTACCTTGTCATTTACCCGAACTATCTTGTGGAGTGACTATACAACTGTATTGACCTGATTGAAGTCTGAGTCTTGCCATTATAAAGTCTTTGTTGGGACCCGTATAGCAGAGATCCAAGACCTCACAGACTCAGATGACTGGAGATACGTGGACAGTCAACATAACCCTGCTGATGCCCTGACCAGAGGAATGACGCTTTGTGACTTAGCTCCTAATGCCTCTCATTCTTCTTTACTGCTAGGAGACGACAGTGAGTTAAAGAAGGCTGCTAAGTGCCTGAATGTCTCAGCAGCTCCCAGTGCATTACCGAATGCCTCCCATTACTGAACTTGGAGTGACCTCATCGCTGCAACTGAGTAGACACTGACCAAAGTTCCCACTGGTACTTCAGCAGAAACCTTCCTTTTGCAACAGTCCCAGATGTCTTGTTTCCCTGAAGATCTTGATGCCCTATGGAAAGGAAGGGCTCTCCCAAGGCAGAGCAGACTCCTTTCACTCTCTCCTGAACTGGATCCCGGCACCGGACTGCTGCGAGTAGGAGGAAGATTGTGTCGATCCCAGGATCTGGACCCGGACACTATCCACCCAATCATTCGGGACTCCAAACATCCAACCACACAACTCATCATTGGGCACTATGATTAGCGACTTACACATGTCAATGAGTCCCGAAGTCCCGAATGATTGGGAAAAATTGACAAAGATCACATTGGTGAACGCCGGGGATTGAACCCCCAACTTTATGGGTTACTGCATGCTAATCCAGCTCCTTATGCACACTACCTCTGCCCAGTGGTATTACAACAGTCAGTTCAAAAATATAATATAGATATGCGTGTTTACTATGCAAAAACCATTTTTAACTGTGTGTAAACATGATTTAGAGATGAGAATCAATGTAGGAATAATGCTTTACAAAATAATACATAATTTAATAATAGTTTAGATGTTTAATAAATGCTTAACAGTGTGTAGTAGAAGAAAACAGAAATTCTTGCATGGTTGTAGGTGTTTCTATCTGGGGCAAGGTAGTGTAGTGGTTAAGGAGCTGGACTAGCATGCAGTAGCCTGAAAAGTTGGGGGTTTGATTCCTGGCTTTCACTGTTGTGTGTGTCAATGGCCTTAATTTAATTGACATGTGTACGTTGCTTGTCTGCTAATTGAATGAATGTGAATGTAATCTTTACAACTCTTTTGTGTTGCAAGGCATAGGAAGCTCACAAAATATCATTAACTAACCACTCGTAACTCCTGAGTTAATCATGAATTATAGGATTAGGAAGTGGTTTATAAAATATGTATCCTCACCCTAACTGATCATTAGTGTATGTGTATGTAACAACTGTTAAATAATGGAAATATAACTTCATCAAAAAATATGATTGCATAATTTATTAAGACAGATTTAAGTTTTTGCAGTGTACCAATTTGCTTACCTCTTTGTAGTTTGCGTCTCAGTGCTTTGATGCAGGGTGCAACAAATGAAAGCATACAGCAGTGGATTCACACAACTGTTGAGGAAAACAATGCTCTGCCTGGCACACCGGGGTCCCCTGTAGGCCAACCTTCTAACAGCTAAAACAGATTGTGAAGGGGTAATGATGATCATTACGCTAACAACAACATATAGGGAGTACTAAAGATGAAAAATGTCACTATGATGCAGGTCACAAGTGGTAGTTTGTAGTTGGACAGGGCTCTGTCATTGACCTTTCTGTGCAGGCAGAGGTATGAAGTCATCAGGATACTCAATGGTGTGACATAAAGCAACACAATTTCCAGTAGAACACCCATTTTCTCGCCCTCTGATCTGACGACCTGCTCGCACTGGAGTTTACCTTCATCCTTAATGACACTGAAAGTGATCACTGGGGAAGTGGTGAGCACGCCAGCAAGCACCCAGACGCCCGACAACACAGCCAATTCTCCTCGCTGACCAAGTTTGTTCCATTGCTGACGATGCAGAACCAGCACGTACCTCTGTACGCTCATGACTGTGAGCATGCTGCCGTAGATGCCTGCATAGGCGTCTCCACTGACACATGAACACTAGGCCTACCACTGCGATGTTCCCAGGGACACCCAGCAGAAAGCACAGTCCATGAATAGCAACAGCAACTTGCTCACCAGATGAGATAAAGATAGAGTTTGAGTTGTTGTGATGGTTCATGATGTTTGATGGCAGAGACGACGATGCTAGTATTTTAGTTTGGGAACGTGCGCACACTTGCTCTTTTTTTTTTTTTTTTTTTTCAAATTTATTTGAGTTCAATCCCCAACACAAATGACGTTTCGAGCCCTTCGGCTCTTCATCAGACGACGATGCTGTCATTCCGGAATTGACATCACCTGTCTGGCTTTTCTTTCCCTTTGCCCTCCTAGTCGCTCAAGCTGTTCATAGCAGGAAAAAGGGCTGTTTTACGGGTCTATTTCCATAACCAAATATGTGTTCCATATCCTAATATGTGTTGCATTGGGGCTTTGGCTCCAAACAGAGGCAAACTGGTAGACACCAAGAAAACTATTTTGCCAGTTATCCAAACAAAATTATGCACAGTATTAATTAAAGAATGGAAAGGAAAAAAACTAGGAGATAAAGGGACAGAGAGGTTCAGTATTAAGATAGGAAGAGAAGAGACAGACAAATGGATAGACAGATACATACATACATACACACATACATACATATATACATACATACACATACATACATACATAGACACACAGTAAGACCAATGAAACAGGGAACTTTATTCACAGTTACTCTTAGCACACAAATGCAGCTGTGACGCACAAGAGAGAGTGGCTGAACGCTTGTTGTCACTGGAAGTGTTAATCACCATAGATTTCAACAGCACTTTTAAATAATCACACAGACTGATCTTTAGACCATCTATGCGTTTTATTTCACAGACTGAAAATAGACCTCTATCTTTTTAAACTTGTTCTCTAGTGCAATGAAGACAAAAGTTAGAATTGTTAACAGTAGGCAGGTCTACACATCTCTACAATCACAAGGAAGGGCACACACATACCCCTTTGCCCACAAAGAACCCTGTAAGTTGGAAGTTGTTGGAAATACTTAGACATCTAATTTATTTTCTGTTTGTTTGTTTGCTTGTTTTTTTTTTTGGATGACACATAGGCAGAGATGAGATGAGACATAAGCAGAGACGTGTTCAGTACTGCACTGCTTAACTGCTTTGCATTGAATACAAGCCTATTCAAAGAGAAGCGAAGCAAGTGTCTTCAGGAGAACAGTGCTTTTACAGGGAGCCAACAGTCACAGCAGCACGTGTATGTGTGTGTGTGTGAATACAGCCTACAGTGAGTCTGAAGGAAGAAGAAGTGCAGAGGGGTCTCCGAGGTGTGGCAGGTCATCGGAAGTCTTTTTTTAACAGTACTTCAACCGACAGGAAGTGAACACCTGATGACACGTTTGAGCAGTCAGTCCAGTTCAGTTCATTGCTCCACATCACAAACCTGTCTGACTTGTTGTGACTCAATGTCAGTCTTGTCAGCGACATTTGGACAGTTTCATCATCGGCCTCATTCGTAGCAATGACTGGCACGCAGATGACAAATATTATAGTGCAATAAAAAGAAACCATCGCTGGATGTGGGGTCAGTAAGTTTGACATTCAAGTGGGAGACACTGAAACCAACATCACACCAAATGGCCTTTGTGAGGACAAAGTTAAGGATTCCACATCAACAGGTGCCGAACCATTTTGAATTTACAAAGACAGCATTTTTTGATAAAATTCTCAAAAGCATCTCAAAAGCACGGCGTTCACCAAAAACGATGGAGAAAGACCACATCGGAGCTTAAACCTCACATGATATTTGCGTTTGACTCTAAAACTAACACTTGGATAAGTAAGTTAGACACGTGCAGTGGCTCAGAGCAGGAACCAAGGCCCTTCCTTTATTACTCAATTTGCAGAGCCAGGCCATCAGGGGATCAATGGGCTGGTGCAAAAAGGACTGGGAAAGAGCTTTTTCCAATGGCTCTCGAGCCTCTCAAGACCTCTGTGCGAACTCCATTGCAAAACATTGAAGATACAGTACGTGGAGAGTGTTGAAAATGAAAGCCATATGGGGCTCTGAAAACCTTAATAAAAGTAATTTGTTTCTCAACCTGGAAGAGACTGGCAGTAGTTTTCTCACTGTGTGCATCCCTCTGCACTGTGTAAGTGTGTGTATATGCTGTTTAATATGTTTTCTATAGTCGTGTGTTCTTTCCTCAGGATGAATAGAAGCGTATAGCCGCAAGATATTAAGGTTATTCAAAACAAACAAATAGGATTCCACGGACTTAATCACAACCACTCACATTAAATTGTTTTGTTGGTGTGTGTGTGTCAAACGTATTTATTTATTTATTTATTTATTTATTTGTATTGTTGTGCTAATCAGTCAGCTCAGTGGAGCAGCCACAGAATGTCTGATCTGTAATCAAAACGAATGCACAGTATTTACTGCTATAAATGATAGTGGGGGGATGCAATTTTTTGATTAGCCAGTGGCCAGCCATCCAATCAGGGAAGATGAGATGACCACTGAAAGTTTCATTGATGAATTTCTGCTCGGAGGCCTGCAGATTAAGCCTGCCATTTCATAGATAAGGACTACTTGTTTATCAATGCCAGTCTGCAAACACTTGATGTGCATCGGCGCATTTGGTGGGAATTTCAAAGTGCTGGAGCTGGAACATTTAGTGAGCAGTACTGTGCACATAGTCTGTTGAGTGGCAGAAAGTGATAGAGAGAGACAGAGTAAGAAAGAGAGAAAGAAAAAAAGTAAAAGGTGTGTTTAAAAGAGAACTACTCAGTATGACTGCAACCTCTGTCATAGGCTACTGAGCTGGCCAGAGGCCATTTGCAGTCTCTTGTGGCAGAGCAGAGTTCCTCATACACACCCTATAAATACAGAAGATGTGTGGTGCACACAAATACAGTATTTGTCCAAGGTGGGCAGGTATTTGGCTTGTGTGTGTGTGTGTCTATGTGTGTTTCAGAGTGTAGGCAACTGTGTCAGAGAGCAGGTGTGTGTGTGTGTTTACAGATGGTGATCTTTAGGGCTTGTGTGTAAACACATTCATTTTCTTCATTGAAACCAATCTGAATGCTGTTCCATTCGTCATTCGACTAAATCAGTGTGTAGTTGAATTGATCTGTGTGCATTCTCTGTGTGTGTCTATACTCTGGAGGAGCAGAGTATGTCAGTATTCATTTGCTTACTATTGCATACCTCTCACGAGCACATATCCACACATCTCCAAGCTTAAAACATGTATGAATCATAGAAACAGAGTAGGAGAGAATAGAAATCCCCAGGGCTTTGGAGGAGGAAGAAAACAAATGATGGGAGCCTCTATAATGTCATTCCTCAGAGTGGTTAGTCACTCTTTGACCTTTCAATAAATAATGGGTATTCCATTAGTTCACCTATCGGAATCCTTAATATTGAATGCTGAGAATAAGCATGTTTGGCTTGGTTAGCTGGCCATGGTTCTGGGATGCCTATAGTGGAATTTGCATGTGAGCGATGTCCACTGACACCCACTATGGATAAGGGGTAATGTGAGTTTAGAGCTACTCGTGGAGTGCAGAAGAATGGGGAGGAGATAGGAGGCTTTGCAAGGCAGGTAAGGACCGTTTAAATCTCCGACAAGTGTAAGTGGCAAGCGTGATGGCTGTCAACCATCCAGAGGGCTCCTCATAAACTTTGTTTAGAAAAACGTCATTAAGATGTTTTTAACGATGTCCATTAAACCCACTTCACTGGGTCTCCAGAAAGATAGTCGGCTAGGAACACAGTACCTGTAACCAATCTATACAATTCTATACCTATTAAATCTCCGTAGTCATTTACTTTTACATCCTTATGTATCTTTATCAGTAGTGCATAGGCACATATCCTACCAACATTACCTCTAACGTAAGTGTGTGTGTTTATATCTATGTTTCTGTCTACATCTATTTATACTGTATGTATAACTCTACACTTGTGTGCATTCTAATGTATGTAAGCCACCAATCTCAATGAGCATTTGCCCACCCTATAACAGTCATGTTAAACACTTTCAAACATCACAAAAGTCTTTGGACATTGTGTGTAGTAGGCGTGTGTGCGAAATCTTCCACCTCCCTCTCTGACAGCATGTGTCCCTCCCTCAGGTCATCAGCTCATGCATCTGTTCTCTACACTACTGTGTAGTCACACTGTCCAGTCTTGAGCCATCCATCTTTCTATGCCAGTGTGTGGTCAAACTGTCCCCTTACTCCGGGCTGCCGGCGTGCAGACCCTCCGCCCTACGCCAGCGTGTAGTCGAACTGTCCCTTCTCAAGGCCGTCGAGCCCGTCAGCCCAGGTGGAGGTGGGCATGCTGCGGTAGGGGTCCAGCAGGATGCGGAAGCAGCGCACGATGAGCACGCCCAGCAGCAGGAAGAGGAAGAGCACCAGGGCGAAGGTGGTTTTCTGCTCCAGCGTCACCATGCCGGTGGCCGGGTGCGGCGACTGGCCGCGCGGGATCTGGATCGCTGGCGGCAGCAGCGACGACGAGAAGGAGGAGAAGGAGGAGAAAGAGGAGGAGGAGGCAAACGTAAAGGACTCTGCCTCCATGGGCCACCACCACGAGGACGAGCAGGAGGATGACAAGGAGATGCAGGACGAGGTAGTGTAGAAGGAAGAGGACGAGGAAGAAGAGGAGGTGGAGGAGGAAGAGGAGAAGGAAGAGGCGTGCTCCCACAGCAGCAGCCGCAGTGGCATCCTCATGCGAGAGCCACCGGCCCCACGCCCCCACCCCCACGGGTACACGTCATAGTCTGCAAGAGAAAAGGTGGAGGGGGGTGGAGGTATGTCAAAAAGAGAACGAATAGAATCAAAGGACAAGAGCAAGAGTAAGACCCAGGAATGTCAACAGTGAGAAGTAGAAGTGCAGACAGGATGACAAGTGAGCGAGGTGCGGAGGAAAGGATGCGAGGAAAAGAGGAAGAGATCAGGAAATAAAAATAGATGACAACAAAAATGTGTATAGGTTTTTGGTACCCAAAGTGCGTGGGAGAAGGAAAATAACAGCAGAAGAGTGAAGAAAACACAGAAAGATGAAATGAGAAGAGGAATGAGAGAAAGAAAAGAGATGGATGACAGGGAGAGACAGAAAGAGAGGGTAAGTGTAGTTCATTGTTAAAACATTAATAAAATCTCTCATATTAATGTATTATGCTAGTTTACATGGGGAAAAACAGCTCGATTATGTCAATTAGTGAAACATATACACCATAATCTCCCATAGGAGAGGGAGAAAGAGATAGGGAGAGACTGACAGAGAGAAACTGAGGAAGATAAGAGACAGAAAAGAAAATGCAAACCACAAAGCTCACAGTCCTCTTTAGCCAAGCAGTATATTAGCACAGATGGAGATCGGAAGCACCAGTGTATTTTTTATGTGTCATTGTTTGACCTTTTTACCACCAGTATGCCACAGGGAATTTGAATTTAAAACATCCACGAGTTGGCTGGATTCCATTGGGTGTTCCAATAGCTGCAAAGGCCAACCTGATCATCTGACACTTTTTAAGCCTCGACTGACTGTCATTGACTTTTTTCCAATTATTTCCATGTCACTGAATTAAAAACAAATTTGCACTGTTTCAGAAGAACATCAAATGCCTGACTGTAGTAAAAGCTGTCACTTCTTTGGTTTCGACTGCCAGACATGTAAGACCTGTGTGAAGTGAAGAGCTTTTTTCCATTCCCAAGTGAAGTCTGCATCCCGCAGAGATCCTCTGACACTTCTTAATTGGCATTCATTGGTCAATCTGCCATCTTAAAAGGATCAGCCCGACACTTCTGTCACCCGGCACCCCAGGGGGCTAGCTTTGGTGGGCTGGATGAGATCTATGCAAGAGTAGGCGAGAAGTGTGGGTGTGTGTGTGTTTGGGGTGGCTTTAGCATTAACTGACTTTGTCAGCTAGGTCCTCAGCCACCACCCTCAACCCCTACCCCCTCAGGAGAGCTCCCTGAGTCCCGGCGACCCTTCAAGACGGCGCAAGAGTGACAGGAGTGAAGTTGGCAAGTGCAAATCCCTGCGTGGTGGTGGAGGGGGACGTCACTGCAGATTCACACCTTCGTCCTGACCTCGCACTGCGGCCCTCTGAAATCCGGCATGTGTCCTTCCTTCTCCTCTCACTGACTGGGCACAAGATGGAGGCTGATGCTGTTGCTGCCACTGGGCAAGATGGTTGTATTATTTTGTTGTTGTTCTCCAAGTTGAGAGCAAGTGCTTTTTTGTTTTTGCTAAGCCGATTCCCCCTGCACTGCGCTACTGCAAGGTGGTGCAAACCGAGAACAGGAGATGTAGGAGTCAGGGAGGAGGGAGTAGATTATTGCTCTTACTTAAGGCCATGGGTTCAGCCAAAATCTTGAAGACATACTGTACATGAGGACATCAACACCATACTGATATTTCATAGCTTGCAGAATCTCAAGAGGTCCTGTCTTTTTTTGGTGAGCTAGCTGACACTAAATTGGTGAGAAATGGAAAATGAGTGAAGCAAAAGGTTCTTGATTTTTTGCAGAACAAAAGAAGAGGAGGAAGAAGAGGTGCTAGACTGAGAGGAGGAATAAGTAGGGGAGCTGACATCTCAGGCAAATCCCTACTGCTCAGCCCTGGAAGCCAGAGAGGAATGAAAGAGAGAGGGAGGGAGGGGCCCTGCAGATTAGGATTTTGAAGTGGATTAAAACACAGCAAGTTGTCTTCTGCTTAAGCCTCCTCTGACACAGGTAGAAGCTGCAGCCTCTTCAGCCATCATCAATGGCAGCAGGTCTCATGTTTTGCCTCGAAGTGAGAGCTGTACTTAGCCAAGAGTCTCTCTCTCTCTCTCTCTCTCTCTCCTTAGAACAGCATGGAGGCAGTTTGAGCATACTGAGTAGTTGACACCTGTCTCCACTCTGTTGTTCTCTCTCTCTCTTAATTTTTCTGTCACCTGTGCTCTCTTGCCCTCTCTCTCTCTCTTTCTCTCTCACTGTCTTCACGTTCCCAAAGAGATGAAAAACAGAAGAGTGGAATGGAAGAGTAGAGGATTTGACAGTGACGGTGCCTTGCAGGAAAAAAAAGCCTGCTTTGTCAACCAAGAAACATGGGCTATTCTACAGCGTCGTTCTCACTTTTGACACACGCACGCACGCACGCACGCACACACACACACACTTGCATGTATAAATTTAAATGTAAATGCCATCCCTCAGAAAGACTGCCTGCTTTGCCAAGTGAGAGTCTGTAGGATTCTACTCTGCCAGTAAAATACAGACACAGACACACACACACACACACACACAAACTGAGTGCTTGCCTGAAGAGAGATAGATCTGCCAAGAAAAACAAAGATTAGGCCACATCTTATTCAGCGTGCACCTCAAAAGCACAGAAAAAGTGTGGAATCAAATGTTTATTCTGTGTTTAAGACACATCTCATTATCTTATCAAGTCAAACTTTTTCTTCATTGGGATTTGGCAGGTCTTGCCAGTTTGGATGCCAAGCAGGACACAGACAAGGACATTGTTTTTTAAGGACACGAGTGAGGAAACATTTATGATTAGTGTGCACTGTACATGTAATATCAGAAATACCACATCACTGCCTGAGAGTTTTATGTTTGAAATGATAAACAAGCCGCTATGACAGCACACTACTTTCTTTGAAACCACCCAATGGTCCAACTGTAAGAAACTAAAGGACAGCAGACATTTTTTAATATTTGTAGGAGTTCTCAACTACTTATAATATACTGATATGAGAATATACTAGATATTTCTTTTCAAATTCTGAGTTCCTTATTGATTAAGTTAACTTAGTGTGTATGTGTGTATGAAAGTGATTTACTAGTGTGCGTGTGCGTTCGGAATTAAAATGTAATCAAATTGAATCAAAATGACACATTTCAAGAAAGGCCAATTTCCCTGAGCTAACAAACTGCCAAGAACTGCCGTAATAGCTCTGACCACACTTACTGACCCCCTATCCTTATCTTGCACTACCACAACAGGGACTGAGTTCAGATCATAATATGGATGGTGGCCCAGTTCCAGAGTGTTGTGGGTAAGTGCAGTGGAGTGTGGTGTTGTGCTCTGAGCGAGTGCTCCTCCTCCAGCAGACCACTTCTCACTGAGGGTAGGTGGGTGGGATGCAGAGTGGCAGGTGCAATCAGGCTATTGATGTGCTGTGAGAGAGGAGATGAGTAATGGATCATGGATCCATCCTGGAATATTCCCCCCCCCTCTCTCCCTGTGAGTGTCTGGTGTCTGTATGTATCAGGGAGAGGGGGGGGACAGGACAGTTCAGCCCGCAGCTATGAGTTGCTGTAGGCCTGTACATCTGCTGTGTTCTGAAAAACTGTTTTGTGCCAGGAGCCTACCTAACTACCTACAGGCAAATCTGCCTAATCATATTTTAGCCATATTCAAAATTCAAACTCGATTTGAATTGCCCTCAAACACTGGGCAGTAGGCATTCAGTGAACTAAGGGCTGTTTCACTTCAAACTGTAAATGGGAACTCTCCTAGAGGTGATTGTTATTTTCTGCTCTAATGCTTGCTTACATGCTTATTTCTTTTTTGAGAGAGAGAGAGAGAGAGAGAGAGAGAGAAATCATTGGTTAATAGTTAAGAAACATAAATAACAACAAAATGAACAGTTGCACTGGTTTGGTAAAAGAGATAATCAGGCCACTTGGGGGCACTATACAACAGAACAATCAACACACAACACACAGACACACACACAATTAACTGGCTGCAGAGTCAGTGTAGAGAACATCTCTGACATGAGTGACCATGGCCCAACTGGGAGTATTCAAAGTCCAATACACTGATTTCTCTTGTCCATAAAGCCAGCCATCATCTACAGATGCTGGCTCTATAGTATAGAAGTATCAGAAAGCCGTTGACATTAATTCTCATCAGGTTTCCACAAATTTAGCTTACTGTAAGCCAGTCCGAAATGACCCTTCATAGTCCTATTCTTGTTTTTAAAAATGAATCCAGTACAATTAACAAAGTATGGTTAAAGGGCATTGACTTATGTCATTGTAATTGTTGTCATTTCCTTGGGCCAAAAGTGAAAAATAAGCTAGTATAGTTGAATGAGATCCAAGACAGAGAGACATACACTGTCATTATGTCAGACAGTGTCCACAAACGTCTATCATCCGCATCCTCATTTTGTTAAGAGGTTGCTGAACCGATTTCAATGAAGGACAATATTAATCGGGGAAAGGTCTGAGTTCCTGCTACCACTTCTTTGACGATTCAAGAAAATTAGTTTGAGTTGATACAGCAGTGTAAGGACAAATTTAGCAAGGCATAATTAAATCTGGAGCATGGAGTTCACCTTCTAATGACTGAGATACTCGCTGTTGGAGAGGCGGAGGGGGAATGGAAATGTGCAGATCGTTTTAAATCTGGTACATCTGAGTGATAGACTAATGGAAAGTCACTCCCTTTGAGGGGGAAGTTGGGAGAAAGACTGGGAGATGAAAGTGTTTCTTTATCCCACAGAGGGCCAAAATCTGTTAAATGTCTAGGTCTTTAGAAATGCGAACGAAAGATTTTTAAAAGGCACATTGTCATTTGTAGAATTTTCAGGAAAGTTGCTCATTTAACTCTGCCAACTCTTGCCAAAATGGAGGAACATGGCAAGTTTTAAACTAATGATGCAGCACTGGACCATCAACATAACCACCAATGAGGCTTGTGTGTGTGTCTGTCAGTGATTCAATCAAAGTACTTCAGCAAGGGTTCAGCAACCTCACTCATCAAATATGCATTGCAATCTCTCCCTCCCTCTCGCCCGTCTGGAGTTCATGAGGGAACTTATGAGAATCACTGTTGCTTTTTCCACTGAGGCGATACAAAAGCATTGAGTACCCTTTTTAATTACAATCCTGGCCCTGATTCATTTTCATTTAGACGATAAAACGAATCAGTGTCATTCACCATTCGCTGTAATTCGTTTTATTTCAAATAAAGCATGAGGCTGCTTACATTCCCACTGAGTCACAGACACATTGCATATTAATATTTGGAGAGGCTTATTAACGTATACCATTAATCACGGATCTCATTCAAAGCAATGGCATGAGGGTATTCATTTGAAGGAGTAATAACTAGTAGCCAAAGCTTTCACAGGGAAATCCCCACAAAACAATACACACAGCAGCAACAAGCAACAGATATCAAGGGAAATGAGTTGGAATTATGACCATGTCCATCATCTTTGTTGCAAAGCGCAAGGGGTCATACAATGGTGGCTACTCTAGAAAGTTCTCTAGAAAAACAATTGTTGCCGACTATCAAAAGAACGTGCCAGAATAATATATATTTAAATACTGACAATACTCAAAATTACTCAAAAAGTTGCCTTGTGTATCATCAGCGTAAGACAAACAAATGAAAAACTATGAATGGCAAATGGAAAACTTCATGAATACCCCCAAACAGCAGCTGACGAATTTAATGCCACGAAAACAGCGCTGCATTGATTCACAAAGGCATTGATTCACCCACATGAAGCCACCGGGTCTCCCCTCAGCAAAATAGACCTATTAGTGCATTTGCCAGGCATTCTCCATGCAAAGTAGAGGCACACCTGCCACTCTGCTTGTCTGGATGCAGGGGCGGTTCTAGGGGTGGGGCCACAGGGGCCCGGACCCCATCTGAAATCTCATTGGCCCCTGACTGGCCCCTGTACCGTCAATCATCAATAAGTGTCAAACTTGTTGAGAACAACGATCAGAGATGCAATTCCATTCCCAAACAACTGGTGGCAGTAATGCACCTATGAAGCCTGAAAGCTAAAGCACACAGTGAACTGTAAAGGAAAGAATACATTTGTCTCTGCTAATGTGAAGAAACGATACATTTGGCTAACGGAAGTATCAGCTAACTTGAAGAACCGATACATTTGGCTAACGAAAGTATCAGCTAGAATTCTAACGTGAAGAACCGATGGCAGCGTTTCATCCTCCACAGAAGTTTCTTGGTGAGTCACAAATCTCTATGTTGGTTATCATCATTATGTGAAAGGGACGTTTATTTGTTGCTGTCCCAATATGTTAAGTTTTTCAATTAAATTACGAAGCAGCAGCAAGCTTGCAGTGAACTGTTAACTGACTTAAGTCAGTGTCAGTGAACTGTTAACATTAACTTAACGTTAGGTTACTTGAGTTGAGGTTTGATTGTTATTCATTGTTAGCATGCTGATAGATTTTATGTAAGGTAATGTATGAAGTGTTTGAAATGGTGTTATATGAAATGCAGAGAAATGGACATCCTGTTTGTTTGGGGTCCGAAATTAATAATATTACATGCGCTAGTGCGCCTTACCAAATGTAAATAACGTTCGATTTTTTTTTGCTTGAGGAAAAAGTTTGGCAGCTGCTAACATGAACATGAGAATAGCCTACATGCCTAATAGCTAACGCTACGTTTTTGTAGTTAATGTGAGCTATCATTGCAAAGTTATTAACCACTATTCTGAGTTTATTTGATTCATGGGCTTCGCATGAATTCTGTCTTAAAGTGTTAGGACAAGGAGAGTTTCATTGAGATACATTGGTTATATTTTCTACTCTATTCACTCAAGCTTTATAATTTAAAAAATAATAATAACTGGTTTTACAGTTGCCAGACGACATGCTGAATACAAGCATGGATTTTGTGACACGCATTTGTGTTTCACCTACAGACTGGGATGGCGCAGGAGCTGGTGACTTCAACCCACCAGTCACCAAGCATAGCTGCTCCTAATGGTATGATGCTATTTCCTATTGCCACTACAGTGAGCATATTTTGTCATTCATTTTAGAAATGCCAGGTTGACAGTGGGTTATGAAAGTTAATAACAATTAGGCTAAGTTACTCAAACTCATTTTCTTCTCTCCAGACATTCCCATTCTAGAGCAGATGGTTCTGTACAACCTCTCCTAAACTGGTATTCCGCAAGATGCAGCACGGAAATAGGAAGAGGCCACTCAATGACTTCTGATACAAAGACTTCAAATGGTAGGAATTAGAGTTCTCAACGGGCCTGAAAATTACAACCCGACCCGACCCGGCCCGTGGCTTTTAAAGCCCGGACCCGATGTAACCCGACACATCAACATGAATTATCTGCCCGAACCCGGCCCGCGGCCTGACGAAAAACATACGTTTTGACTGTTAAACCCTGACTTTATTTAGGTGAAGATTCAACACATTAGCGTGACAATTTGCTTAAAACGGTGATTTTCTCCTCTTCTGGCGTATCGTGAAGGAAGAACCATGCCAACTTTGGATGCGGTTATCTTAGCGATACTTTTTGCAATAGGCCTACCCTCGATATACATATCGTTGGAAAGCTTAGTTTATGGCCATTCATGTGAGCACAATAACTTAATTTTGTAAATTTTACCAAAGCGACTGGTTTCGCCTTGCAGGGTCACATATTTCATCAGCACCTTGCATTTTGAGCATTGCACATAACCTGTAGAATTTCCATCAGAATCCAGCACCACTCCAAACACTTTCCAGACCTCTGATTTCCCCACTCCTGTAGTAGCGACGGTGAATTCACCTGCGGCAAGTTTAGTCTACTTTTCACCAACTCCATCTTCTTCTCCAGGCTAAAGGCGTGCACGCAGCGTCTGCCCCTGCCCCTCTCCATGATGCACGTTGCACGCAGGAGCAGGCTTTCTTTACGGTAAACAGCTGCGAAGATTAATAAAAAAAAAATTTCACTGAACAGAAAAGATTAAGCATCAGCAAGAAGTATACTGAGATGGTGATGCTTTTTAAGTGGGTATACCAGAGACTTTCTAATGAGGAGACACAGCACTCAAAAAATCCTCCATAGAAATGCATGGGGCTAGTTTGTAACGCCAATATGGCCCTTGTCTACACATATCCCACCCCTTCCTCGGCAAAACTTCGACATGTGAATACATTGAGCCAATCATGTGGTGTGATGTGAAGACATCGTGCCAATCATGTGAACTTGCTGCTGGAGCAAGATTGGTGTCGTGAAGCCTTGCGCACGCACATTTCTGCCGAATAGGATGTCCGATAAGTGCCCAAAAAGCGTTGCAATATGGCCGTTGAGTGGAGGGACTTGCCTAAAAGGACTTTGGGTATACTGCGTATAGTCCTGCATATCACGTAGACTACGTGCCTCTGCCTTACTGAACAAGGGATTTTCTGTGTATGGATGTTGACCGGTTCTTGGCCCCTCAGTGTATGATGTGGCCCCTGTCTCAGAAAAATCCTAGAACCGCCACTGACTGGATGTCGACTGCTGTCAGAGACTACAGCGCTTTAATTGGAACAATGGGATTTGATCCAAGTGACAAATTGAGAGTTTCTGATGACTAAATGAGAAAATGAGGGTCTGTTTTTTGTCTGTAGTGGCTTATTGTGTGGTGTTTGTTGTGAATGGGTAAAATATGTCCACTGACGATCTTGTTTACTGAAACTGCCTATTTTTGTTCAACTACAAAATATGTTGTGGAGTATATTTAGAGCCTGAGTATTTTGCAAAAGAAAATGTCTGCATGTTTCCATGTGCTGCTTTGATGAATCTCTTACAGGTCTCTAAAAAGTCCTTCAGCACTGGGGCCAAATGAGTTGTAGATGGACTGTGACAATGCAGCCTGCACTAAAGATAGATTCAATTCAACCAAATCAAACATCCACTGGGCTCTAATTGGTCAAACACCGACCCAATAGAGGCAATAGATGTGATGGCAGAGCCAAGAGACTGGGCACCTACTTCAGAGGGGCCTTCCCCCGGAGGATTCAAGCAAGACGGAGGCCATGGCAGGCAAACACGGGTATTGATTACTCCCTAGTGAAGGTTTCTAAGAGAGAAACTTTTTTTTTTCTGAATGGCCCTGGTTTAATTTCATTCTGTAAATAGGCCCGCCAGCAGTCCCGCCAGGTTTGTTTTGTCTGCCTCATCCACAAATTTGTCTAATAGTGTCTTAGCCCTTTTTCGGCAGGTGGGGGAGGGTGGGTGGTGGTGGTGGGCAGGGGGCTGCCATTGTCAAGGCCAATGTCGTGCAGATCAGAGCTCAGCAGGCAGTCTGGATGTGAATGCTCAATCAGATCAGCCCTGCACGCACACACACATGCATGCATGCACACTCACTCTTTCTCTCTCTCTCACGCACGCACGCACGCACGCACGCACAGACACACACACACACACACACTCACACACACACACCTCACGTCCTCCTCCGGTCCCAGAGGAGGGACAAAGACACTGTGTGGCAGCAGGCCATGTGTCTGTCGGGTGGGATTCATCCCTCCTTCCAGACCTCTGGGTCCTGTGTATCTAACCCGGGGAGCACGCATGTGTGTGGCCCCAGGCCCTGAGGTGGCCCCAGCGGAGACGGAGCCAAAGACACACAGATGCTGCCATGAGTGAGGAGGGCACCGCAGGGGGAAGGAGAAAGGGGGCGGAATTCAAACAGAGGCGGTTTGTGTATTCACCTTGGGTTTGGGTATCACACAGCTACACAGGCACACACATGTACACACATACAGTACAAACACACACACGATACACTCACGTACAAATAGTGCTGTCAGCTGCCACATCCTCTGAAAAATAGGCAAAAATACAAAAATGTAAGGCTATAAAAAGCCAGATGGGCTGATTACTAAGATAACCCTTTTAAGAAAAGACAAATACTGACCATTTCTGTTCTGTTCAGTTCTCAAAAAAAAAACCCTCAAATATCACAGTGCACACGCACGCTGCCTCGCATTCCACATGAGGTTTTTTTTTATAAGGATCTAAATTTTTATTGCCAAGGTGCAAGAACTACAGCACTGCAGTAGCCTACTCACTCCTTGCATAAACACTGGCTCTAGTAAGAGCATGGATAGATGGAGAAAGAACGAGAGGGACAAACCGAGAGATGAAATAGAACACAATGTTAAAGAATTACCATAATATTCTCTACTGGAGAAGGAAGAGAGATGAAATAGAACACAATGTTAAAGAATTACCATAATATTCTCTACTGGAGAAGGAAGAGCATAACTATGAGGCATGCATTAGAGAGAAAATGACAGGAACATTATTGCAAACAATTATAATGAATGTTATAGTATAGTGAAGCAACAAGTACATAAAGCACTGCATGGAATTGCTACATTCAAAATTACAATTACAGGAATACTACATATGGTAATAAACAAAACATATCTGAGCACTTTAGAGACACTGCAATGGTAATCTACCATA
Source organism: Alosa alosa (assembly GCF_017589495.1). Taxonomy (NCBI): domain Eukaryota; kingdom Metazoa; phylum Chordata; class Actinopteri; order Clupeiformes; family Clupeidae; genus Alosa; species Alosa alosa. Next base: position 23,174,794 of record NC_063200.1, on the reverse strand, counting down.
TCAGTGATGGTGAGGCACAGGTGCTATGCATTAATCTTCACCCTTCACCCTCATTACATAATTCATTTGAATTCTAACTGAGTAGTTATGAAAGCATAATAACGTTGTGAAAGTTATTGACCATATCCATTATCAATAGTTCTGAAGTTCAGCACCTGGAAGATTTGTGTTTGTTTGTTTGTCTGTCTGATAATGGGCAGAATAATTAATCTGGGTAAGAAGGTAAACACCCAAGGACTTGCCCGTTAGACCTCTCATAAATTACAGATATTGTGTTTGGAATTATGGGTAATTAACAACCAAAATAGGTGTAAAACCAGGGTACAGGGAATGACACTGATATAAGAGCTCTTAAAAATCAATATTCATTTTCATTCAGGGCAGAGGAAATGGTTTGTGCGGTAATTGATATTTAATGGATTAAAATATCCTGGCCACAGTTGCACTGTGAGCAAATGCAGATTTGCACTGCAGTGGAATCTGTTATATGCACTCACACAGACACACACACACACACACACACACACAAATTCAAAAGCAAATGCATATACACACAACAAACACACACACACACACACTCACACACACAAAACCCAATATACATATACACAAACAGGTATGCATAGACACGGGTATAATTAACAATACAGTTCACTGTTCCAGAAATAAAGCGAGGGGCATTCATGATGGTCCAGGGCCACAGAACAAACTGCTTCCCTATCCCTATACATGGGAGTCTGTGTTCCTGAGGGAAATATATGGATTAAGAATGGAAATCTCTGGAAAATCATTATTCTACATTATGAAAAATACCACCATCAACGAGTAGACCTCAATTACTGTTTTCACAAGCAGATATCCATTCCTTGGCACAGCACAGTGCATAAACACACACACACACACACACACACACACACAGAAATATACACACATTGAAATATATGCAACCAAATAAATATAGATACCCATCCAATGGCACACACAGACTCACCCATGCTCACATGATGTCGCCCACAGACCCAGCCTGTCAAACACACACAGTGAGTGCAACCCTAATCACGCGGTACATGATGCAATTACCAAATGGCAGTAAACCCATTTTCTGCCTGATTAGAATTTAGGAGGACAGAAGAGAGAGCTCCTCTGTAACAACTGCATCTCTTTACTACCAAACAGCTTCATTACAAAATAGCTCACTCCACTTAGGAAATTAATGAGAATGAAATCAAATTTCTCCAAGTAAATGCAGATGACCAAACTATACAATCTGTTCCTGATAAAATACAGACTAAAATACAGAAATAAAAGAACCCTCCTGCTCACTGTCCCTCACTCCTAAAATAGCTTTCAGCATATTTATTTATCTATTTTTATTCAGTGTTGTTTCTTTCAAATGTCCAAATGTTTTTGTTGTTATGGTCTTTCTACACTAGAAAATGGTGTTCACCCCTCCAAGGGTGTTATGTTTTGGGTAAATCAAAACAAAATAAATAAATAAAAAACAAAACCTGCTGGAGGCTAGCTATAACAGTGATGCGTGTAACATAGGCTTTATGTCAAACATGACAAACCATAGCTCTGTGGGGACACTTCAAATAGCCCTATAAAACACTCACTCACTTCTCCTTTGAAGTTAGAGCCCAAGGTCAAGCAATTGGAGAAAGCCAGGAAAGTGCTCAACAGGATGTAGGCATATACCCCTAGGGGCCACACCTACATAAAGGCTTCGTATTTGGATGCGTATTTGATGTTGCTGAGTTGTTGTTGGCTTTCTGGAGTCTTGTCTGTTCCATTCAGGGAGGTAGGCAATAAATCAGTTGCAAGAGGCAAGATTTGTAATCTCTTAAAACTGCAAAAAGCGTACTGGCAGTGGTTCTGCTGCAAGGAAAACCAATGAGAAACTGAGAGTGAATTATCTCAATGGCAAAATCCAAGACTGCATTCATCAGATCTGTCATATAACAGCCAGCCTACTGCATGATATTACCCTTGAACATGGATAACTGTGTAATAGCTAGTGGATAAATTAGTGATATTAAAGCAAATGTGATATGACCATGCTACTTCCATAGTGGGGTACTTAATTACCAGTCACACATTCCCACAGCTATAGTTATTATATGTTATTTAATATTACACTTCGCCTGTAGCAATGAAGAGACTAGTGAGACGCAGTGATTTAGTGTATGTGAATTCGTACTTGTTAGCTATGATGCGTAATAGCTCTGAGCAAGCCCTTGTGTATTTTAAAATAACGGTTCTCGCTGCAGCCATTCAGGTAGTGAACATCTGGTGGACAGCTGTGCACCACAAGACACTAAATACGCATTACCGCGCTTGTTATGTTCTGTCTTCATATCGCTGTATCCTGGAACAAACAAAAACCATGGTGTTGGCAGTTGGTGCGAAATGTGTTTGCAATATGAAGCATACAGTTCTAGTGATTCAACATGCCAGGAAACTTCTATGAGCTATCAGTCGATCCAGTTTAAGGTGCAGATCGACTCCACCCTAAATATTTGACAGCATGCACACATTTAGTCTATCCTGATAGGAAACCTAACATACATAAAAAGCAATAGATTTCAGCATTATCCTCATAATTCATGTCAATAAACCGCATTTAACAATAAGCTCAAATGTGTAATGCATAGGCTACAGCAACACTTTCGGTGTTTTGAAGAAGCGAATAATTTGCATTAAAGACGGTTAATAAACAATAGCCTACCTGTGTCTGCATAAATTAGAAGCTGCACATGTTGAATGATTTTTGGGATGCGATAAAATATGAAATAACGGGGAGAATCACAGGCGAAGGACCCATTCATGTCAGAGCTATTGCGGTAACCTCGAGCACACGGTCATCCCCACGTTCACTCAACAAGTGCAACGAAACCGAGCTGACGATACAAACGCTGCTGTCATGAGCTATTCTCGTCTATGCTATCGCCACTCTCCATTCTTCTCCCCAAGAATATAGGATTCAAACAACACCGAACTGTGGGCTAGCCTATTAGTACTGTGAAATTACATGCTGAATTGTACCTTTGTATCCATGCAAGGATGTCGGATCCATTTCCAGAGTTACGGAGGAAACCTGAGGGTTTCGCCCATTCTACCTTCACCGGTCTCCCTTTGGCACCAGCGCATAAAATATAAAACAGGGAAGGAATCTAGAGAGAAGAGCAGGTGTTGCTGTTCCGCTACGGTCACCGCAACTGAGCCTTGCTGAACTAAAAAAAAAAAAAGAGGACAGAAATCCCTTCGTGACGGAGAGTCCGACGACTCCGCGCTCCCAGTTGCGCCTCGCGCCCCTGTACAGCGCGTGAGTGAAGTGTGTCTGACGCTGCTGTAGAGGGAGAGCCGAATAATTGCGCGTTTAAACCAACCGCATATCAATAAGACACTGAAGGAATGATTGCCCTGTCCCTCTCACAGGCACGAACACAATTAAACCAAAACAGAAGATGTAACCGGGTGTTATTCCTCTCCATTGATGACTTTGTTGTTTTTCTGCCATGGTTGCGCTCACTAAAGTGACAAGCTATTGAATTACTGAGAGAAGTATCAAATGAATCAGGTTGGGGTATGTTGACATGACCATGCTGTTTGATATAGTAGGCTAATGCCTGTTTAGCACATGGACCCTTCATTGCAAATGTCACTTACAAGCAACCTCAGCTACTTCTCTGTTGTCAAGGCTATCATATTGAAAATGATTGGTATTAACACCTAAATGTTTATTTTGAAGGTTGGGCCTTTGGCGTGTTTGCATCTATGTAGTGTATGGAGATACACTAATGAGTAAATGGAGTATTTTAATTTAAATGTATTTGATATGTGACCCCTGACCCCATGTGTTCATTGGACGCTGCTTTTGCATAAATGTAAGCGCGCCACTCTGGTGTCAAGCGAGAGGTCAATGTTATGAGTTCCAGTATCTGCTGTAGCTACGCGTTATATCCATGTTAACTCGGTTAGAAAATAAAGAGGAAGATCAAAAAATAACCTATCGTTGTATATTGCAGTCATTTTGTAGATACACGACAATCTACAGGAAAAATATCAGCTTTAACCTGTGGTAAATCAAGATGCAACACTTGAGCCTATGTGTGTCCAGCAGGGCGTGCAATTTCGTTTGGCATATTTTATTACCATATTTAGGCTATAAACAGAGATTCGTGCAGAGCTAATGAGGTATTTATTAAACAAACAGGGCTATTTGCAGAGTCGTCATAATTCAATAAATCAATTTGAAAACCAAAACGTGTGTGGCGGAGATATTCTACAGTTCCTCCCAAGCGGGACGGGCCATGCCAAATGGCCAATGAATATTCAAACAGACGGAACTGCTTCCACAAGGGCGACATCGCTGCAAACATTGTAATTGAATGCACGTCGTGCGTCACGCAGTAATGGAACTCTTAGCTTTGCCATTTGTCTCTCGGTCTCTGCTGTTTTTCTCCTCATCCTTATTCTGATACCCATGGACTTGATAGTGGTAGTGAGCCACTCTAGGCACTTAACAGTCTTAGCGGGTGTGTGCAGTAGTGGTCAGGGGCTACCCTGTTGACACTGGAACCACACCCATATCTCTCTCTCTCTCTCTCTCTCTCTCTCTCTCTCTCTCACTATTTATCTCTCTGTGCCTCTCTCCTGAGGTGATGCATGCTACTACTGCATAACTGACCGAACAGCAGGTGCATTTTTCTGAGCCAGAGACAAAGTGTTTTTAGAGAGGCTGACGGTCCCTTGAGCCCCACAGCAAGTTGCCTTTTCAGGCCAGGAGCAGGAGGCAACAAGTCTTGAGTGCATGTAGCCAGAGACTTTCTAATGTGGAGACACAGCACTCAAAAAATCCTCCATAGAAATGCATGGGGCTAGTTTGTAACGCCAATATGGCCGTTGTCTACACATATCCCACCACTTCCTCGGCAAAACGTCGACATGTGAATACATTGAGCCAATCATGTGGTGTGATGTGAATACATTGAGCCAATCATATGGTGTGTTGTGAAGACATCGTGCCAATCATGTGTTGTGAACTCGCAGCTGGAGCAAGATTGGTGTCGTGAAGCCTTGCTCTTCGCATTTCTGCTGAAGAGGATGCCCGATGAGTGCCCAAAAAGCGTTGCAATATGGCCGCCGAGTGGAGGGACTTGCCTAAAAGGACTTTGATGTAGCCAATAAGCCAGCCAGTCTCTCACCCAGCCTTCCCATTTCTACGAGAATCACCACACTGGAGCCAGTGTCACTGGTGCACTGTCAGCTGCAGGCAGGGGCTAAATTGAATTTGGTTGAAGGTAGAGAAAAAGAGAGAGAGAGAGAGAAAACACAAGTGGCCTGCATGCGGCCACAGAGTATGTGCATTTGTGAGGAGGATAAAGACAGTGCGTCTGGTGAGCTGAAGGATCGGTATACAAGAGACTGAGAGGGAGGGGGATTTTGCAGTTCAGCTCATTGACACGTCATATTAAAGTCTGTGGAACAGCGCAGGAACATATCCAGAGTGAGATCCCTGAAGAGCAAAACAGACCATGGGAACGGAGAGCTAGTATAGAGGAGATACAGAGAGCAGCTGTCGATAGAGAGGTGGACAGTGATGCTCTCACCTTTTGCACAGATGGGTGTCTGATAGATGGACTAATCTTTGACCCAGCAGTAATAGAGTAAACAACACTGCTAACCACTAAGTACATCTGAGACCATTCAGAAAGGAGGGGTTTTGCATAAAACTAAAGACCACTGCATAGTAGAGTTGTAGTTAAAATGTACTCTGTTACTTCTCATAACAGGGTTCTGTGTATACTATATGTGCTATACAGCAGAAAGGTTATGAATCAGAGAACTATTACAACTCTGCATCATAAAATTGCACATTTATAATTCTGCACTATAAAACCTCAACACAGTCTCCCAGAGGCACATCCTTTTACAGAATACAGATGGCATCAAAATAAAGCTACGTCAGGGATCTGTGAGCATGGACCTTATATTTCATACATGTTTTGATCAGTCAAAGCTCCATGACAACTAAAGCTGAGTCGTACAGAATACCTCTCTGCTATTAAAAAGAGACCAGAACTCGTGACAGATGGGTTTAAGGGTGAGCGCGTTTCAAGGCATATTTCTCTTTTTTTGCCTATTCCACTCTTCGCTGTTGGCCGAGTGACACGTCAGTGGTGCATCATTGGAACTCAGTCAAAGCGCTCCCCATTGAATTGATACTCATGAAAAGCTCTTCCAGTGGTGTGTGAAATATCTTTTTAAATAATAATCCCATATGCGAGCAACTCAAGCAGCACAGCCAAGGAATCATCCTGTCCATTTATTGATATTTTTGGGGAGTGCTCTTAAAAGCAATTTTCCAACTTAGTACTGGGCTTTGCATTCAAAGTAGAATCCTCATACCTGTAAAGCGATCAATAGTCATCAGCATTTTGACAGAGTTGAGGAGTCAACACAGATCCATCACTGATGGGACACAAAATGTCATCATACATTTTGATGGGCATTAGGTTTTCGTTTGACATAACAGGTAAGGACTGAATGGGCTGAGAAATTCATAAATGTCTAGATTATACTGTTCAATTACGTTTCTATTCTAACTGCGCACTCATGCATTATAACAGATGGTGCTGTTTACAGATTTATTAAAGTAATGTCTCAAAAACGTCGTAATCTATTTGCTTTGCATTTCTCTAAATCCACCTAGAAGGTTATGTTTTCAGTGTTGTTTTCCTGTCTGTCTTCAGAAGGATTATGCAAAAACTACTTGGCCAATTTTCATGGAAGTTTGTTAACGGGTAGAGTGTAGGCCAAAGAAGAACCCAATATATTTTGGAATGGGTCCAGATTCCAGGTCTGATCCATGATCTATTTTCCATTTTCTTTAAAATTGCAAGATGTCGTATTTGGCCTTGGTGGAGGTCTGTGTTCTGCCTTTCTATACTTTTCAAATCATCTTGAGCTGTTACCTTCAGCTAAAGGACATCGCCAAGGACACAGGAAACAATTCTGGCGGTTTTTTTATCCTCGTCTGAAACACACATTTAATGGAAAATAAGTCACTGGTGGCAACCACCATTCAGCCCCAGAGCCGAATCTTAAATCTCACTGGCAGCTCCACAAGAGGCGCGAGGAGAGAAATGACGAGCCGAGACGGAGGAGAGGCGGAGGAGGCAGACGGGGCCACGGTCCTCTGCCAGAGTTTGTCCAACAGCGATAGTATGATTCCCTGGAGGGCAGTTTCTCTCTTTCTCTCTCTCTCTGTCTCTCATGAGTTGGCGCAGCACAGCTTGTGTCATCCTCCATTCATAGTGGAAGAGTGCTCTCGGGGGCCCAGGCTCATAGAGCATGAGAGGAGAGATGGAAAGAGATCAAAACACACAGAAAGAGAAAGATGCAGAAGAGAGAGAGAGAGAGCAGGTGAGAAGGAGAGACGCAAAGGGCCCAGCTTCTTCAGCATGGAAAGACAGATGGTAAGAGAAGGAGACACATAGAGGTAGAGAAGGAAAGAGAGAGGGGAAGAAAGAGAAGGAAAGAAGACAGCAAGCAGGGCTGTAAAGAGAAGGAGACAGAGAGAGGGAGAGAATGGGGGCAGAGAGGGAGAGATAGAGAGAAAGACAAAGATGAGGTTATGCAGTGTGACTGTCAAGGGACTCACTGTGGAGTCACATCGGGAATGCTGGTGCCGTTCTCCCCTAGGCTTTCTTCCTGAATCATTGACAAGCATAAAGCCGTTTGTTGCTTCTAGAAGACCTGAAGATGCATGTCATCTTTCGGTGTGTGTGTCTCTGTGGATTTCAAACTGCACAAGTCTCCTTGTCATGAAACCATGCAGTGGCCACTAACTGCCTCAAGTCTGGCACTGAATTGTATGACCAGTGACGCATAGCGCCTGATGGCCAGTACATCAAAGTGAAAGTGTTCCCCAGCAATCTTTATTTCATTAGGCTGCATTCATGGCTGTCTTTTTTGTCCTTGATTCAGGCCGGGGATCAGTGGTGGCTCTTATGGTGTGTAGCCACAGGGATCCTTTTTTCCCTACTACTCCCATGGGTGAGAGCAAAGGCTTGGGAGAGTACAAGGCTGGCTGATTCATGATCCGTATTCCCCCCACCATCGTTTTTTATCTTGCGTGGGGTTGTTGCAGGGCCTAGAGCAACAACTTTGGACTATTTTTTCTCCAGTTACTTTGTGAATTTTATTTCCTCCGTATAAAAAGCACAAGGCTGCCAGTGGAAGGAGGAGACAGAAAGCATCCTCACCCTCTCATATTCACCTGGCCGGCACACCTCAACCAACCTTTCTTACTCCCCTGACTCCACCATCATTTCTGTTAGACTTCACAACAGGAGATAAAAGTGACCCCCACCCCACCACCACACACACACAAACACTCAACCCCACCCCCCACCCTTCAAAAGACTTGGCCCAAACTCAGCTCTGCGCTGGCAATATCTTCTTCTCTTCTATGTAATACATATTAAACATAACAAATGAATTATTAAACCTGATCTATGACATTCTTCCGCACAGTAATAAGGCGGCGTGTGCTGAATTAATTGCGGGTGGGGGGGCTACACCCAGGGAAAATGATCAAGCCCTCACTGATGGTTTAACATGCACAGCATGTTCCCACTTGCTGCATTTGGGCTTCATTTCAGGGGCGGAGAACATCGGCATCCCTCTTTGCATCCCTGATCAATATTGCTAAACAACAAACGTGTTCCCCCACAGATCTGGGGGGTGCAGGTGTTTGCTGGAAAACACTGGAAAATTAATTCAGTTTGTCAGTTTTTTTATGTGCGGCATGCATGCAGATTGAACCCAGGTACACTGCAGATAAGAGTAGTGGAATTCTGGTGGCTAATGAGCGAGTGAGAGAGAGACAGCCTGCGACCACCTGGACGGCTCATCATTTTTGATAATGGCCCGTGTTATTTCAGTTAAATGCTTCATAGGCAATGACCTGAATTTATAATGATATTTACATTTTAAATTGCTGGATGACAATAGCTGGTGGCATTGTTCTCACATGATCTAAATTAATATTTGCAGCACACTGACCTCGGAGCAATCTCATTTACCAAGCAAACAGAATCCTCACCACATGACAGGGAGAAGACAAATCCACACCCCCTCAGGAAATAAAGACATCAATACTGTGGCCTACTTCACAACCTGAGCAACCCCAAGGCTGAAATGACATGCAAGTTTCTTTGGGGTAATCTGGCAATACACTTTTACTGCTGAAAGATGAAACGGCTGAAAAGTTCAAACCAAAATACGCTCTTCGAGTTATGTAACTGATTAGATTTATGGCTTGTGTGGTCCAAATCCCTTTCTCACTAGATGATAACTACACTTAGTTTCATTTTTGGTCCTGATACTCTCACCCTTGCTGTCTAGTAGTATTTAGAATAGCAGAGAATGGGGCTTGGCCTGTTTATTTATTTCCGTACTGAAGCACTGTGTGTGTGTGTGTGTGTGTGGGTCGGTGTATATGTGTGTGCGTATGTATGTGTGTGTGTGTGTGTGTGTGTGTGTGTATATGGGTGTATATGTGTGTGTGTGTGTGTATGTGTGTACTGTATATGTGGGTCGGTGTGTGGGTGTGTGGGTGTGTGGGTGTATGTGTGTGTGTGTGTGTGTGTGTCTCTGTATCCCATAGCTGCCAGTGGCAGGATGTTATCTGCAGAGATGGGCTCTGACCTTGTGTCTCCTCGTCTGTGCGGCTGTGGGGAGGTTCACAGACCCCCTCAGACAGCCCTGGAGATCAGCATCGGCATCAGCATCAGCACTCTTCCCATCTTTTGTGCTGTCGAGGCCACTCGCTTCGCTCCTCACCACTCTCCATTCACACAATTTACACACTCACACACACTGACAGAGCCAGACACATGCACGCGCATTCACACAATTGCACACACGCACGCACACACACACACACACACACAGACACACAAATCCAACATACAATATTGCATACACAAATAAACATATATTGTAAATACAAATACACAGACTCACACACATACATACACACACACCAATCTAACATACAGTACTGCATACACATCCAAGTAAACATAAAAATTGTGTAAATAAATATAAAAATACAAGTACAGAAATATGCACAATACCAACACAAACAGTAGACACTATAAAAGAGACATGTCCCAGACATTGGGACTGAGCTCATAACACCGTTACCCAGTAATGCCTGATGGAAAACACAAGCCCGTAGTCAGACTGCCGCACACATCTCGCATGTGTGGACACGTCACTAAATAGGTGACATTTCAGCGACGGATACACAGTACACAAATGTGGTACAAACACACACCCACGCCACTTGGGACTATGTGCCAAAGCGTGCCCAGGGATTTTTCCTGTGGGGAGCCATTGAAAGGGCTGACATCTCACTATGTCTTTTTACACACAGCTAAAGAGTGATTCATCCCCAAAATATATATATATATATACATGCCAATGGATTTCTTCTCTTGGATTAGTGTGACACAAGAAAGCTGTCTGAGAATGAACTAAGAAATGCATGAGGAACACAATGTCATTTTGATTGTAATGACTTACTAATGCCTACCTTCTGTAATTTTTGCTGGAATACAATTCCAAGTCATCCATATTTTTGCAACATACACAGCTGTATGCACTGATATAACTGTGTTTACTGCAGGGAACTCAGCTATCGAAGAAACATTATATGTACTATTTCCCTATGGCTCCTGAACGCAGTCCCATTCCTCTGTGGTATTCGTGAGGCATTACAGTGGGCATTACATGGTGGTTCTGTCCAACAGCAACGGAGATTTTTCAAAATACCACAGGATTCACAGGTAAAACAGATAATACACCCAGAAAAGACCAGCACTAAAGGCCAGTGTAGGCTTCCGTTGCGCTCCATCCTGGAGAGGCGCACAGCTGCATGCCAAGTGGGTCCGGATATGGGCAGGATTTGACAGTAGCCTTTCAGGAAGCTGCGCTACGCCTTGCTAAGAACAACTTTAGAGCACCCATCTGTTCGTCAATCTCACTGAGAGCTGAGAGGTGGAATGAAGAAGCTTCCGACGCTCCTGCCCCACCGGGATGGAGTTGCTTTGGTTACAGACTGTTAGACAGGAAGACAGCATATTTGTTTCACTCACTCTTCTCCATTCTTTCTGAGGAAAGAAGTTTTCCTTTTTTTTGTCATTCGTTTTGGCTCCTTAGCCTTAAATAGCCTTAAATATTTCTTGGCATAGGCACGGAGTTCTTGAACGTCCCCTTGATGCCAAGTTTTTAATCCATATATATACCATATAATTAAACCTGTTGGCCTTGGAGCCCTTCTTAACCTGCCCACACTAATATGACACAGCAGTGTGTAATGTGGCAGAGGTGAGGTCCTGGGCTTAGTCCCCTCCAGGCATCAGCCACAATTTTGTAATTCCGCTAAACGCTGAGTCATAGTGCCCAGAGAAAAGGACACTGTCCCCTTCCTCGTCTTCTCGTGAAGGTCAAGCTATCTCTGTTTGCTACACTGCCATCGGCGGGAAATAAACAAACACACCCACTCACAGAGCAACTAAACACACACATCCACACACACACTCACAGAGCACATCATCTTTCACTCGTCTTTCAGTCTCTCAATTAATAACCTGCCATGAATCAGATACCTGATGGGAAACCGCCACCCTCATGTTTCCATTTAGATCTTAATCACACGGCTCCACAGATAACCATTGTGTAAGTGCTCAGGGCCCTCGTGCGCCTGAATGTAACTGAGTGCTCCATCAACGACACTGAAAGCGTCCCATTTCCACTTCTTTTTTGATCTGTTGAAACCCTCGGTGACCGTGAACACAGCGTGAGCAATATACTCAAACAGAAATTGTGCTTGCTTAGTACATGTGAGGTGGGGGGATGAGTAAAGTTTTCTGATCTGAAAAGAAGCTATTACAGATACAGATAAGTCTCCACCCTTCCAACTATTGTTCAATTATTTCAATTACATGGACTACTGTAATAGGGTTCTCACTCTAGTTTCCTGATAATAATGAACCTTTGTAATACTGTCACCACTTGCTTGACTTCAGCATTTGACATGACACAGACCACTACTGTTATGGTACTTCAGCTTGCTACCTTTCCTGTTTGCTTTCCCATTGTGTTGCTCTCAAGTCCATGAGCGATCGACAGGGTTTTGTCGTAAAAAACGAAGACGGACTATTCACTGATTGTGTGCTCTCTCTCTCTCTCAAGCCTGCGGTCACTTTTTTCATAGCCGATCCCTCCATCTGGCCCCGCTATCCCAGAATACATCTCAACTTGTACACACAGGCATCCCCCCCATGAAATTCATCATATTCTCACCCCAGTAGCTGATAGCGAATGTAAACACACTGAATCATATCAGACGCCTGGCAGCCAGCAATATTCCTGAAGGAAAAGAAGGAAGGTAATCTTGGCAGCTGCAGCGACTCGTGTGTGTTTGATGGAGTGATACGGTCACGGCGACAGCACCTGGGAGAGGCATGGGGTTGAGGCCAGGAGGCCAGGCCGGCAGCTTTAACATACAAGGCACTCTGGAGTGTGGCGCCACAGCTGGGAGCCAACCTGCAGCTTGCAGAAAGTGCATCTGCAATGGGCGGGATTGTGAGGTATTTGATTAGTCTTGTGAAAGGAGAAGCCAGATGATAGAGGCTAGATCATCAGCGAAATATCCCATACCACCGCAAATTAGGCTGACCTTACCAGAGGTTTATTTCAGTGTCTTATTTTTATTTGTCTGATAGAGGAGATCCTCTCACAAGTTCTTTTTTCAGTTATACACAGGAAAAATGTTCAATTCTTGAAAATGTGTTATTGGTTGGGGTGGACGATCAACATGCAAGTGAAATTACTGTACACTATTTAGTAAGTAATAGTAATAGTATTTGTAAAACACGTCTTTGATGAAGATAATACTTATCACTGCTGTGTTTCACTGTTTATCATTTCTGTGGATAAGATCCCCACCACATGTGTACTCAGTGTTTTATGAAGCCAAACCATTAACACCACACGTCAATAATTTCACACACCGAGAAAGAAAAACATAAGTCTCGAGCTGAAACGCAAAACCTGGGTGAACAATTAAGACCACCGCTGGCATATCGATAATCCCTGCCGTGGAGAGAGAGCGAGAGCCAGCCCTACTGCATTCAAATCACCATATTCCCAACACACAGCTTCCATATGGTTTCCTGTGGGGGCGCTGAGAGCCTTGGATTAGAGCTGAGTTTACACCCCACACACCACCCTCCCCTTGGCTGGGCTGCCAGCATTGAGGAGACGGGGGGCGGTGGAGAGGTAAGGACGTGCTCCCCTCAGCCTTATGCTTCTGAGGTGCGCGTGGATGGGGAGTGGAGCAGCGAGCAGAAGGCTGACAGCAGGGACTAACTGGCAGAATGGGTGACCAGATGACGATACGAGACACCGGGTTCTCGGATTCAGCCTCCTGCAACATTGCGTGCTCGGAATGCATGGGAAATGTCAACGGGCGCCTCTCGGAGTCAATTGGAAAGGCAACGGAGCAGTGGTTTAAATGGGGAAGAGACGCAAGTTGTCTTTCTGATGAAGCTCTGGTCTAGAGTATCAGAGGGGAGAAAAGGGCGAGCAGCCGGTTAAACAACAGAGCTGTTTTGCTGTGACATCCTCTTTTCCAGTATTTTCTCTATTATATCCTTAGTCATTTCTTTCCCATATTGTCTTCATTCTTGTTCTCTCTGACTTGAGCAATCAAGAAGAAAGCCAGATATCATTTGTCCAATACCTTCTTGTATAATGATGAATTCTTTGACTGTTTGAACAATTGATTGAACTCATGATGTTTCATGAGTTATTGGAGAATTATTGGAGTGGCTTAGGCCACTTGTGAACAAATCAACTGTCTTTGTTGCTCACATCTTCTCCTTTAATTGCTTAAACTTTGGGGCTTGAAAATAATTGATGACCCACATGAAAATCAATCCAGCTTTGAGATAGGGAGGGAAAAAAGGCTTGTCCTCACAATGAGCTGAAAGCTGCTTTTTCCTTGTCTGCAGTCATTCTGCTCCTTACAAAAGAGGGAGGAATCGTGGGGAGGCTTTGGGTGGAAAGCAGTCAGTATGTCAAAGGAAGCATGGAGGGGTCTGCACACATTTATGTATCTGATCAGGATTATATCTGTGTGAGTGTGTGTGTGTGTGTGTGTGTGTGTGTGTGTTATATTACACCACAGAATGATCCTTGCAGTTCTTTCTGCTCCTTATTTTCTTTTTCTCTCTTTCTCTCTATTTCTCACCTAAACAGTCAGACAAGCCATTGGCTGCCATTGACTGCATGCACAACGCTGCTGCCGGGCCTGTTTCCATGGCAATGTTTAGCGCAGGTCTCCCATGCTGTGGCTGAGCCACTGTCAGTGATCCCCACCACCGAGTGAAATTTTAATATTTCATCCACATCTTCAGACACTCTCTCTCTCTTTCCATCTCTCCCTCTCTCTCTCTTTCACTCACTCCGGCTGTTTGTAAAACAAGATGGGTGTGGACAGTCTCATGACTCAAAAGTCTAATTGAGAGAGAATAAGAGATGCATCACATTCATTTGTCGAAAAAAGAGGAGCTATCATGAAACACACACACAGCAGGAGAGAGCAGAGTTCACGGGATGCGATGGATCACACTCGCATGAGTCGACAGGCAGGCAGATACGCTGCGGTAACTAGCGTTGTGGCGAGGAGTTCACTTGAAGCTTTTGCTGGTATCACACAGGCCAGTTTTGCAGAGGAGAAGTAGCATTAGCGGAGGTGCTAATGAGGATAGGGAAGTGTCTCCACAATTCAATCAGTCTCCTCAACTGTGTCCACAAATTCTATTAAAGGAAAGCACTCGACTATAGAGTATATGCTGGGCATAATCAATGAGTCAGTTATTATAAGCCTGAAACACAGTGCTGGTGCTCTTTAGTTTCCATGCAAGGAATGTGCTCTTTCAATTAAACTGCATAATAATTTGATACGATCACATGCCCTAACTGCATTATTCAAATCCAAGGGTTACTCTGCATAAGCTTGGTGATGAGTAGGGGTGGGAACCACAGAGCAACTCAGGACATACCTGTCAACATTTAGCTTTCCAGCTTACCGGATCTGTGTTTGCATATTTAATATGTTTCATACACGTGTTTCAACACTGCATTTCGGTCGTTGCTTTTACCTTACCATTACCTTACGCATGCCAGCTATGTATCCACCAGCTGCTGGCCTGCAGCCTACTTCCAAAACTCCAAAGCTGCTTGCTGTCAGATTTGGTTCCGAGGGAACAAGTTCAGTGTATCAACAACACTCAATAACAGTTTATGTGATGTGTTAATCAATTAAATTCCCAACAATTTCACAACAGTTCTGGAGTAGGCCATTAATCTAGCCCGCTTGCTTATGACGAGACTCAGGCTGCGCAGTTGGCACCCGTGTCCTTATTTGGGTTTTGGGTTGCCAGGTTTTAGCCTATGACAAAACGGTTGAAATTGAAACTAAGTGATCGTGTATGTGTAGGGTGTATTTCATACACAATCTGGCAACCTGAATGCATCAATGATTTTAAAATAATGTTTGATGGCCATGCAAATTACGGGAGTTTTCCGGGAGAAATAACAAAACGGGAGGGTGCTGGGAGATGACCTTGAAATACGGGAGAAACCCGGGAAAAACGGGAGTGTTGACAGGTATGACTCAGGATAAGATACTATGACAACACACCTCCCATGATTACGATGTTATCATGATGCAGCAATAATTCTGCAATAGGCCTAATCTACGATACATCAATAATCTACAATAAGAGACAATCATCTACAAATACATCACAGTATTTGTGTAATTGAGAAGGACGAAATAGCCCTAAAAAGGTGAATAAGAGGAATGATGTATTTACTCACTGGATTTTAGAGTCAATTTCACAGAATCGGACAACTGAGATGAATCAATGCACAACAGAATGTCACTTCAGTCTCAACTCCAGATATGAAGATTGACGGTAGTGCTTCCTTGAAGAAGAAAAAAACAGAATGGTTAGGTGAATACATTTGTTTTTAACTGTCCAAAATTGTTTTTGGTGTCACGATAAAAAATAACATATCACAAGCAG
Source organism: Alosa alosa (assembly GCF_017589495.1). Taxonomy (NCBI): domain Eukaryota; kingdom Metazoa; phylum Chordata; class Actinopteri; order Clupeiformes; family Clupeidae; genus Alosa; species Alosa alosa. The sequence continues at coordinate 23,158,619 of NC_063200.1, read as the reverse complement.
ACAAATCTTGATGTATCGACCTCTTACCTCACCCCTAGTGATGAATACTGTACATAGGCCTGTGACAGAACAAGGTAGGCTACTTAATCTACGCGCTGCATTAAATCAACCTTATCTGTTGTACAAAGACCGAGACAGGATTATTATGCAACAAAGAGCGACAAATCATCTTGACTATTATGTGGCACAATTTTACTTCCATACACAACAGACTGATTTGGCTCCACTTTTGAGTGTCTGTGATGATCTGCTCTATTAAACTGGCCTCAGTAATGCTACAGAGTTCATCTCTCATAGTGACACTGTGAACGTTTTTGGTGAAGTGGTCTGTCTCTGACTCACCTTGTCACGCGTAGCCGGGTGAAAGTGCCCATCCAATGAATTGGCTGGCTTCATGGCTTCTTTTCTGCCTCTTTTACCTCCGGGCTGGCCACTCAAGTGGAAACACTCCGATGATGAACCCTCTCAATCTATTTCCGGTCTCTCGGGGCAACACCTCACATCTCATAATTACCCTCACGTAATACATGACACAGAGAGGGGCTTATGGATTCACACCCACGTTTGTACTGTACATAGGACGAATACACAATGAGGAAAAAATGTATGATCGTATCAATGTTCAGGGCGCCAATTATGCATAATTGGTCAATGCGGTGGAAGGTTGAGATGTGTATGGTGCCTCTAATTAGGCAGTCCGATCTCCATTAGATCTACAGAACATGCTGCTAGCAGTGTTGGGAGACTGGGTTATGACAGGAAGTCTTTCAGTGACCTTTAAAATGAAGCCGACAGCTTCTGACCAGAGGAGAGTATGGAGATTTCATAATGAACTGCACTCAAGTTCAAAGGGCCCTGATAGACATCCAGTGGGATGGGGGTTGATACGTGTGTGTGTGTGGGGGGGTGATATGTGCTGGGCACTTTATTCTTTTCAGTGGTGCTTCTAACGTGATCAAAAGGTGACACTGTGATCATAAGGTGACACTGTTATAGATCTCTGACCTGAAGGCCTATGATGTGTGTTGTTTAAAAAGACGGAAAGTGACCTTTCCTGTGTCAAGGGCTAATGATAGATCCATTTCCAATCAGTAAGCAAACTATGGTTTAAAAAGCAATACACAATATTTGAGCGAAAAAAAGATTTTACTCTCCGTATGACAAAAGGCACATCTAGGAGATACAAATCATAGTGTTTCTCTCTTAAAAATGATCAGAACAGAAACTGAAAATAAAGCTTGATTAGATTAGCTCAAGGCAATAACTTCAGTTACACATCTTTTCCTGAAACATGAAGTTATATTATTACGCACACACACTGTACAATGTTTTTAGCATAATCCATTATTTTGACACTAATACAGACATCTCAAACAGTTCATGTTTTTGCATTATTCTTTTTGACAATCTGAGCTGCACCCTACATGAGATTGATGTTAGACTCGACAGACACACACACACACACACACACACACACACACACACACACACACACACACACACACACACACACACACACACACACACACACACACACACACACACACACAGAGTACAGGTATAGAATTGGAATATGCTACTTTAGCAAAATAGACTAAAAAAAGCATTTGGCTTCCCTCATTTTCAGAGCAACAATTATAGTTATGGAACCGTAATCATACCACCATCACTCGATAAGGGAAACTTGAAAGACTTCCAGATTCTCTGACCTTCATTTCCAAAAAGTGACGTTCACACAGAGAAAATGCATACACGCACGCTAGGCCATAACTTCCAAGTTTACAGACCAAAAGAATGAACGTGAACGTAAAACAGAAAGTAAGTGTTTAAGGCTTTTAAAGTCTGTGCACAGATTACGGATCAGGTCCAGGATCCTGGTTTGAATAAATCGCTTTCCCTTGAGCTGGGAAGAGATGGTTAATAACAGTTTTGAAATGCCACAGCATTGCTTGGAGATTCTTAATGAACACCAGGTTGTGTGCAATAAATAAAGATGACTGCATGACCGAACAGGCTACCTGAACACACTCCACGTAAGATCTCTTTTTGTGCTTGCAAGACTATAGCAGAATGTAAATCTGCTATGAGTGAATTTAACAGGCTTTCCTAGATGTATATTCTCAAGCTGCGCTACAAATGCACAAGGGGCCAACTGGCAGTGGAACTCAAGATAAGCCGACCTTTGCGGATAGGTGTGAGCAGAAAGTTGGACAGTTGTGGGGGGTGACCTTGTTTAATAAGTACTGGCCATGTCTGACTGAGGTTTAAAGTGTTGCAGACTGCAAATAGGTCAGTTTTTTTTCTGAGATGATGTCTACATATGAAATAGGCTTGTCTGGATCTATGAAATGCAGTTTTATGGTCCGTTTCCAAATGTGGGTGAATGCATATACTGAATTTCAATAGAATCACAATGCAATGGTAGTGAAACACTTGCCATCAATATGTTCTCGTACGAAATGTTTTGGATTTAGTTCACAATTAATAATTTAAAACAGCCACGTTTGTCCAGCTTGTCCCTCTGATGGTCCATTCCCCTTAACAATGAGCCAATAAAGCAATAAAAAAAACTAAACAGATCAGGAAAAGATAAACAAACCAAAGGAAAAAACTAAATGTGTCTATTCCAATGGCATCTTGCTGTTATGTTATCCAGGGACCTCTATTTTGGCAGGATTCTACAAGAAACAACATCGTCCAACTTGTCAAGAGGTACAAAAAAAAAATCTCATGGAATGTCTCACTTTTCATCGCATCGCGAGTGATCACAAATAAAAACGAAACCTTGACACGTTAAGGTACGCTTGGCATGCCCACTGGGCACTACCCACACGGGAGGGCATTAAGGGCTCACTGGGTCCTTGGCTGTGACAGTCTGTGGGTAGCTCCTGCCCAGCCCTTCCCTCCGGCATGGCACGGGTCTTGGGTGCTGTGGGGTGCCCCGCAGGCTGGCATCACATTGTCCTGGGGGGCAGCCGCTGCTTGTACATGCCCGCCAGGGCCTTGGCGGCGCCATAGATCATCTGGCGGCGAGACATTCCTGTGAAGGCCTGGTGCCAGTCGGTCCGACTCACGTGCGGCAAGTTCCGCTCCAGAACCTCGCCCACCGTCACCAGCAGGCCCGACCAGCGCAGGTTGTAGTCTGGAGGGGTGAGGGATTGGGCCTGGAGAGACAGAGACACAGAGACAGAGACACACACACACACACACACACACACACACACACACACAGACACCTTTAGGATGAGCCACATAATCCTCCTTGAATTTTGCGAGCAGGTTGAGAGCTGGAACAGGAGAGAACTGCTCTTTTCTCTCAAACTTTCAACACTCAGTTGAACTTTCACAGTCTCTTGACATTTCAACTTCAATCCCCAGTGGATAAAGAGAAATTAGGTCACACTTTATACCATAAGGACAATGCTACAGTATACTGTAATGTAATAAGAATGATTCAGTATTCAGCAGTGGCTTAAGTTCATTTCGAACGAAAAGGAATAACACTGTTTAGAGATATGACCGTCCTCAGTATACTACTGAATGCATTCTCCAGCTCAGAAATCTCACTACATCTCGCTCGATCACACCCACAAAAGACTAACACTCAACACCATGACAATGCAAAAAGTTAACACGTCTCAAAGTTCGCAAAACCTCAAGCACCATTTCTGCCTTTCGAGTGCAGCGGCCTCAACCTGGCCTTGACAGTTTCAGGTGCGCTGAGATCAGCCACTTCGGCTGAGAGAAAACCTGACTTGCCTTTGACTACGGAGAAGGGTTTGATGCATCGAAAAAAGCTCATCAGCCATCCAGGAGCTACGCCTCAAACAAACGGCTCGCTCTGCCACCCTGAACTGGATCATTTCAGAGCGTGACTCTTGCTCGTTTAACATCTTCAAATTCCCCAGCTGGCGTCGGGGGCGGTACGGGTAGATGAGAGGAGATGACAGGGCTGATGTGAGGTGACGCGAGCAGTTTTTAATTGCTACAGACACGGGAAAGCTTGGCAGGCTCACTTTTAAGAAACGGAAGTCGCAAAATGGAGGGAGGGTTGGATGTGTGTGTGTGTGTGTGTGTGTGTGTGGGGGGGGGGACTTTAATACAAAGAAAGAGACAACATGGCACTTCAAACGCGATGATATGACTTCCAGTTACGTGGAGCGCTTCAGAGCTGTCAGTGGAGCACCTGTGAGTGACTGCCTGGCTTTGACTCAAGACTGCGCCAGTCAGCACCAATGCGTCTTTCCCCGTTTTAACGCCACCCATCTAAGCTCCAGTATTTTCTGCACCTCTAGAGCTTCTATGGTTCTCAACTGTGGTCCTACGTTCCATCTTCACTACGCGCTTCCCATAGCTCCCTACTGTGCTCACTTAAGTGAAGCAAACGCTGTTGATTAGCCAAACTCATCAGATTAAGCCAACCGAGGGGCGTAATAAACATAATTACAACACTTCAACAATCAGGTTTGCTTAGAGCAGGGCTGTAAGGCGTTTCTCCCTGCTCTGGAGAAATAAGGAAACTACTTCAGTATGAACTGCTGAAACTTGGCAAACGTCCTCTCTTCTGACAGATGAGGAAAACACTCACAGGGATAAAAGGTCAATCGCTCGGGGGGGCGAGGATGAGGATGATAGGACTCCTCATATCTCCACCTGTCCTGGGAAGGTCAGGCCATGTCACGTCACATCACGCCCCCAAGGTATGACTGCTGCTTCTGCTACTGTAGCTGGCTCTGTACTTCCCTCTTCAATTCCTCTCTCTCCAGCTACTGGGGATCCATTTTCTTATTTATGTATTAAATAAATAAAAAATTCTGACGGGCTGCTGCCAGATGGCGATGGTGTGTCCCTTACCTGCTGGACGTGTTCCAGGGCGACGGGGGTGGCCTGGGTGAACGTCTCGATGTGCACGCCGTTGCCCGGATCGTCCAGGATCAGACAGCCAATGTCAAACCACCTGCCAGAGGCAACAGCCAAAGTGAGCAATTATGGCCAGCGTGAATTGAGATCACGGGGGTGTAATGGATGTACTGAATTGGCAGGAGTTTGGGGGGGGAATGAGAAAATGAAAAGGAGTCCTACGGTCAGAGGGAGTGGTGGTGGTGGGAGGGGTATCAAGAGCAATTTGATAGGAACTCCGACTGTCAATTATGGAGATTGTCCAAATTACTGAATGTGACTTTTCTTGATATATATATATATATATATATATATATATATATATATAAACCACAAAGGACAGTCTCTCAACTCGGAATAACGAAGGGCGACTGTCTTTGATGGAGAGGTTTAACCGAACCTGAGGGACAGAGACAGCTCTCTGGGAGTTCTCAGCTACCACATTCCTGTACTAAAACGACCACTGGCAACGAACAACGGTCATGGTCTGCGAACACTTGCAGTTTGACTCCGTTTAGCTCCATCTGACCGAAGTGACTTATATCCTCAGCATTGGCAGCAGCGCACCCTGCTCTTTAAGGGACTTTCCTGTTCTTCCGTGTAAAAGGGGATTGGGGGGGAAATGGGGGTTTAAGAAGATTATCTCCCCATGCTTACTTCACTGCTTTTTGCTTTTTTTTTTGTCCTGATGGCTCAGCCGGGCTCTGCTGAGTGGCTGTGTTCCGACCTCCACTCCTGTCGGGACAAACAGTCCTTGGTGACTTCTCGTAATGATCACTCACACTACTCTTGCTTCAGGCAAGGGGGGAGGGGGGTCAAATGGGGAGTAGTTTTGTCTTTAATTAATACGACTTGTTCCTTGGCAAATTCGTAGACATAGCTTTTGGCGACATATCTACAAAAGGAACACCTTGCTGAGTTATGTGAACCTTCTTCTCGCGTCTACATCTGACTGCAGAACAACTGTTCAATTTATTTATTTTTTTGTCAATGTGCTTCTTGTGACAAGTCTTAGACTTTTAACTGCGTACATAAATCACGTCACTGTTTTGGTCCCTTACAGAAACAGAAAAGTGCCGAGAGCTGAACCGGCTGTGTAACGTAACTGTGACCTTGAACAGACCTCCAGCGACTGCGTATGTGGGCGGATGAGATGAGAGAGTAGCAGGCGGAGGGGAAGATAAAAAAGGTATGCTGCTCTCT